>NW_020799091.1:59819797-59994723 GCF_003259725.1 Athene cunicularia | reverse complement strand
CCCCCCGAGGTTTCTGTTGAATTGTATACAGACAGTACTTGTTCGTAACTATCCATAGAAAATCTTGGCTAATAATATCATCATCAGTTGCTCTCAGGGACAGTATGATTTGCTATTACCACACACATATATGCTACAAGGTTAGTATTTATGACAAGCTTGACCCAACATTAATAATTTGCATCTCGTTCAAGCGTTTGATTTCAAGCTGGCTTGGAAAGGGAGGACAAAAAAAAAATCCTCTCAAATACATCTCAAGCTTTGAATAGAATGGTAGATTTGTCTTCTCTACGCAGAAAAATTGGCATGACAAATTGCCAAAAGATCCCCCAGAGTTGTGCACTAGCACTGGGGATCACATTTTATCCTTTTCCCATTTTGAAACACTAATTTTAAGCTTTTGAACAGAGTATGCAAGTAGGAAGAAGAGATTACCACAGGAAGAAAGGAGTTAAAGAGGTGTCTTGAAATCCATTGCTAGGCTGCATAAATATTACTGTGGTTAATTCCTCCATATTTAGACATTCCTCACTCAAGTTATTTTTACTCATCAAGTTCACACTTCATACCTTAAAAGAAACTTTGAATAAAAGACTCTTGCTCAAGGCTATCTTAATGAACCTGAGATGTAAAGTCTAATTTTAAAAAGTAGATACTTTGACAGCACTTCTAAAACCAATACCTTATACACAGTCCTAGCTCAAAGCAAATGCTCCAGGAATAACTTGTTTACTGTTTATATATAACCTCACTTCAAACTGTTACTCCTGGGGTGGAGAGCAGCTGGAGTAGGCAGGGCACACATTTGTTTTCTTTCTTTCCAATAAGATTATCTCAAAGGCATTTCTCCCCTTCTCCTCCTTTGCCTTTTTCACATAAAACAGAATTAAGCACAGCTGTCAGGGAGCGGAAAGGTAAAACCTCATCTTTATGCAAACCTGTACCTTTTCATTAAACTAATTCACTTAAATCAGCGCAAAACTTGTGTAGACACTCTTATTTAGCTTTGAACCATCTGATTTGCAACTGACTACCAAACTGGAACAAGTGTACCTGCACAGCCTCTTATTCCTTTTTAATAAAACAAGTTTAAAACCATCAGCAAATCTTGAACATTCCAACAGTCACAGAGAACCAGCAGACTCCGGCTTCTTTTCTCAGTGCTATAATTTATCATGTGCTAAAAATCTGACAAATGAGTGAGGGAATGTCTGTTTATTGCTTGTAGGGTCTGCTGGAGCAGAGCTGTCTCAGATCACCCAAATCCCAAAATGCAGTGAAAAGACTCTGAAGTCCATGTCTTTTAAATGGTAAATGTGTTGAATATTTAAGCTTTTGAACAGAGTATGCAAGTAAAAAGGAGAGATTATTTACAGACTACAGATTATAGTCTGAATTTCAGCTTTACCATAAATACATTTCATTAAGTTTCTCTGGCTATAAGATTAGAAATGACATTACTAGATCGTTTTAAGGAACTCTTTCCTCTCTCCCCAGCTCAACCGGAGAATATATCACAAACGGAGCAATTGTGTCAAAGCTAAATGCATGCTATGAGTACTCTGGATGGCATCTGGGCACCAGCATGCTGCTAGCTGAAGAAGCAGCTCCTCCCCACTCGACAGGGACTTCTCTGCACTTGCCCTACAGATGGCCTAATTACAAAGAAAGAAAAGAAGAATATTGTGGAGATGAAGCAGATGTTTGCTTCTGCCAGCTCCTCATTTTGGGCTGTGTAAAAGTGATTTTATTGTGAAATATGGAGGGACTCTCAGTCAGCCATGCCTCCTGGCTCTTCATAAGCAGGTGATGGTCCAGGAAAAACACTTGCTTTTGGCTGCCATCTTTACAGAAGCCTAATGGAGTCCCCTCCATCATTTTAGGCTGAGGCTTTTTATGCCATGCATTCATGGTCTGCTTTCTTCTCCTGCATTAGGGCACAATCTTCAGAAAGTTTTCTCATTAGAGTACTAGAACTTTAATGACCTTTTATTCCAGAGGAATGTTTGGCTTCTTCTGATGCTCAGACTGATCATCTCATTAAGGGATGAACTGTGGGATTGCTCATTCTCTGTCATAAGAACCAGAGATTTAGTTTTCCAGGTGGGCATATTCTTTACTTCTGCCCAAGGGGAAGTTTGTGTGAAGGTTCAAGGGGATGTTCCCACCTAGCTTTTCTTTTGTATCAAACATGAGAAAATTATTTCCTTCCAACACACTGGCTTTAAAGTGGCAACTTCCAAGTTGTGAGGATAAGGAGAGGTGCTGAGTTCTTGTCTACTTATTATGAGAAGCATAATAGGTGTGTACCATCTGATTTTTCAGTGCCAAGGTCCCACCAAATCTTGAATTGTACTTTTCTACCTATTCAAGCCACTTTTCACATGGGCAGTCCCTTCCAGTATTGAAACCTTTCTACGATCTTTGTCAATTAGGTTTCTTGTATTTATACCAAAGATCAACTGAGATTACTATGCGCACAAGCCCCTTCAGAATTCTAGATAAGAATATGAAATGCTATCTCACCTGGAAACTCCTGTGATTTGTCCAAATTGGGGAAAATTATGTGAATTGTACTGATTTGGGTGGACCAATTGCTCATCTGCTGTTTCAGTCCTGGAAGAAGAAGCTGGAAAAAGGGATCAAGAAAGCAGGCTGGCATGGAGGGAGGACATTGATGCAAGTGAAATAGGGGGCAGCTAAAAGAGGGATGAAGCAAATAGTGCTGAATGATGCTGGCAGAGAGAATTGGGGAAAAAATCTGAGCTTGTATCCTGACTGCAGTCATTGTGCAGTCTTACAGGTGTCAGAATTATGTGACTGAGGAACCATCAGAACATGGTGAGGTGCATCCCAGGAGGCAACTGCAGATAAACACAATAAAGACCTCTGATCATTCTGCAAGAAAAATGAAATAAAACAGAACAGGCAAGGCTTCCTGTATTCCTTAGCATTTGGAAAGGGCCTGTACTTCTACAGGGTTATGGCAGTGGTAGGAGCCCTGCTTGAAAACAACTGGGGTTGTCCTCTTAATTCCAGTCTGGAAAATGGTCATGCAATAAACCCAGAAAGACTTTTGCAAGTAAGGTAGTGAACATATGCATTTCTGAGGCAGAGCTGTGCTTTGGGGAGAAAAAATGTGTGTGTATGCACACACTTGTGTCAAGGTGGCTAGAATCATTATATCTCTGTGATGCCTATCTCAAAACACCTCCTCTAGGTTGTGTCAAACACTAATGAAAAAAGATAAAATCGGTCTATCTGAGGAACACATATGAGACTGCTTGTGGATTTGACTGAATTTTGGTGATGGCTATTTGGATGTATGTAGGAAAAGGAAGAGAGCACAAGAGCAAGAGCAAAGGTGTTGGTGGGAGTTGTCATTAAAACCAGACCAAGTTTCAACCTTGGCAAAGGAGATACTGCAATTCTGCTGTAATGAGGAAATTAAGTCAATAAAGAGTGCATTCTCCCAAAGTCAGAGGACTACAACACGAGCTTGTTTAGAATTATTGTTAAATTGTAGTACATTTCACAAAGAAATAGATGTGAACATTTCAGAAAGCAGTCATCAAGCACCTTGTTGTTTGCCAAGAAAAATAGGCAATTATGAACATTATGTCCAACTATGCATCATATCGGCTCCAATCAAAACCATTTAAATCCAGTCAAGCATTGCTTTCACACATAAAACCCTACCCTATGCTTGATTATACCTCAGCATACCAGGTATGCAGCCCAGGATGTTAGCCAATAACAATATTCCATTGTCTAGGAATTTTAATCCAAGCATCTATATTTATA
The DNA here is from genome assembly GCF_003259725.1 of Athene cunicularia. Classification (NCBI taxonomy): domain Eukaryota; kingdom Metazoa; phylum Chordata; class Aves; order Strigiformes; family Strigidae; genus Athene; species Athene cunicularia. The sequence continues at coordinate 59,990,919 of NW_020799091.1, read as the reverse complement.
AATGTCATAAATTTGATTGCAAAAGATTACAATTATCAAACCCTGGCTGTTTTCACTTTTCTGTCCAAATCTGTTAAAAAGCCTTTGAAATTAAAAGCAAACAAATAAACAAAGTCTGATGAAAAGGGGGCACTGTCAAGCTTTTAAGTGGAAAAACCGGACATAGAAAATGGCTTAGTTTTTCTACAGTTCTTTACCCCTCCCCAGGTGATGCTGCCTCTCAGCAGAGTAAAATTATTATATGGAGAAAATGGTTTAGGCTGCACATACCCAGACTGAGAAAAAAATTTCTTCAATATAGATACACAGAAAACAAACAAACAAAAAGCCTTACAGGCACTTTTGTGGTCTCACAGAAACAATGAATTCTATTCCTCCTACTGCTCTGCTGTGGTAACTAATTAGCCTTTTTTTCCTACAGAAGCCCTTTATATTGGAGACTTATTCTAAAAATGTGTCACTTGCTGGTATGCAAGCACCAGGTCATCTCAGCAAGTGTCAATAGCACTGGGAGTCTTAGCACAGTTGAGTGACCGGTGTTTTAACATTATGTCAATTTGACCTGCTGTGAGTATGCTATTGAATTTACAACACTGACAGCCCAACTGAAGTAGGGCTTTCCACACTTAAACTGAAACTGAGTTACTATTAGGAAACCCAGGAATTTTCTGCTTCCTAAAACAGCTGCTCAGGGGTTCAACCTTCTGGGTCTATACTGCCTAACCATCCACTGTATGAGCGTTTCCTTTCACCTTTTCCATTCTAATTTGCTTTTTTTTTTTCCTAGTGCAGATTTCAGTGAGAGACACTTCCCTGATTTCTTTTGATAATAAAAATGATGGTTAAAATATCTCTGTCAAATATCTCTTTCCAAGAGCAATGTTGCTGTCAAACACTCCAGACAAACTATGTGGATAAATGCTTGACTCTTGAGTACAACGGCCACAGCTTAACTGAAAGTAAGATTTTTATCACTGGTATTAAAAATGACATATATAATCTTAAATAGGAAAACAGAGAGATCAGATAGATTTTGGCTGTCACTTCATGACCAGACATTCCAGGAATCTTCGAGAGACCCTTACCTAGGGAAAAGACATATACAGTAGCTGACAAAAAGTATTTTTTCAGATGCTATCAAGGTGAGGCTGCACAGAGGTAGCTTATTTCATTTTATTGCAGCCAGCGTTGGAATGTACCTGCCAGAAACAGGAATGCTTCCTTCATTTAGACTGATTTATCATTACAAGAACTAACAGGGTTCCTTCATGAACTACTGGAGCTTAGCTCTGGCACAAGTCCAGCAAAGTTACACAACTTGCTTAACACCACAAAGGGTATAATGCTTCTATTTACCTTTAAAATAATGCCCACCATTTTTCACAGCATTGTACCAGAATTCAAGAATTAATTATGACAACATATAGGGACAAAGGAGATTTTTTTTTTCCCCAGCAGAATAGAGAGAATAGGAGCTATATTTTGAAAACCACCTGTGACCCCCAAAAGTTCAAGTAATACCTAAGATACAATTTAGACACCCGAGTTGAATTTCTTGGAAGGGGTGGTAGGCACCAAAATACCTTTGCAGTGTGCTGGCAGTAGACAGCTGGGTTCTTAGGCAGAGATTTAGGCATGAGCCACTCCCTCCTCACACCCACCTGCTGGATGACTTGCACCTCTACCTAATTTAGAGGAGTGCTATAGTGCTATCTTTTCCTCCCCTTAGGGCCCCAGAGAATTTCCCTAGTTATTTCAACTGTGTAACCAGGTCTGCCTGTAAGCATCTGCAGTGTAGCCAATTTCTCTAAGAGTCTTTCACTGTGGGTCCAGGATAAATTGGTATCAAATTAGGAGCTGGGTTAAGTAGATATTGTTGGCCACCTGTCACATGCTTTTTGCATATTGCATGTGTGTGTGCAAGGGGAACGTTAGTCTTACGCAAATGTTAGTGTAATCCAACGTGTCAGTGCTCCATGACTTTCTGACACTTTGCCTTGGTTCTCCCTCCATGCTTAACTCTAGCAACCTCATACACAGTTTTTCTTCTTATCTTTATGCAGTAACGGAGAATTTGCATTCAGAAAGATGTTAAGGTACCTAAAAATTACAGTTGCTTAAATTCCTTTGATTTTACCAGGAATTAATTAAGAGCTGGATGTTTGACTGTGTTTGTAGATCTGAGCGTTGGCAAGTGGTTAACAGCCATCTCAATTTGTGAGAAAAATAAAAGATTTATGAGAGTGTTTTTTTGGGCAATGTGAGAAAATACTTTGAGTGCTCCAAGAATCCTAATAGTACTGCACAGGCATTAATCTGATTTCACTTTTCAGTGTTGATCTCTATTCATAAATACATTAAATGTTCAGCAAATCAGACTCTGAATACTGTATTAGTTTAGAGCACAAACTAGGAACAACAAGAAAAATGAACCTGGAGTGCTTTTTACTTGAACTTTGTATGTAGCTGTATTAAGATGCTGAATATTTCAAAGGCTGAAAGTATTTATAGCTTTTGACTTTTAACCATATTATATCCTTTGCCTTCTTGTCCTCAGCAAATGTCAAGTGGGTGTTGTGTGGAACTGAGAGAGACCAATCTTGGGAGAACATCCGCCTTCAATAAGTGGAACTCCAGATTACACAAAGCTGCAGGCATAAAAGCAGCTGCAAAAGCAAGTTCAGTCTGAAAATGGAACAATTTTCCTAGAAAAATGAACATAGAAATTGAAGTAAGGACTTAACTGAAATCATCATGCTTTTAGAAAGTGTACTTTATACCAAACACTATTTGCAGTCAAATTAAATCTGTGATGCAGGTTTTAGTTTTAAAACTTCCTAGTTCCTTTTCCTAGAGTTGGCATAGTTATATAAAAAAGACTCCAAATATGCACTCTGTTCCTGAGAATGATGATCTACCAAGTAAGCTTGAATGTCTGAGAATTACGATCTACGTAGGAAGCTTGAATTTCTTTGTGAATTCAAGACATTCTTTTAAGAAAAGCGTATAAGTGCTCTGAGCAGGATGTTTTTTCGGAGATGTAACAACTCCAAGGGACTGTATCTGACTTATCTCGGTATAGGAGAGCCCAGAACAGGGGCTTGTTTCGTAATGCATGTACAGAGTGCAGAATGCAGGTGGTGACTTGAGGTGTGAAAGCTTGTATTATAAAACCTGCACCCACACATTCTGAAAGCTCAGCCAGGTTTATCTAAAGGTTAACTAAAGTTGTGAACCTTTCAAGTAAACCTATGGCTAATTTTGAGTGAATGTTGACTGATTTACTGTTACATGTATCTGACATGCCAAGGTTCAGTTTTTTTCTTACTGTGTTACACTTGGAATTATTTTGGTTTATCTGAGCCTGGAACTCAAACTGAGTTTCATGAGAGACAACTCCCTAGAAACTAAAACCAAGGACACTGATAAAAATCTGAGGATGGAAGCTGCTGAGTTTCAGACAGGTCTGAATGTAGCAAAGCCTTCTTTTCAGCCTCTTTGAAATCCTGCAGTCTGCACTGAGATTAAAACTGAGATGTGTTTAATAGTTTTGACTGAGTGGAATGATTGACCTTTGAGAAGATAAGTGCAGAAATAACAAACAAATGCAGTTTGTCAAGAGGAGTTCTAAAATATTTAGCTGTATGTGTTCTACATCATGTGGCGTGCTAAGGTTTCTTTGTAAGTTTCTGGAGCACAGTTCTGCAGGAAAACTCGTCACAGTGAATCCTTGGGGCCAGAAATGTCTAGAATACTCTTATGTCTTAACTAACTTTGGTTACTACAGCAAACAGAACACAGGTGTGGGACAGTAATGTATAGCAGGCTCAGACCCACTGGTGACTGCTGATAGTTTATGTCTCCTCTTGGTTTTGGTGTAACTTCATGCTTCAGACCTGGCTGGGGCATGTGGAGGAAAGTAGAGGGTTTACACTGCCACAGGGATGCACTGAGAGATGCCACACTACATTGTGCTGGTGTTGCACATAAATCCATGACTCCTCTGCTCCCAGCCAAGAGCTGAACCAGGGCCTCCATGAGGCTGGGGGTGTCTCCCCTGCAGAGCCAGCAGTGAGGCTGAGCCTCCACCAAAGGGCAGGTCAAAGCACCTCAGGCTCTGCTCCACAGGAAGCAGAGACAAAGGGGACGGAGAACAGCATCCTTTATTTTTTTCCCTAACATAGGTATATCTGGGACTCCTGGAAAGTGAGAAATGCTCCCAGTTTTTGCAGCTTGACATAGCTTTGTTTTGGCTTCTGTTCTGAATTACCCTCTGGAAGAATCTGTTAGTGTCCCATGATGATATGAGGATCCTAGGGAGACCTGTGTTTCTACATAAGTATCCAAATAACATTCCTGAAGAGAGGTGTTCTCATCATCCTCCATTGAATTAGTCTGTTACATAGTTTTATATAATTTTGTTTTACTATTTAAGTAGATTGAAAAGATAATAATGACCTTGGAGCCAGGTATGACAACTTTCACATTAAATTTTAGCCTCATGTCCTGAACCCTGCTCAGTCTATAAAAGGCACAAGTGAATATGTATACAATATGGAGTCTATTGTTTCCTGTCATCTGGAGTATGATTTTTATTGTTCTAGGTGATTGCTTTTTATGTCTAGCTTGAAATAGAGTTCTTGTAATTGTACTGTTTACTTCTCTGGAGAAGCCAGTTTGTTTTCCTATTCTCTTTTGAAATTTAATGAATTCCTTCATGAAAGGTGAGGAGCTGAATAGAAAATACCTGCTTATGGGCCAGATTCTTCTGGCTGTATGCATATATAGGTCCCCACAGTCTCAGCACACAAGGGTTTCTCTGCAGCAACATCAAAACATAAAGATCAAGAAGTAGCCAGGACATAGAGAAAATAATTACTAATTATTAAATAAATCAAGTAAGTACTAAATCAAGTAATTTGTACCAAAAATAAGCTGACTTTATGACAACCTATTTTTGGTAACTGTGATAGTACAGATAAAGGAAAAAGATTGGACTAGATCATTTATTAAGAGATTTATAAAAACAGCGAGCAGATAGGTAAGTGTTGACATTATCTTTCACAGGGTGAACAAATGTCAGCTATATAATGAAATGAAAACCAACTGTGTTCCAACCTGGGTTTAAATGTTTGAAAAGGAACACCTTCATGATTTTCTTAATGTGTTTTGTTAATTAAGCCAGTGGGACGTGTGCTCCGAAGTCCCTCAGGCGTTACTGAGTGTCCCCCTACGTCAAGCTGACAAACTTTATTTATGTGATTCAAAAAGCATACTAAATCCCACCCTGTGCTCCAAGAACCCTGCCAGTTATTTAAAGCTACAAAACTAAATAACAAAGACTCGTGATTTGTAGTACATACTCCAGGTCTACCCCCATTCTTCTTTCTGTCCATCTCAAATGTCTGTCAAAACAAGTAGGTCTGCAGTGCCACCTCAGAGGCACTGCCTGAGGTACCTAGCCCAAAAGCAGGGAGACCGCGCTAATGTGGTGACAGCCAGGGTGCATGGCAGGACGCTGTTGTGGGCGATGTGGGGCAGTGTGACGAAGCTGAGATGGGGCAGGCTTCGCGCTTTTGAGCTGAAGGCTGAGGAAGTGCTAAATAGAGCACTGTGAAGGACCGTGGGATGGATGTGGTGCATGATGGTGCCAGGAGAGGCATAACAAGGGCAGACATCAACAGTGCGGAGATAGTCTTAAAGCATGGATATATATGAGTTTTACCAGCTGGAGAGCATTTCACTGGGTGTTGACAGAGCTATTTAGCTCTGACCTTTCAAAGAAGGCCTATGTGAATGGGAAGCTTTTGTTTTTATGATTGCAATGGAAGGACCACTGACTAAGTAGATCTTTGCTAGTCTTGTTTCTGACACACGGGCTGTTATATAATGAGTCCATATAGGACTCTGAGGGCACAGACAACTTTAAGTCTGATTTGAAAATCTCTAAGCTCTCGAATATGGCGGCTTGATTGAGTTTTTCATCCTGTAACTCTGTATCACATACTGTTTGGTAAAGTTAAATATTTGAATGGATTGAACTGATCTCTGTCACAGCAACTAGTAGAGTGACTAACAGCTGTAACATTGTGTGGATATGAGATAGAATGACAGAAACACACAAAGAAAGAGCTGAACGTGACATGAGGTGTTCTACCCATGGCTCTTTTTTGATTTGTTGGAGCAGCCACCCTCACCCTTGCCTGAAGAACCCAAGAAAGGAGGTGCAGAGGAAAGTCTCTATTCTTTGGTTTCCACATAGGAGACCATCAACTGCATTGTAGGTGTGGGACTACTATACCAATGAATTAAAAGGGCCTGAAAATGTTCCCAGGCTCTGACTGCTGGCTCGAAAAACAGACCACGTTCCTGCTAATAAATGCCATCATTCTTTGAAATTAGGTGGCTGCATGAAAAAGTGCCTGTTGGAAATGGTCCTGGGAATATTTATAATCCTGAGATGGTTTTGGAAATTTCTGAAAGAGTGCTAGATGGCATGTGTGCCAACAGTGTGCCAGGAAATGTCTTGAGAAATCAGGGAACGTCTGTATTAGGGAAAAGGCCCAATAAGAACAGAATTATGGAAGAAAATATCTGGTGCTGAGTATCACATCCACACTGACATTCCCACTCTTTGTATTTCAGATACTTTTACTGTTGCCTAGCTCTAGTCTGCTCCTGTGGACAGAATGTCCATTAGCAGTCAAAGTGCATTACATGCCCTCTGAGACTGCTTCACCAGGTTTATTTTTATCTGAAAGGAATTCATTTTGCACATTCCAAATGTGGTGTGAACCAAAATGCAGGAAGTGGGAACTACTGGGAGATTTACTTCAGAAGTGCCTCCTGATCTGAACTAAAATGCTACCACAGATACACTCAGAGGCAACTGTGTCCCAGTGTCTGAGAACATTCCCAATCACAGTTTAATTTACCAGTTCACCCAGTGCAATTGCACATAAAAATTGTGTGAGGCTTTGGCATGTTAAGAGGAAATTGGATTTAAAATTTTATTGCTAATATTGAGTAAATCTCTACTGAATGTTTGAACTGTCATTCTTCTAGTGCCTAGAATAAATTTGGGAAAGTTTGCAAGCAGACGCAAAAAGCACAACTGTTATATATAGACTGTGTTCATGATGTGTTTTAAATGTGGCTTGCTAGCATATATGAGAAAGGAAAAGAAGGAGTGGGGGGAGAAACAGAGAGAGAGAGGTTGTGAATGTTAAAAGGAAAAGGAAAGGCCTAAGCAGGATCTCTTCTTATAGATTAGAAAAATCTTCACAGTGAATTTACAACCAAAATTTCCAGTCCTGACTAAAGCAAGTGATGTTTGTCATGCTGTATCTGTAGGTCTCGAGCTTTAATTACACCACGTTATCTTTCACTGTAAGATCTGGACAGCAGTTGCCTTTAGGTTGGAATCCAAACTGATAAGGGGCTTTTTATCACCACACAGTACATCAGACATAGTTTGTAAGGAACAGATAGTCATCTGCTGTACCAACCTGCCTATTCTAGTTGAAGTTGCCTCCAGGGAACAGATACCAGAAACTTTACATTTAAAACACTTAAAAAGAAAGATTCCTGGCAAATGTGACGGCATAAGTGGTATTTAAAGAAGAGCTGTGTAATATAGTACCTAAATCATTTTATAGTCCCACTGCTATTTTAGTATGCTAGTAGGATATCTGAACCTCTTGCTCTTGACTTGTACCTTGTCTGTAATGATGTTATGCATAATGCAGCAAAAGGAATTCTTCATTCCTGAGCAGGGGAACAGAAGTGAACAGAAGTGCTTTTTACAGCTCATCTCTTATGGATCAAAGAAAAGCTCAAACTTGCCTTATCATGTAAGTGAGGTTAGCGTCCTTGAGCTTTACTGTTACAGCTACACATGCTTATCCCATAGTTTTTGCTATGATTGTGTTAACTGAAACTGCATGTCTATAGATTGTATAGGCTTGATTTCTGCTCTTAGTTATATGTCCAATGTGTTTTAATGTCTATTAAACCCATATATTTTTTAGGGATTATTGTGAAATATATGCAGAAATGATTAAAAAATGTGTGGAAAAAAAAAGGAGCTAAAACTGACTAAAAAAAATTTCTCATAACAGAAATAGTACTGGGAGGAAAAAAAAAAGATTAAAAAAAAGAAAATCCAAATACTGGAAAATTTTTCGTTTTGTGTACACTTGTGATATTTTTATTTCCCCTACTAATGTTTGTGCTTTCTGTGTTTGTAAAACATATCTTAAAACCAGTATAGATACAAAGGCTGAAAGCTGGGAAATGGATCCTTATTGTGGTCATATGGTTAAAATGAATGAGGTATTTTGTTGCTTACTATACATACATTTCCATCTGAAGTGTTTTATATCTTCATTTTATATTGTGTATGTGAAGCACAAATCATATAAGTGATAGGGTAAGTGCTTTTTGGTGTCAATCAACCCCATAAATGCTGTTTTAAAAACAAACAAACAAACAAAAGGCACTGTAATGTTTGACCTCAGTGCCTTTTGGTGGTGATCTAGTATATTATGTGTCTGGACTTCATTGCTTGTCTCATTTAGATTTCAAGGTTTTAGGGCAAAGTGTATGTTCCATCTGGGTTTTGTGTCTTGCTGAGCAGCTTGACAGATTCTACTAAATCATAATAATTAGAATAGCAAAAACTGTAATTGGTGTCTTTGAGAAAAACAATGTGCCATGAAGCTTCACCCATGGAACGGTCAAAATATACTTTCTTAACTGAATAGAGACATCATAGCCAAGAAACTTCTTATTTCTAGTCATGCACTCACCCCTTCTCATCAAATCTATCTTGTGCTCTCGTTGTAGGAAAATTGTTAAACTGGTTGAGTGGTTGTGCTGCTATTGGCATCCTAGCTTTCCAGCCTACAGCTTTTACTTTCTTGCTAGTTCAGCACTACTTCAAAAGAGCGTTCCTTTTCCAGGAAAAAAACTGCCTTAGAAGGGATCCTGGAAATGCACTCTGGGCGTATTTACGTATTCAGCTAAGCTCTACTTTCATCTGTTGTTTTTTGTAAATGGTATGAGCCAGTATGAGCCAGTTCTCATCCCAAAGCCATGTAGCTATGTCAGAAACTCAGGTAGAAATTGTAATAAATCAGGACTTGCATTAAAATATGAGTCCAGTTTCTCAAAGAACTCTGAGATTGGAGATGTCATTCTCCCTGCTTTATTTGGACCAATGGTCAAAAGTAGTGTGCGAGTGACTACTTAGAAATTCACCATGACTGAGTCAAGGATTGGCATACTGTGCTGGTGCCAGCTTTCAGGCCTCTTCTGCACTGACAGATCTCTGGATTTGGATTCCCAAACTGTGGTATTGTCTTCTTCCATGATGCTTAGAAAAGAAACAGTGGGTGCCTACTTCAGTATTCATGTTAAATATTTACTTAACATTGCCAAAATTAGTGATAAAAAGAGAATCTTTACTTCAATGGGAAAATTATACTGGCAGTAAGCTTTGTTTGTAACAGTAAATCAATATTTGTCTTACCAGTGTATGCTGCCTAGTTTTCTTTTTCTGTAAACTCAGAGAGGTAGAGGTTGGTAGTGGAAAGGCAGAGTAACTTTTAGCTCTCTGCTAGAGCAAAATGGCTCAGATCTTGGTTAATTTTGCTCATGGATGGCCTGTTCTTTCCTTCTGTTAACTGTACTGGGTTTTGAGCCTGTGAACAAAAATATTTTGGAAGTTGCTTCTATTCTAAGTCTTATTCTGGCATTCAGCTCCTCGGACTTTCTGTTGAACACTAACCATCTCTGTACAAACAGGAATACTCTTTATATGGTTGTGTTCTGGCATCATTAATACCATTACGAGTTTTGTTGTTGCCTGAATACAGACAAGATTTCACCTTCGCTCCCAAAAGTGCTATGCAAATCCCTCTCAAGTTTTCATTTTCTTATGTATTTTTTAAAGTCTGCTGAACATGTTTGGGCTGGCATAGACATGGGTATGCCATAAACACTGGATTGGTTAAAGAAAATATATGGGCTGGCATGAATTAAATATAGTGCATAATTTAGGTCAGGGTTCTTCAGATTTCATGGTGTAGACGTGGTGACAGCAGCAGCAGCAGCAGCAGTCCCTCTCATCTATGTAGAGGAGCAGGAGAAGGTGTGTAACTGTTCACCTGAAGTTCATGAATACTGCAGTCTGAGAAACTGTGGTCTACATGTTGCACTTAGAGGTTGCTCATTAATGATTTCTTCAACCTGATCTAAAAGCCTTTGTATGCATGTACATGTGTGTATAAATACATATATGAATAATTAAAAATATTATTGTCTGAGCTGCCCACTAAATATTCAAACAGATTATAAATCCCATGTCAAAAAAAAACCACTAATATTGCCTGTTTTAATAATTTTCTCATAAAATAATTACACAGAAATCCTGCATGTTGATACAGAAAATAAACTACAGTATGGAGTCCATGTAAGCTTAGATCTGCTTCGTGCAAAGATAACACACTCAATTCTTTCATATATAAGATGCTCTAACTGTCTTCCTTACACATATACTAGACACACACTACTCCAGTTGAGTAATTTTCTTCTCAGGACAAGGAGTAAAGACATTCTACAGTTCTGTTTTCAAGTGTTTGAGAGGTGTTTGATGTTACATTTTAATTCTGTGGATAGATAGGTTCAGTAATTTATGAATTATCATTACAAAGGTTCTGGAGTAGGTTCAGTGTTCTTGGCACTCATGACTTTGGCCCTAAATCAATTGAAGAGTACTTCAGAGAAACACAGAATTTATTGAATTCAAGGTTTTCCACTGTTACTGCTTATGAATGACAGGAACTCCAGTGTTAATTAGGTCCAAATAAATTGAGTTTGTGCTGGATTTCATGGAGTTTGTCTTCAGGAATTAAAACCTTGCCCTGGTCTGATAAGAGATATCCTTCTTTCCCTCATCCTCCCTGCCATGGATAAATGTCAAATCAGTTATAAGCTTTTATACCTGTTTATGTATAGCATGAAATTGTTCTCATCTTTATATGATTAATGCTGTTAACTTAAGTGGAACTGCTGTAGTGAGTGAGCTGGATCTGACTGTGTAATATGCACTGTGTCTTATGTATGATATATAGATGCCATCTCTTTTAGCCTCTATATTATTATTTTTTTTTTCTGAAGTGTCTCTTTTTGTCTGAAAATCAGTTATAGCAGGAATCAGATGTGCCATGTGTAAAGCAGTTGCTATTGTCATTTCACCACCTTTCCAACTTCAAAAATTGTACATTATGTAATGTAATGCTAAACTGGGCTGTAAAAGGTTAGGTACCTGTGTGTCTGATTTTTAAAAATATTACCTTTGTGAAAGATACAGGTGGAGAACCTGCTCTCATTGATGTTGGGTATGCTCCTGTCACTCATTTCAATGGGAGCAGTGCTGAGTCCATAATTTAATTTGATGATTTGTGAAGTCACTCTTGCTGGACCTAGTTGCCACTGAATATATATCACTGACTTTGTTGCAAATGAGAAATCACATTTATTTGTGATCAAAAATGAGGGAGAAGGTAAGGCAAATGTTCTACAGTACAATATAGTATTTTGTCTTATTTTTATAGCAGTTATTTGCACTTCGAAAATTATTCTGTGAATCATGAGTGATTGCAGTGAAGTCAATGAGTAAGGCTGAGGCCTGATCATACAGAGATCCTTAATATGGACCTGATCCAGGGTTTATTCAAGTCTTTTGGAATATTTTTATGGACCCTGAATATAAAGTTGATCTGGCCCTGCATTGGGAATCCTTCATTTCCCCAATTAGTATTGATGCTTGAAATTTGTCATGTATAGAGGGACAACACAGTATCTAAGAAGGGCAAATAACCATTAAAACCCTCAGATTAGGCCTTAGGTGGGAAGGAAGTGATGCAGAGGTCTTTTGTTGGACTAATACATGGGGTGAATTGTTGTGAAGATGAACCTTCGTTTAATTTACACTTTCTTCCCATATTTTTCTACATTTTTCTTGGTAACATTAGAATTTTATTAATTGAAAATTAAAATATTTTCCTCCCACTGTATTAAAATAAATACATTATATCTTTCTCTCATATGTTGAAAAAAAAAAAAAAAAAAAAAAAAAGATAGCGAACAGCATGTGTTGGTAGATTCTGATATTAAACCCAATTTGTACCTCAGAACCCTCTTTGTAGATTTCTCATTTACTATTGTAAGACATTATGATTATTTATAGTCCTGTTGATAAAAAATGTCTTCTGTGAGGGTAAGACATGATTCATAAATACACTTCAAAACCAACCACTGTATTAAATGAGACCCCTATACAATGACAGTAGGTTTCATGCTGTCCCATGACTCAAGTAATTATTATTTCTCCAAATATTTGTACTTGACAGTCATACTTACCACAAGGTGCCTTCTTGCATAAACTGACATTTAATATCTTGTAGTCTAAAGTAAATATTTTTACTTAAAAGGAGGGTAAAATAAAGACAAAGCCTCATAAAACCTTAAAATGACAAAACTAGTTTTAAACCAGCTTTTTTTCCCTCCTCTGCTTCAATCCACTAGCAACTCAACTTCTGCACTATTCAGGGAGCTTTCTTTTGTGAATGGCTTAGATTTGGCAATTAGCATGAGAATGCTTCCTCCTTGCATAATGTCAAAATCACCATCTAAGGAAGCCCAGTCACTGTATGGCTTGCAAAAATAAGAAAACGTGTACAAATGGTGATCTACTTTGGTGTGAACTGGTCTTTTAGAACATTTTCAGAATAAAAATGGAAAGAAAATAATTTTTTTGTGTTTTGTTTTGTTTTTGTTTGTAGTTTTTTTTTTTTTAATTTCTTTTGTTGTTGACACAAAAATAAAGGAAATTTCCCTGATACATTACTGATAGAGCTCCAGCATCATCAGAGTAGGTAGTGAAGATGGTGTTACTGTTGTATGCATTGGTAACTTGTTTAAAATTTGGAAAAATGTAAATGTCATAGAATGGAACACCTTTGCCTCTGGAGGGAAAATGAATAGCCTAGTAAGTTTTCGCTTTCCTCCTGCAAGATGTTTTAGCTTCACTAATAGGGTGACAAAAAAGCTGAAGTTTATATAGAGTGCTTACACTGTTAAAGCAAAAATTGAGTTTTTATTGTTTTACTAAGGAAACAACTTCTCCCATCTATGGGAAGAAAATGAGATATTCTAATAAGGAAGGACTCTTCCAAATGCTTCCAAAAGAAATCTGAATACGTTAGTGAAATAATAGACCCCCCGAAAATACAGATTTTTAGAATGACTGCCATAGTAGAATAAATTAGTCCATCTGCCCACTAATCCACAGTGTCTGGACTTTGGATTCAATCTCTCCACTGCAGAACGAAGTGAGACTAAAGATATGCTTATATATTTGATATAAGCTAAATTAATCTAAACATACGAAGGTCAACAGTAGACCTAGAGACCCCGTATATCTTAAATTAATACATAAGTGCTACAGGGCTCTGGCATTGCCCAGGAATAAATTGCTGTGAGTCACATTTCTGCTCTCCTTGCTTTACAGCGAGTAGACAGGCCAGAGTGACGGAGAGACAGACTGAAACTCTGTTCTCACGCTGGGTGATAATTTCTACAGAAAGGCCTTTGCTTTGGCTCTCTTCCAGGGCCCTTACATCCACCGTAAATGTCCATATTCATCAGCTCACATGTGATGGGCAGCGTGCAGAGGGATGGGGTGGACTGGTGGCTCCTTGGCCCCCCAGTCTCCTTTGCAAGCTGGGACTGGCCAGTGTGGCTGCCTGGGCAGCGCCTGAGCCTGGACCTTCTCTCTCCCTGGCTGGGGCAAGAGCAGCAAATCACTGCCCCTAAATTCCCCTATAGGAACTATAGGTAAGAAAAGAATTGCTATTAGGATGATAATCTGTTTTGCCCCTTTCTTGCCATACTCTTACACATATTTTTTAAAAATTGCTATTAGTTTCTTTCCTTTGTTCCTTCCTGCTTGTTCACGTTCCCTTTTGGGCACACTCTCTTGCTTTTCCCCTCTTTCCTTTGCTATCTCTTGTCAGCTTCTCCACTTCTCTTTTCTCTTCTGGTTTTCACAACATTATTTTCCAGACCTTATTCTCTCTTTTATTTTTCTCTGCACTTTCATTTTAAAGCTTTTTCTTAGGCCTTATAAAAAGTCTTCCAGTTAAAATATAATCTATAGCTTCTATTTCTAATATATCTTTCTTTTACAACTGGTTTTGGTTCAATTTCCGTTATGTTTGGCATAAATAAATTGTAGTCTGAAAAGACCTTATGATTAGTTATGGGTTGAAGGACATTCTTAGAGAAAGAAAGGAATTAAATACCTCCAGTAATGCATAACGGAAAGAAAGGGGACCTGGGGGGTGGAAATCAGTTGTGCTGAGAGGCTGACTGAGGAACTCTGCTGTTCCCTAAAGCAGACACTAGCACCGTCTGTGAAGATTACAGCTACCCGGTTTTCAATGTCCTTCCCTATAGGAAGCACTCAAAGTGAAACAGAGTATCTGAACTTTGAATGTAGACTGCAGAGAAGCATAAACAGGCAATCAAATCCAGCTATAAAAACATGACATGATCTATACATAATACATTTGAACTCTAGCATATTGGATGCTTTTTATTATAGTTATTAAGAAGAGTCCATGAGATCTGAAAAACAGCCTGATCCTAAAGGGAGAGAAAATGACACTCTTTATTTGAAACCATTACTTACTGTACCACTTTGGGGGGTTTAACTGCATTGTGTAGCATGCATCATCTTGGCACGCTACTTTTTCACAGGGGAATTCAGTTATGTAATTCGCTATTTTTGGTACTTACTGGAGTTACATGCTCTATAGAGGGGAACACAATACGGACTTCTGTGCTTCACGTACTTAGTAATAAGCATATGGAACAAATTACGAGGGAAAAGCAATTTGAAATAAAGAATACAAATGGGTCAAGTTTGTTTCTGTGAAAGGAAGAAACAGAGGGTTGTAATCCAACAGCAGAAAGCCTGGGACTGAGACAAACTGGAAATGGGCAGGTAAGAGCAGGCTGCCCTTTCTTAATCTTGTAACTACGCATTTGAAGCTCTCCTATGTGCCTTTCATATTAAACACCACATTTGTGGGTATAATTACTTAGTTGTACTTTCATATGTCATCTTCAGATTCGTTAACCTCAATGTTCTGAGTCTACAATCATTTCCCAATTAATCACTGCAAATTGCCTGACAGTCTTTAACAGTCACTGTGATGAAGCGGGAATGAATCTATACGTTCAGTTTCAAGGGAGAGGTTTCAAACCCCCTTACTCTACTTTTAGCAGATGAAGGCAATAAAGATGGTGTGACAACTTGCTAAGACACCACTTCTTCACTGTTACTAAAATGTTAACTTTTGTGGCCAGAAAGTATCACAGCTGCCTACAGGCAATGTTGAGAGCTCTCATGACTTACGGGTAAAAGACACAAAATAAGAAGCAGGCTTCTGTGGGAGGAAGATGAGTGACTGGGTTTAAGGAAGTGTCTTAGGTAAAATTTAGTAGGAAGTGCTGATGGAAGGAGGCTAGTGTTGCTAGAAGAAAATATCAGTGACTTCGTGAGTCTGATTGTGAGTAAAAGATTCAAGAGATTTGTTACTTCCTAATAAATTTGTGAAGAAAAAATGCTGTGGTGCAATGACTTCCAGAAATATGAAGAAAGAGAAACTGAACTTAACAGCAGTGTGTGGAGTAAACCCATCTGCCTGTATGTAAATTTTGTACTGTCCTGCTGCTTAGATGGGATTTGCATGACATGCAAGCTTGAACTTAGCTCTTTCTATAGGTTTGATTTTCATCTACTGTTTGTGCTTCTGGCAGATTTTAACATGTGGTGTTAGGAAACATAGTAAAGATTCTGTGATCAAAATACTGTAGTACTTGGTGAGGCACTTTTGCCAGCGTAGGCAAGAACAGTATTATTTTGAAGGCTCTTCTTGATACCAGACAATGGAAGAAACTGAGATTGTCCTTCTGAAAGAGGAACTAAACCAACAAAATAATTGGGTTTATATCTGTCCCTTCTCAAACCCTGACCAATCAGAAGATCTTACTGACTTCAGCATACTTGCTGAAAGAACTGTATTTTCCACAAAAGGAAAGGTTTTGTTTTGTTTTTTTTTTTGAGGTCCTGTCAATAACGTAAAAGACTTCTTCCTAGTTTTCAAATATTTATCTTCTCACTTTTAATTAAGATGAGGAAATAATGTGATAGCTAAGATACCCAAGTTCACAAATAGTTGGTATTCAAAACCTGTAAGAAATGCTTTTAATAGTGATAGGATTACAAAACTACAACTATAAAATGCAATTATATGGCATGTTATTTTGGATCCCACTTGCGTTTATTATTCTTCAATCATTTTGTTTTTAAAACTGTATAAAGATGCTACATATTCTTATGGGAAATCACATTTTAAAATATGGGGAAAATTAATGTTTCTGACATTTAAAGTGAGATTTTTTTTTCCAAGACTGTCCCATGGTCTTTGGAGAGGCAGGGAGCCCTAGAATTCAAATTCCATAACAGAGACTGAAAATGTCAACCTAGAGGCAGTATTAGAAAATACAATAGGTCAAATTCTTTTTTTTTTAAGAAAACTGTCCAGTGCTATCAATAGAATATTACTCTGTTTCCTCAGCAAATAATTTGTTTCAATATGTGCCAGATGCTACGAAAAATATTTAGAGACGCTATTCTCTGCATGGGCTACAAAGTCAGCCAGACTCTCAGCATTTGTTATGTTTCTGCTGCCTGGCTGCACACATGTCAAGGAACATTCTCAGCTAATGCTACTTACTGAAAAATGTTTCTTTCACAGAAATACCCAATCCCACAAGCTCCTGTGGTGTCTCTCAGCTTTTACTGGGTATTCATTTTGTTGCCCTTGAGAATTATAAGAAGATGCTGAGCATCTGTGTTGCTGGTCCTAAGGCTTTGCATACTGTTACCATGTACACTATCCTTAATGGAAAACATCCCGTGGCAAAAAACAAATGAGGAAACAGAAAAACTCTAAATATAGAAAACATTATTACAGACACTTTAGAATCAGATGAACTGAGAAAGAAAACACACACATACACATGCTATCCTCATCTCTATCTGTATGTCAAATTATTCTCTATGAGAAAACAGAATCTGTTAACAACTGACCTGTTGCTCAGCTAGCTATAAAGAAATCATTAACCTATTATGATGCACACATGCTGTTCCACCTGGCAGGAAGATGTTTCAATATTAGTTTTTGACAAAGATTTCAAGAAAGACAACATGCTGAACAGGAGAAAAATCAACTGAGAATGGTGTTGAACTCTGTGATTTATTTTTGAAGGATCATTAAAGGGATCTTTAATGAAAGCAGCTGAATAAAGTGTCACAGAAAGAAATAGACTCATAGAGGACCTTGAGTACATTTGAGGGGAGAACAATGACATCCTTCTGTTTCAAAATGAAGTAGGAATATGAGGAGGGTGGACTGAGAATGTTAGGATAATAAGGCTAAATGAGGAGTGCTGTTTTCTCCCTGGAGAAGCTTAGGGCAGCAAGAGGTATATAACACTTACCTCCATCCTATGGCAAGCAAATATTGTTCAAGGAAGGGTCTCCTTTGCCTTATTGCTGAAGTGCTTTGTATTCATTTTTTCAAACTACTGTTGGTCCCTCTTGATCTTTTCTAGTTAGGTTAATCCTTTCCTTGTGTTTTCAGATGATATGAAACTGGGAGTGGGGTGTGATACATCAGAGGGTTGTGCCACCTTTCAGAGGACAGGTGGATAATGAGGCCAACAGAACCCCATGGAGTTCGACCATGAGTCCTTCCTCTGGGAAGGGGTAACCAACCCCATGCACCGGTATGGACTGGGGAGTAACTGTCTGGAAAGCAGCTCTGCAGACAAGGAGCTGGGGGTCATGGTAGACAACAAGTTGAACATGAGTCATCAACATGTCCTTGCAGCAAAGAGGACCAATGGTATCCTGAGCTGCATTAGGCAGAGCATTGACAGCAGGTTGGAGGTGCTGAAGTGCTAAGGCTTGGACAACAGGCCCACGCCAGAGTTGACCTATAGATGAATCCTGTATATTTTATAACTGAAAACCATTGTGCTAGTAGGTATTGTACTAAGTAATAACAACCCACTTATGCTGATGTAAAAATTGCTAAAGCATTGAAATACAGAAGCCTGAACAACAGGCTCCGAGCCGAAGCTGCTAACTTAGCATGTAGTCATTAATAAAATATGTAAACTCACTAGTGAAAGATGCAGCCTAGACTATAATCTGTAGAGAGGACGAAATGCTGAGAGAATGTATCCAGCTTCCCTTGTTTAGCCTTGTTCAAGGCTGAGAACCCACGTATTTGGCCTTGCTGGAAACTCCCTTGGTCTCCTCCCCAAGCCCTGGCCAGGCTTTGGGTGGAATCCAACAGGAGAATGAAACCAGAAATTTTCCGCTTAGAACAAAGGTGCCAGCTATTCTGGCTTGTCGATCTCTGGTACATAAGGCTGGACCTGCTCACAGTGACTTTGGCAGCCTCACCCATGGGTGGAGGCACCGCGTAGGATTTCCCCCTTGCCGGGACAGGCTCTCCAAACCCTCGCTGTGACTGGGGCTGCCCAGCCACTGCGGGTCTGGGTGATGGGAACGTGTGCAAGTGGTGATGGAGCTTTCTTAATCTCTATTCTGTCTCTTGTGTAGTAATGATTTGATGCATTACCTTGTATTCTCCTGTCTGTTGCTTTTGCTTTCTGATTTTTCTTCCTGCATGTTTTCTGTATGGTTATCACCAGTAAAATATGCCTGCCCTTTTCACGCTGGTGTCTGAGTTTAATTGGTATCCTTTATCAGCAAAACAGGTGGTGAACCTCCCCCTCTACTCAGCACTGGTGAAACTCATCTGGAGTGCCGGGTCCAGTGTTTGACTTGCCAATACAAGAGCAATGTGGACCTATTGAAGCATATTCAGTGAAGGAATATGAAGATGATGGAGACAAAACATCTGTCCTATGAAGGAAGTCTGAGAGACCTGGGACTGTTCAGCCTGGAGAAGAGAAGGCTCAGTGCGATCTCATCAATGTATGTAAATACCTGAAGGATGGGTGTGCTGAGTTTGTGTGGTGGGTTTTTTGGTAACTGGGGAGGGGGCTACAGGAGTGGCCCTTGTGAGAAGTTTCCCAAAGTTACACTACCTCCAAATAAGACCCACATCTGGCCAAGGCCAAAACAATCAACAATGGTGGCAGTGCCCCTGTGATAATTTATTTGAGAAACGAAATGGGAGAGGGGGTTGGGACTTGTGAGAAGGAGTTATGAGAATAAAACCTATGTGAACACCAAGGTCAGTGGAAGGAAGGAGAAGAAAGGGAGAGAGGTGTGCTTGAGCAGAGACTCCCCTGTACCCAGTGGTGAGACAGCAGGACTGCCCTCCCTGCCACTCATGGAGGTCACTGTTGGAGCAGAGGTTCACCTGGGGCCTGTGGAGCAGGTGGCTGAGCCCGAAAAAGGCTGGGACTTTATGGGAAAAAGCTCACACTGTTGTAGTTTGGTGCTGGGAGGACTGTAACATGCAGGGGTGATCCACTTTGGAGCAGCCTGGGAATGGCTGCCGGCCCACGGGAAGAACTCACACTGAAGAAAGTTCATGGAGGACTGCCTCCCATGAAAGGGCACCATGTGGAGCAGGGGGAAGAATGCAGAAGAGTGCTTTCCCCCATTTTGTAGAAAGAAAACACGAATGTACAGCACCTCCCATCCCCTCCCCTGTGCTGCTGGAGGAGGAGGTTGAGATATTGCTAACAAAACTGAGTCTAGGAAGAAGAGATGGGTGGGGGGAGATGTTTTTAAGATATGGTAACAATTCTCATTGTCCCATTCTGTCTGTTAAGTGTTGTTGTTGTTAGTGTTTTGAATTAAAATGATGCTCTTTTTATTTCCCTAATAAGTATTTCTTTGCCTGTGATGGTTAATGTGTGAGTGAACCCTCCCTGCCCTTAATTCAATTCCTGAGACTTTTGATTCATTTTCTCGTTCCCAGTGCTGGGGAAGAAGAGAAGAGTGATCAGCTGCCTGGTGCTCAGTTGCCCTCTGGGCTCAAATCACAAGGGAGTAAAGAAGACAGAGTCACACAACATTGAATTTTTTTTTTTTTTTTTTTTTTTTTACTATGAGGGTGGCTGAACATGGGAAAAGGCTTCCCAGAGACCTTGCAGAGCTTCCATTCTTGGAGATATTGCAAACCCATTTGGACATGGCCTTGGGCAATCTGCTCTAGGGGAGCTTGCTCAAGCAGGAGAGTTGGACTAGATGATCTTGAGAGTTTCCTTGCAGCTTAATCCATTCTGTGGTTCTGTGATTCTGCTATTGTAAAATTCTTCTTAGGTTAATGTATTTGGATAACACATAATTAAAACAGCTCACAAAAAATTTTTGACCTCAGTATGGATTACTTAAATTTAGAATAAAAATAGAAAATGAAGAAAGTACAGGTGATATATAGAGGTTGTTTTGTATGTGAAAAAGAGTTGTTCTAATCATGGAATGGATCTGTGGATTTCCCTAGAACAATAAGAAGCAGTGCTGTATTCATTTAAAAATTCTGAAATGAAAGTTGTATGAAGTGTTTCATGTATCAGAAGGATTGAGAAGTCCCATATTTTTGTTGGAATATCAGAGGAATATTTTATATGGATAATTGGATAACATTCACAGTGACAGCAGACAAAGCAAGGTTGGTTCTGTCAATCATTTTTGAGATCTACTGAAATAATTAGTTTCTAAAATCCAACCCCATGCACAAAAAAGGATGTTGCACCCTTTTTATATTTGATTTATCACCATAATCAAGTCTTTAAGAAATGGTACAAGACTAATACGGTCCTTAATGTAAGAAGTAAGAAGTGAGGGGAGGAGTATCAGACTGTCTGATCTGAGCCATTAGTTTGGTGATAAACAGAGGCTGCCACCACATAGTGGACATTGGTCAGAACTTGGGAAAATAGAGAAACAAACCCTTTTCCTAAAAGCATAAATGATTTAGAAGAAAACAAAATGACTGCATCATCGAAGAAGCTGAAAGGATCTCTGGGGCACAACTATAGAAGGATAAAAGTAATTAATTTTCTACCTACAAACTATAGGTGCATCAGAAAAAGTGTCCACAGGTAGCTGTACTTCTGATTCAGGAGCCGTCTGTGTCATCTTGCACAGAAAGCTGGGCTGTGAAGCCAAAGGAATTATGCACACCTCATTCAACAGAAAAAGTACAGGTGTTTTATACAATATTTGAGTGATAAAATCCCCACTTATTTTAAGTCTGAAGTCTTTAACTGTAAGACAGGAGAAGGTACTTGGTAAAATGCAGAATTTGGTTGTGAACTAAACTGACTTGTTGTGTGGATTAACTGTGTGAACAAATAGTCTGAAAAATAAACTGAAACAGTGTGATTACAAAATAAGTTCAGAAGCTATGTAAAATTAAAAAAGATGTCAACTTGCAGTCTCAAGAAAAGATGTGAAGAGGAATTGAAGTAATTTACTAAGGGTAGGGAAATTCTTAGTAAACTACACAACAGAGCTAAAAAACTCCAACTAGTCCATTATTCATGCCAAAAAAGTACCCAATTCACATGAAGGCAGAGGTTAAAGAGAGTAACTTGTAAGGTTCAATGCAAATAGGACCATGTATGCACTCTTGCTAGTCACTGTATTGAATGTATAACCTTTGCATATGCAGGGGGGACCCTAAAGAACTAAATAACTGTATCAGAAGGAATTATTTTCCACTACCTACAATGGGAAAAGTTCTGAAAAAGATGTTTAATTCAAAGTCTTTCATTAAGCTTGATTGATAGCAAGGTTTTGGCAGGGGTCATTAGAAAAAACAAAGTTTGTATCTTTGCATGTTCTACCCTTGTTTGAAGAGATGTTATTTTTTCAGACTTTTTGGTTATGCTTTACTCCTGAGCTGTGTCACTAAAATGTGCTGTAAGAAAGTTTGATGTCACAACAGTTAGTAAGCCTGATGGTATTTGACACTATGTGAAAACAGTTCAAAGTGTGATAAGAATGAATGAGCAACTTTGGAACTATTCAGAGTGTAGGCTAAGACTTTGGAAATAAAAATTTAAAAGTCTATATAATAGAAAAAACATACCTGGGAGAGAAGTTAACATAGCAAAGACTGAGATCTCAAAGATGCTTGTTCTCAAACATGAGTGGCAAGCAAAGATTTCTTTGAAGTAGTGAACTAGGGAGGATGACATGTGCCTAATCTGACCGCTCCCAATCTGAGAGTGCTCTGGTGCAAAAATGTCTAACAGACATTAGGTAAGTGTCTTAATAAAGAGCATATGGAACCAGAGGCATCATTTCTGCAATAGTTGGAGATTAAATTACAGAACTGTCTATAAACATATGTATTAGGATGCCTGATACAGTTCTTTGAGAAAATCTGGTTCAAAAAGAAAGAACAAGTGAATTCTTCCACATAATAAGCTATCACTGAAATTGTTTGTCAGTATGCTCAGATAAAGAAAGAAGCTTTGGTCTTAGTCCACCGGGATAAAAGATTTCATGCCTTTTTAATGGGAATCCCATGTAAGTGAACACAACCCAATTACTTGAATTGTCAGGTAAATAACAGAGTAAGGTTGTACAGATTTATTTATTTTTTTAACTACATATATATGATTTTCAAACTGAATACTAATCTGGAAGAGAAGACGTATTGTAAAAGCATGCTCCAGAGAATTTTGTGTAAAAGGACAGCTGAGACAGATTATATATGTGTCAGTCTATCACAACAATAAATCTGTTTGGTCTTCCATGAAATATGGAATACTATTACTAGAGCTATTGCAAGGGATGAGACATACTAAAGAAACTATTTAAGTCATAGGTTGTGGAGAGCAGCACAGTCATAGAATCTCTTATCAATTAAAAAGTAATATCTGAGTAAGAAAGGATTTTTTTTGAAGGCAACTGAGTTCCTAAAATACTCAAGTAAAAAAAAAAAAAAACCACTTTTATTTTTTATTTCTATTGAAATATATAGTGCCACTCTAGTTTTCATCTCAATGAATATCTTTTTTTTTTTTTTTTTTTTTTTTTTTCCCCCAGAAATCCAGGAAAATAAAAAAATGATAAAAAGAATACTTAGTACTGACATGAAAACAAGCTTCATCATTTCCTCTTCATGTCCTAGATCATTAATCTGGCCCCAGAGAGTAACACAAGGAGTAATGTCAGATAACACTAGTTCCTTTTAGAAAGGATAGCATTTTAACAAAATACTGTAGAGTACAAATGGGTCATCTCCTGGAGAGGAAACTTTTATTTCTTGTCATTGCCTTAATCTTAAAGAGGATATTTCTTTTATTTTCTGTTAATTTTCATGTGCAACAATAACATTGCTTGTCAGCTTTTCCTATATGATCGATGCCTTCAGCCAGAGAATATTTAAGATGGTAATAGAGAATATCATAGGCCTCCTGAAGGAGTTTCCTTAGTCTTTGAGCTGCAGGTTTAACTCATACCAAGCTGTAATTTTTGCCTGAAATCTTTGCTGCAGTACCCTCTTGTTATGGCAATAAGTTTGGGTATCTTATATTACAGTTTCAAAATGGAAGACATCACTGAAATTGAAACTTAGTTTTTCTTGAGTGAAAAAGCGCTCTTTTCAAAAGTGACTTCCCAAATCTTGACATTCTAAAATGTTAGAGCTGTTTGAATTCAGTGCTTCTGAGCTTTACTTGGGGTAGATATGTTTTATTATGGCAGATGATGTAGTGGGGGGATATTGTTCAGCACTTGCTTTAGCTTTACAAGGCCAGTCTTAGGCTCCTTCTATGGAGAATGAGCAGAGAGAGTCCTCCAGGGAAACGGTGGGGTCCACAGTCAGGGTCCTGTCCTGATTCTCTCACTTCCTAGGGATGCCCATCTCTCCTTATGACCATGGAGGGTTTCCAGAGATCTGAGGCTCTTAGAGATCTTAAAGTCAGCTTTTAAAAATGCTTTCTGTCCTTATGAAGTCTTTCAGTACAAATCAAGAATGTTTTCTGGTGAAGATAACACTTTTGTTATTTCTTTCTGGTCCCATACAGTTAGTCTCTGCTTTAATCTATATATGCATATTAAAAATATATATATTTACTGTTGTATAAGTTATATGAGCTTTATATTTTGCTCCCCTCAGATTTGAAATAAGTGTTTGCATCATAGGTTTGTGCAACTATCTAAATGATTAATATTTTTTATGATTTGCTCCTATGAATCTAAAAATGTCTATACAATCTTCTTAATGCCAATATCCATGTCTTATTTCGCTCAACATTATAAAATTATGTCTGTCAAGTATCCAAAAGAATGAATTTAGCAAATATTTTATGCGGAACAATGGTTGAACAACTTATTAGTAAAAGCAAAACTAATCTGTCCATAAGTTAGTACAGCACTAAAAGCTTAATTTTGATGAGTGACTACAATATGCTTTTTGTCCCATGATCTTTTCTCACGTGGTGCTGTGGAGGAGCAATTGTTTGGATAGTTACCAGTACATGATACCCAATATTTACTTGTCAAAAGGCAAAACCCCCTGTAACATTGAGAAATACACGTGTTTTTAGTTGTTCTGGTTAAACTTGTTTTATAAACAGGGATTATAATCCCTGAAACTAAAAAAAAAAAAAAAAAAAAAAAAAAAAAAAGGATTTGCTTCTGTATAAGCAAATGACAGGCAGGTTGATAGAACACAGTTGTTACATACAACTTTTTTCAGAGTTTTCAGAAATACCAATAATTCCATATAAATAAGATAGAATGATTTTTTTTTTTCTCTTTATTTTTAAAAGAATTTTCAGTAATTAAGGAAACAAAGAATATTTTCTAGTGAAGAAGAAAAAATAACTAAGTGCATGGAAGACATCTAAATTACAGGGAGGTAAGCTAGAGTGAAAACTTAGTGCACATTAAATGTTCTATGGTATATGTATGCACTTTCCTAGTATATGGACAGGGAAGACTAGAGCAGAAAATAATGTTTCAAAAACTGAAGCTCTAGGTAGGAGCAGATGATTAAGTCCATAAGACCAAGAAAAAGCAGAAGGTTAGCATTTTGGAGTCTCATGGTTTCTGGTTACAACATCTGAACCTTATTTACCAAAAAATTAAGTTCTGACTCTTGCAATAGATAATCATAGAAGTGTATTGAGGGAGATCTTGTGCTTCAGAGAACAAATACATCCTCTTTCCCGTTTTGTCTGCATTAAATATTTCTGAGGTCACACTTGATCGGAACAAGGTGAAATTAAGGTTATGCGCTTAAAAGCTGTTGATTTTTATGGAAGTTAAGCCTAAATGGTGTATAGATAATTCTTCTAAAAGAAAATAGCTTTAATGCAACAGACCAATTTTTGAGCCAGAGTGGTCTTGCAGTTGTGAATAAAAGAGCATCAGGAATTACAATCAAACAATATTTTTCTATATTTTTCTGCAAATACTTACTTTTAAACTGTGAATTTTAGCTGTAGAGATTAAATTCTTACAGAAAGTTATTTCTGATTATTTTTATAGAGTAAATGAGCAAGAATATCCTAAGACAAGACATTTCTGTTTGACTTGAATTTTATTTTAATGTTTCCATTACTACAGAAGCTTTAGCATTTTTTTTTTTGTTTGTATTTATCAGAACTTTCTATGATAAGTAAGTTTTTATTGCTTATCTGTGTTGTTATACTATGATGTCTATGGATAGTTATAGGAAGGCTTTTATTTAAATATTTGAGCTCTTAACCCCATTGAAGTTGTCACAACTTTCTCAGTATTTTTCCTTTTTTTTTTTTTTTTTTTTTTTTTTTTTTTTTTTTTTTTTTAAGCATGCTTTTGGGGTTTAGGAGCAGTTTAATAGCAAATTGTCAAGACTGAGGAAGACTAAATGCTTTGATTTTGCTATGCCATGAAAAATTAAAATTATCGTCCTTCTCCAGCTGAAACTGTCTGAACTAAGAAGGTGTATTTTCACTTTGGGACAAAATTATGTTATCTATGGCTACAGATCTGAGCATGTCAAACAGTGTACTATTTAGAGCTTCACTGAGAATGAGATAAATAGTCAGCAACTGATGATTTAGCTTCCAAAGGCTCTGTTGGTATTTAGCTCCCGCCAGTGTCTCCCAGTAATTTTCACTTTCTGTGGGAGTTATGCATCAAAGTATGGACTTTAGAAAAGGTACCCTGTTGTGAATATTTATTGTGAATATTTGACCTTGTAATAGTGATGAGGTAATTCTGAGATTTATAAAGAAGCCAGCTCTCTTTTCTCTGAGAGAAAATCCCAGTCTTCCCTTTTAGATTTCTACTGCTGTCTTTCTGAACAAACGTGATCTTTCTGCTATCACAGAAGAGAAATAAGAAATTAATCTTTTGATCATTTGTTTCTTAATTGTAGCCTACTTCCATTTTTACATGGCTGGAAGTTTACAAGAGAAGTTCCAGAAGTGTCTTGTAAGAAGAAAATAAAATAATTTGTAGAAGGTAATGTTATATTAGTCCTGAAAGAGGTAGATAAGTCTGAACATAAAGATGTGGAAAAGCTTTCAGAAAGTCTTGAATGAGCAGTTTGGGAGCAGACCATACCTAATTTTTCCCTCCTGAACTTTAATGTGTCACTTAATGGCATGTCTGAATTTGATGAATCTCCAAAGGAATATTCTGCTCATCCACAACATCTATCTCATCACCCTGGAGTCTTTTTCTCTTTAATGAATCCATCTGGACATGACACAAAGCAAACAAAATCTTGCAATCCAACAGTATTAAATGTATCTCAGTGTTTTCTCAGTGATTTTCTTTGTGTTGACTTATAATGACTACCAGCACAGACTTTTTCTTCTCCAATAAATTAATTAATTAACTTTTGTGATGCATGAAAATTGTCTAAAACATTCTACAGAATGTGGGATGGTTGAGAGGAATGATTTGAAGTCCTTTTCTGTTAGTTTCTTCATCCATTTCTCCTTTTTCTAGGAAATACACAGAGAGTATATGATACACGTTCTCTTGTATGATCTAAAACGGTGTGTTAGAATTTTACATGATTGTTGAGAAGCAGAAAAACAAAACCAAAAATGTTCAAGTCTATTGTGCCAAACTAGAGTAGACTTAGGTCAGCTGTAAACTATTTATGTTAACCATTATTTAAAATTAATTCATTAACATTTTTGATTGCTATTGTTGGAAATCAGAATTTTAGATAACTTTTTAAAAAAAATTTAATTTCTTAAAGCTACTAATTTTTATGTAAAATTTGTGCTTATTTTTATTGTGTTGCTGAACATATAAATGGGATAATTCTCATACTGACTGGATGAATTCAAGTAATAGATGCATGTTAATATTTAAAAACAGATCTCTGGAGAACTCACTTGTATTGAAATTTATGACAGGCTGGAGGTGGCTTTATTTTCCTCTGTATTTGTCCATGTACCAGTAACAAATGACCTGACTGAATGAATCACAGCAATGTCAGCTCTGCACTTTTATTTTTAACTGTGCAATCTGTTGTGATTTGAGGGCTGAATTGTAGAAATACATCTTGTTATGCAGGAAAAACTCCTCGTCACATGGCCAGTATCCACCTGGAGGGTGTACAGGACAAAACCCTGCAGGCACAACATTACAGTATATGTATTACAATTAAAAAATACCACATGGAGGAGAAGGAGCAAGGTAATGACATCAGAATGAATTGACTTGTTCTATTCTCTCCTCCTTGAAACATCACATTGCTTAAATCTAAAATAACTTACAGAAACACCTGTGAGATATTTACATCTGCTTTTCTCTCTGTTTCATAGCTTTACGATTCCCCAAATTGTAGTGGGATCTTCCTGGCAGGAAGGAAGATGTGGTCATCACTTCACCAAATGTTCAACCCTACTTGAGGGAATGGAGGCCAGCATATTTTTTCAGAAAGTATGGAAAGAAGATAGCATGACGAAGGGGGAAATTGTGGTGTTTAAGCAATGCAAATATTTTTCTGAGACAGAGTCTTCTTGAATGTTGCTGCTTTTTTTTTTTTTTTTTTTTTTTTTTTTTTTTTTTTTTTTTTTTTTTAATAAGATTATTGAGGGTTTGCAGGCTTTTACTAATTTTTAAAGGTAGCATAGACATTTGCAATAACAAAATAAGATTTTCCCAAACAGATTTGTGGCCATCTTAGATTTACCAATTTGAATGCAATTTGATTAATTACCCACCATTCTCATACAGAGGTGGCACCCATGTTCAGTTTAGGAGCATCACATGTTCTGGTCTTCCTTTAGATGTTTTTCATAGTTTTAAAGTGTAAATTAAAAAAGAAAGAGTTTTGTATTCAAAGACTATTTAATAACATATGTACTTCAGATATAGGATTTGAAGCTTTAAATGAGGGAAAAGCAGAGTGGATATTTGCATTAGAAACAATAAAGAACAAGTAACTCCTATCTGTTGCTAGCATGTTGCTTTCCCTAAAGCATTCCATAAATACCTTTATTCATGTCTGGACCTGACACTCAGTATATTATCTTTTGCTTAATTAGTGGTATTTTCAGTTTATTCTCTTCTTCTCATGCAGTGAAAATTCATTTCTAAATTTTATGAGATATCAGACTTCCTCTAACAGTGTGAAAAAACAGCTTGAAGGCTCTAAGTAAAAGGTTTTAGGCCGTGATTGACACAGTGTAGTAGGTCATATGCTCTCCTGACAAACAGTAAATTCTGAGCTATACTACAAAATACAGGTGTTTCTCAGGAAGATTCTGACTGGATAATTTGCGAGCATCAGCCTATATATCAAGTGTAGCAGAATGTAAATGGCTTGTGGAGAATCTTTCTTTATTGGTTTTGCCGGGGAAAGAGAGGATGCTATGTGTGTGACAATAAATTATATCTGACCAATGGAAAGGGGGATTACAGATTACACTGATGAAAAGCACAGCCATCACTCAGACAGACTTTGACAGGACCTTCCAATCAAAATTCCACTTTCTGGCCCTGGAAGATTAATTTACAGACATGCACACATGCGCAAAGTTTGAAGCCCTGTTGATGAACAGATCACATCCTCACAAACAAACCTGGCAAAAAGCCTCTTGTAAATGACTGTTTTGTAAATGTAACCAGTCTACAACATGACAGAAATGTGTTTGCACAAAATGCTATGTGATGTAGTGTCAGAATGCTTTCATTGATAATTAGGATTTTTTCTCCCCCTGGTATTCTAATGCAAAAGGTATTTTCCTCCCATGAAGATGTGCTGGTTCATGTTTTCCTGGCTATTCTGGAGCGGTTAATAATGGATAGACAATTTTCACTGGTTCAAATTTTGAACTACTAGTACTGCATGGAAATTGCTTCTTGGTACCTTGCTTTTCTGTGACATGCATTTTCTGCTTTCTCTTGCTATTTGGTATAATTAGAGCTATTTGCATGAAAAGAGATGGTTGCAGAAGGGGCGGATTTAGAAATCTACCTACTCTTGCTGTTTACTCTTTACATAAAGTTATAATCCCTGATGAAGTAATCAGCGTTTCTGCAATGGCAAATCATTAAGTCACACAAAGGAAGTTGCACTTCAGGGACTCTGATCCAAAAGGATTCTGAGGGCTGTTACCTCATGGCTGACTTCAACGAGACCTGGAGACAGCCAACATTTCTCACTATCAGACCTACCTTCCTGAAGTCAACCAGTTAAATTGCCATTGTTTTCAGTGAGGCAGAATGATACCCTAAATGAGAAAAAGGAAATGAATATTGAAGAAACAAAGATGCTTCTTTCATGCAAATTACTTTGCTAATAAATAAAAAAGGAGGAATTAGAACCAGGAAATATAGGAGATAAAGAGAAACTGTTGTCTGAATTAATGCCTTTCAAATTTTCCAGTGAGGCATTTAGTTAGCATTTAGTAGCAATGTTCATTATACTTTGATAATCATTTAGAGCTTTCTCCCTCAGAAACTAGTTGTAGTGAAAGACTGTATCATGGTTCAGTAGTTAGGGATTCTTCTACACCATTATACAAAAAAGAATAAAAAGGAGTTTTGCTAGGGGGAGGGCTGGGAACCTGTGAAATAAAGCAGCTCAGTTAGAGAAGACCTGAAGTTAAGGGAGTGAGTTCTGTAGGATAAGTACATTTCAAATTAGCAGATTGCAAAAGAATAATCCAAATTAAAGTCAAACTAAAAAAACAACACCACCCCACCACATCACTCAAGCCAGAACTGTAAAATCTTTCCTTGTTGTGTACACACCACAAAATAAGCAAAAGAAAAATGTAAAATGAGTGATGTATATCCAGTGGATGTTGTAGAAGTCAGTGCTTGTGAGCTGCTACCATTCAGTGACAGCAATGTTAATTAAGTCTTGCCTTCAATTTCTGCTACCACAGTTTTGTAGTTACTTGAAGTTGGCTGACTCCTGAGATTGTAGCTTGTACAAACACCTAGATCTGTCTCCACTGAGCTAATTTTTAAATCGTGCCTTATTTCTGCATGTATTTAGTCAATATGTTGCACTATAAGGTGAGACAAACACAAGAAATTAATAAATACTGATGAAACTGTATCGATTTTAATTATTGCCAGAGAAGATAATGGTGTATGTACAAAGTTCAATGTTTAGTGCCTGGTGGGAAGGTTTTACTTAAAAATGGTACCTATTTTGACAAACTGATTTTTTTTTCCCCTCCTACATTTTTATGAGGACATACTACTTGATATTAGAAGTCAAATTAAGAAAAAAAAAAAAGAATGTAATATTCTTTTAAAAATCTGAAATGTGCAAATAAATATTTTATTCTCTTTAGTTTTTTCTGTCATTAATTTGTTCAGAGCATTTATTCAGTCTACCTATTTTGTTTCAACCTGACCCAGTCAAAGGAGTTTGAAGACATTTACAATGATGAAGAGGGAGCTTCAATTAACCTTCTTGGCTGAGACATTTGATATGCATGAGTTACTATATAACAGCTTAATTATCTAATACTCTTTGTAAAAGATTTCTAATAAGGAATGGAATTGATTTATATATTATGAGAGAATAATCATTTATTTAATTTCTCATTCAGATTTCTTTTGCCAAAATGTATGTAAATTAACTATCATGCTATAGGACCAAGAGCAATAATCGGGACCTGACAACTTTCTAACTCTGTGTATGTTTTGATAACTTTGCTTTGAAGGAGAAGCAAAGCTGCTTCTAACTAATAACCAAGTACTACAAAATTGCACTGCAGGTCAGAACTTGTTAGAGCTATAGAGATGTATTTTCATCTCTACTCTAGAGATCCATTGTCATGATTTTTACCACAATAGATAAAAAGAGATAGACTAAAAGGATATTAAAAAAAAAAAAATTTACATATCCTAATTTGCATTACAAATACATATATTTTTAAATGATGTGATTTGCCCCTACTATTTTTGTGACATTAGAATTAATGTATTCATTGTCTTTAATGAGATTATAAATATAAATATACTTTTTTTCTTAAAGTTTGCATACATGTTAGAAAAAGCAAACGAGTAGATTTTGGCTCAACCATGGAAAAAATGATCACAGTGTTTCAGACTAAATCCTGGTTTATCTCAGTCCTGATGTAATCTAGGGTTGCCTCTAGAATGGAATGATCTGATTCCTTGGGTAGCTGGTGGCCTGTTACAAAAATACCAGTTAAATAGTGTTCGTTTTTACTGGATCAACTGTCAAGGCTTCTTAATGAGAAAGATAATTGTCATATCACAAAAGAGGAAGCTGAGGCACTAAAGAACTGAATGATTTCTTGAAGGTACTAATGGAGCCCATGACAAAGACAGACAAAGGAATTATGGTTTGATTCCCCAGTTATCTGTACTACTTACATAGATTTTGCTCCCTCGGTGCTGCAACATATTGCTTATGGTGTTAGGGGAATTGAAAGGGTTTTGTGTTGAAAAGATTTAAATCTATGAACTGTGGTTTTGAAAATAGTTTTCAAAAAAATACAGGACATTAGTTGTCGGATGAAAAGATGGAAACAGCCAGATTGAAATCCCTGCTGAAGTTGATGTGAGATTTGCCACTGACTCTGGGAATCCAGAATTTCACTGTAAGGTGAAGTGGTAGAAATAAAATCTCCAAGCACCAGAAAAAGATAGTTCAAATATGACATTTAGGAAGAGGATTGGTAAGTGAATAAGGAGCAAGAAGGAAGTAGAAAATAATTAATTCAGGTCTGTAAGCAAGAGTAGACTCGCACAGATTTCTAAAGGTGAGAATAAATGAAACAAAACAGTCTCTCATCACTAAGACAAGGTGAAGATTAATATTTTTGCATGAGGGCTTGAGGTTTTTACTCTTTTGAAACATTTTCCTCCCCAGTAATAAACATAAAGCTGATAAGCATAAATCCTTGGCACAGTAAACACAGATAAACAGGGTTTGTTAAAACTGGCCATAAGTGATTTCTCATTTTCTCGAAAAATACTTTTTTTTTTTTCCTGTTTTATTTAGGTATTTTGCTTAATTGTTAAGAAATTTCTTACATTCTGTCTCAGCAAAAAAACCCAGAGTCTCATCTTGTGTACAATACATGTATAAAATACCACCATTCCCTTCCATTCAGGAGACAGTGTTCATTATATTTTGATCTAGTTGGTCCAGGTTGATCCCTTCTTTTAAGTCCCTTCAATGTCTTAAGTTCTCTTTATGATCAAGAAAGGAAATTTAACCTCCAGCAAGCAGGCTGTCTCATCCATACAGGCTACGAAGGATGACCAGGGATGTGTGAAGTGTCTGCCCAGATGTTGCCATGAGGCTGGTGTTCATGTAGGTTGTAGACAGATTTTGCTAGAAACCTCAGAAGCTTGAGTGATACAGCACACACGTTTTATTTTGTTTAGGGGTTTTGTATTTTTTTTTTAATTACTTCAAACTTTAGACATCTAATTTCTGCCTAAGTTATATTTTAATGCTTAAATGTCATCTTGGATACAGTCTGAAAATAAAATAGAGAATGTGGACTATGCTTTTCATTTGTACATTGTAAAGCAAGGAGGTAATTACCTCCATTTTATGAAAAACGAAGCTGTTAACAGCAATCACTCTCAGTGTGGCACTGAAATGTTAGGCATGAACTAGGATTTCTTTGTTAGAATGTTTCAAATTGTATTTACTATGTGAGATATTTTTCTTAAGCATTTCTTATGCATCACAGTGTCTGTCTGCGTTACAAGTTATTGCAAAAATAAGTGTGAAGTTCTTAATTTTGTTGACTGCAATTAGAGCTTTCCAGTCTACAAAAATTGGTTACTGAGTCAAAGCTCCAGGAATAATATAAATCTGAGATACCTTTGTCTCAACTGAAAACTGACCTACATTACTACAGAAGAGGTTTAATCTGACTCAAAGTAAAGGGCAGAAAGTGCTCAGAATATTTCAAATACTGTAGTGAAAAGCTTGAATTTACAATGTGGTATTCAAGTGATCTAGGATAGGATTCATAGTACTTCAGTCTGGGACCCTCATTCCTGGACTTGTCAATGAAGACTGATTTAGAAGCAAGTGTCCATGCCATCCTAAACTATGAAGTAGGTCAACAATACTCACTATGGTAATGAAAGCATTATAGTAATTATGGGGGTGGAGAAGAAGAACTTTAAAACCGAATAAAGGTTGGAATACTGACAAAGTTGGCCAGGTCCAGCTGAAAAAGAAGCTTTTTTTTTTTTTTTTTTTTACCAAAACAAGCCTTTTTGCTATCATATTTCAAGTGTTGGAAGTAAAGCATGGGAAATAATTATAAGATGAGGCTCCAAAAGTTTTGAAGGGAAACTTTGATGAAAAAGGGAAAAAAATTCCACTGAAAGTGCTTAGAAGAGGTTTACTGTCACTTTGTTTCCCTCCAAATGCAATTTTCTAGTAGTCATAAAAGAAGAAAAACTTTATTTTCATAATCAACCCTTTTCTGGATGTGATATCATGACATGAAAAGAGGTGAATTTTTCCTGATAAATTACATATTCACTGAATATTTATCAGCTTTTCCAGTTAATTTGAACAAAACGTGATGAATTCATGGAAAAGAACTTGACCAGAAAGAATAGAATGAAGAAGAAATATCAACGCACTGAATCTTGGTTTTTGTGTGTTGCTACAGTCAACATGCAGGTGACTGAAATGATGAGAAAATAGTTGTATTCTTGTAGTTGACAATTTTTCCTCACCTGTCATTACACTGTGTCATACCATGAATTTTTACAATGCTGATACAGTTCCTGTAAGTTTGCTTAATGGTAAACATGCAAAAATCACTCAGCAACAGCTTAGAAAAAATATCAAAAGGTCTTTGTTTAGTGGCAGAGTCAGGTTTCTCCTCTGACAACTTCAAGCAACAGGAATGCAGAAATGGAACATTCTCAGTCAAAACACTGAATAAAGTTTAGGCGCATCCAGGTACGTTCAGGATACAGAGTTCATTTAGCAAACTAAAAGGCAACATTACAGGAGATACACAAGCTGACAGAGATAAACTAATATTTTGGAAATCAGAAAGCTTTTGTTGTAGGTACTACAATACTTTGTATTTGTTGGCTGCTGTTGGCAGGAGAAGGGGGAAGGGAGGCAATGGGTAATGGAATAGGAATGAAGGAAAGAGTTCTGCTGTCTTTTTATCTTTCCTGAAAGTCCTTGAGGTTACCAACTGGATTATTAGGATGCTTTAAGAGCTTTGCTCATGGCAATAAATTATGTTTTTCCTCTTAAAATGCTTAAATGGTGCTACAGAATTTTAAACTTTGAGAAAGAAAAGCAGGCCACATAGGAAACACCTTTTCCCAAGAACATATCTAAAACTCATTTTGTTAAATACAAAGCTAAACTGCATTTTTGATTTTAAAAATAAGTTTTGTAAATTATTATGATTAGAGGCAAACTATAACCATTTGGCCAATTTAGAAAGAATACATACAAAAGCCTGTAAGTAAAGGCAAGTAAATAACATTGGGAGGCTAAACAGTGTCAGTTCAGAATTTTCCCTTTTCTTGC
Organism: Athene cunicularia; assembly: GCF_003259725.1. NCBI lineage: Eukaryota > Metazoa > Chordata > Aves > Strigiformes > Strigidae > Athene > Athene cunicularia. Next base: position 59,955,790 of record NW_020799091.1, on the reverse strand, counting down.
TTTTACACAAGTGAAGCTTGTGAGTGTACATAAGTGTACACACACTTGTGTGGGTGTAAGTCCTTTTGTGAGCTATTAATGGAGAAATTGGGTTCATTACATCTTGCAGAAATTGCAGTGCTGCCTTTGCACAGAGGGAGAGGGTAGTTAATGCAAACTCTAATGCAGCCACAGAAGATTGCTGCTTCTTTTGTGATTTCATTCACCTAAGCACTCCGCGTTTGAGTATCCAGACAATACTGGTAACTCTTTCAGTATATCTGCATACCCAGCTCACTCCTAGGAAAGATAACAATTAAAAACCCCCAAATACCTGGGAATCTCAAATAATTTTAGCTCTTTAGCCTTTAGTCTTGTGCATTTCATTATATGCTTAGGCATGCAGATGATGTCAGCATTACAAGTGACAAGCCAGAGCCATTACACATGGCTTTCTCACCCTCTCTGATGAGAAACTTAAGATGAAGACAGAATCTATCCATATGTGCAGAGACAACTGGGGGAGTGGATAGGCTGGCTGTGGGAGAAATTTGTCTGGGTAATCTTGTTAGGAAACAATGAAATATTATTTTAATGCCCTTTGAACAGCATCAATTTCAAGGCAGTAATCTGTTTTTGTTGCATTGCACGCTAGCATCCTGAATGGACTGGCATCCATCTTCTGGCAGGTCTCCTACAGCCTTTTAAGACAGGGCCTCTTAAGGCCCTCGACTGCCAACTTAAATGGATGTTACACAGAAAAGCCAGCACAGCTCTGCTCTCCTTGTTGCTGGTGATGTCCTCCCAGTATCACAGACTTCCATTTGCCTTTGTTCCTCTTCTTTATCAGTTGACAAATTCTGTAGAACGTTTGCCCCAAATACTGGAGGCTCATACAGAAAGAAACCCCACTTATACAGAAGAAGAATGTAATGATAACACAGCACAACATTAGTAATATAGCAACCACTTTCAGTTCAAAGTGATGTGTCTTTATAATGGCTGTACATCTTAGACACATACAGGCATAGGTACATACACGTACACATACATGTACACGTACACATATATATGTACATGTACACGTACATATATATATGTACATGTACATATACATATTCATACACATACACATATTCATACACATACACACATACATGTACATATACATATGCATGCAATTTAGGTAGCAGTTACAAGCCCAAACTAAAGACTAAAAGTACATTATTGGAGATGATCAAAAGTTCATCTAGTCCACTAATGGAAGAAGATCAGTGAAAGGATAGAAAAAGAAGACTGCATATAATGTGATCTTCCCCCAGAAATACCTGATCTTCTTCCAGTAATTAATTAGTTACACACTTCTTGAGCTGTCTCACTTTGTTCTTCGTGAATTTATTGAATCTCTTTTTGAAGACATGTATACCTTTGGCTTTAATACTAACCCTCAGCACGGATAATTAATGAAATATCATATTAATCAAATGATTCATAGTACGTCATCTTAAAAACACAAAACAAGCACACACACATCTGTACACCACCCCCGAACCCCCATCTTGTGCTTGATTTTAACCCAGTTGTACTTGTAGTGAGGATATTTTTCACTTGGTTGACTGCTGAAACAGATATTTCTTGTTCTTAAACAAACAAAGAAAACAAGAAGGAACAGAGAAAATCTGTAGGAAGGGAAGACCAGAGAACCTGAGTAACTCACAGACGGGACACAACACTACAGGGCACTGAACCCTGAAGTGCTCTGTGTCTCTTGGAAGAACATCTTTTCTCTGAGCTCTCAGCTTATAAATTTCTGTTGATCATGTGGAGGAAAAAATAGGCCACAGCAGTAACACTGTCTCTCAGAAACCTTCTTTGTGCCCAGAACCATGATTTGCAACATGCATCCCCATCTCTTATCATTTCCCTCACTCCTACCCCATACACATGATTTCTCTCATTGCTCCTGCTCTCAAAATATGTGCAGCCCAACACGTACTTTTGTGCAATATTTCCCAATCATTTCTTTCCACTTAAGATGGGAGCCTTGGGGTTAGGGATTTACTAGTTGACATGATTCAGTGGTGTTTTGGCATGTATCTTTTTCCTTCTTTAGTAGCTAGTTAGCTGGAAAAAACTCATGTATTCTTCTCAACAACCACAAGTCAGAGCCATTCTGACTGTATACACCATTCCCAAACTACAAGGTTATTTTCTTGGAAGGTCTGGGGTGACAAGTGAGGAAGGTGATTGCACATAGTCATGTGAGAGAATTTCTCCTTTTAATCCCCTTGAAATCAAATAAATTAAGCAGTAATTAAACTGTTTTTATGAAGGTGTGCACTAGCATCAGCAAAGACTGAGTATGTCTCCAACTGAAGTTCATAAGGAGTTCTTTTTATAAGCTCTAGCAAACTCCATTTAGAGGGAAGTACATAACCCTACTTGAAAGCTTGATAATAAACTGAATATAATATGGAAACATATGGAAGCACCATCTATAATTTTCGTATTTTGGTATATATAATCATACGGTGAAGAATTTTTCCTAAGTGTACTCAGCATATAAAGTGAATAATAGGCAATAGTTACTTCCTTTAACTACTTCCGTCATTAAAGATTCAAATTATAATCTAAGATAAACTAACTTCAGGAGGTCAGGTTTACTATGAATTTATTAGCCCATGTGAAACAGAAACAGAGTTGGTAGTTTTCTTCGGGCCAAGAGTCCATTAGTAACTGACACTAAAAACCTGTTAATTTCATACTCTTGCTCAAACATTTTAATCTTTCTCAGCAGCTGTAAAATGAGTGGTTTCTTTTCCAGTGTGTGGTGGAGCCAAGAATCCAATCTTGATAAAAGTGAATTATCAGTTGAAAGGGAGAGATGAAACAAAACTGAGGAAGGAATGTGAAAGTGTATGTGACAGTGAACTGTAATGTAGGTCTTAGTGTTTAGTGTTCTCTCACTGGTTCTCTCCTTAGTTTAAGCACATGTATGTTTTTGCAGTCTTGCAAGGCTTGTAGATTCTGTACCACTGGAGTCAGGAATGGGCTTTGTTCTATGTGCAAGCAGCATCTACAATAACTGGGTGTTGATGCCTATTCGAAGCTGGTAGATGCTGTTCATGTGATTACATGCATTTTTACTGTACAAGATGTGTTGATATACTTTAGAGAAAACAGATCATGTTTGACGTCATTTGCTTACAATGGAAACTAGGTAAAGGATTATTATAGGATCTGCTATTCTGACTCACTGGCTGCTAAACTAATTACACTATGACGTGATGCTATTCCTACATGGATTGTAAGTTTAATTAGCTGTCAGGCCCTTGCATACAGGCACTCTTTGGTATTTTAAATATAAATAACTCATATACACCACTCATTTGTTGCCTAATATCTTTTTAACACATTTTTGAAATTTTGTTTCGCATACCAAGAAAAGTTTACCTCTTTCTTCAATTTATTTGTTAGTGATTGTTCTGCAAGATGCAATATTATAATCAAAGTCCTTGCCTATGTTCTTAGGTCTCAAAAGCATGACTGAGTTACTACATGTGGACTTTTCAGGAGCACACTCTAAGTCTGAGAGAAAAGCAAAGCAGTTCAACTTAGTTTGACTTTCTTCAACCCTTGGTTAATTCAGAATTACTATTCAAAATTATAATTGCTGTGGATAAAGAACGCATAAAAATTGTTGTCACAGCTGAACTGAAGTTCAGAAACTTTTCTAAACTGCAGTACTGTCTGAACCTTCACTGTTTTTAGAACTCTATGTCTATAAAGCCAACCATTTGAAGATATACCTTAATGCTTATTTGAACATGGGTAATAACAGTTCTCACAGGCTTTTATTTCTAGAGTCTTATTATCTAGAAGAAGGTGAGAAACACAGAATTTCCTTGCCAACATTTCAATTAATAAAGGAATGATGAAGCAGATGAACACAATAAATGGAGAATATATTTACTCATATGAGATTTGTCTCTTTCTTTTAACCATAATGTGAACTTTTTTTTGGTATTTTTTTTCCTGAGGAAGTTGTGGGTTAGAGGGTGGGGTAAGAACACATACCCCCTTGCATTCTTTCTGGCCCAAACTTGGATGTAACTCAAAGCCTGTGCTGCAAATCTCCCTGATCATGAGTAGGAACATCTGTCGCTGTGGTAAACACTAAAATATTATGGGATATATTCTGATTTTGCTCAAATCTGTTTTGAAATAACACTGCTCACTAGTTTCACAAGAATGTATGTATACTAGTGACCTATCTTCACATCGTGTGAAGAATACTACTGGAGTAGACATATTCATTTTGTTGTAAATTAATTTAAAAAAAAAATTTACTGTAGTTTTAGAGTTTCTTTGAGTTTGGTGAGGTTTTTTTCTTTATTTATATTTGAAGTTTTGTTTTTTTGTTGTTTTTTTTTTTTTTAATAGTTATATATATTTTATCCAGCTAATTGATCTGGCTGAGCAGTCAGTCAAATATTTAATAAGAATTCTTTTCCAAAGTTTTTTTTTCTAATTATTTGTTGTTGTTACGTGTGTGTGTTGAATACATACACAAATATGGTTTAGAAGCTTGAATTCATTGAAGAAAAGCCAGAATGGAAAACGATCTGGAAATTCTTATCCCACAGAATACATTTAGTGATTACAGATATGAAACATTTTGGCTAAGAGTTTTAGAGCAAATGTAAATTCCTAAAGATTGGCTCTGAAATATAATTAAACTCCAATTGTCTGCTGGAATCAGGAAGACTAATCATGTGGATAAACACAAGAACACATTTTTGAAAAGCTTTTGATCTCTCACATAAACAATGTACACTTCTAATAAAAAAGGTTACAGAGCATCCAGAAGTTTAATGTGTAAGAGTATAGAAAGCTTTTCAATATAAACAACTTATTTAGTAAGGCTTCCAGGTCTTGATGTAAGTGCCAACTTTGAGTTCCAGATTCTAAAAATGGGCAAAAATAGATTTGTATTTACCAAGGATTATAGGAACATTTTCTGTAACCTAAGCTGAGGAACAAGGCATATAAATTAGATTTAGTTTACTAATATAAAAATTTTGCTGTAATGGGAGTGGCTCATTCTTGTTTTGCAGTAGTGTTTCTCTTAGAAAACTGAAGTTAAAAAAAAAAATTGTACAAAGTCTCATTTATAAAGTATTAGGTTGTATGTGAAAGGGGCCTATCTATAATCATGGAATATGTGGCCCCTGGCACATGTCTGTGGCAATGTGGCATACATGTGTGGAAATGTGTTGTTAGATACCTTACGTAACAGTCATTTTAATTATAGATTACTCACAAAATTGTCTAGGAGTGGGTAGGGAACGCCCCCAAGACTTTACCTACCCAGACCAGATCCCTTTCTTGAGAAAGATTTTCTTCCTCTGCAGTCAATGGATATGAGTGACTCAAGTAAACTGAAGAAATTCTGATATAATATATAAAGGAACAACAACAAAAATTATATGTATAGTTATGTATGTATACATATTTACTTCTCACTTTTACCCAGAAGCTCCTCAATGGAAAATGCGGAGGCAGGCCTGTTCTCTTGAATAGTACCTGAAAAACATGCAGTTAAATCCCCATGTGACTCTTTGAAAGAGTACCCCATGTCGATAGGCTTTCATAGTGCAGCTTCCAAAGAGGTTAAGCCTCATTCAGAAACCCAAATTATCAATTTCTCTTGTTTGCAAAGCTTAAACAATTCAGGGAGATAAACATACTTCTGACCCATTGCCTAGTGATGCCTATTTTAAAAACTTGTCCTTTGTGGAAGTCACTGTGAAAGAAAGCGCTATGACACTTCGGGGTTCTGTAGTTATGGACTGAAGTTATGCTGGTTCTGAAGTACATTTCAGGCTCTGTGCTCTAAGCTTGCAGAGCACAACCTCAACTCTTTGAGATCAGGTTAATCCCTGAAAAAGTGAGAGCATTCAATGGCACTAAAATTTCAAATATGAATGACCAGGAACATGTGAAAGAATATTGCCTCTGTGGGAGGGTTTAGGGAAGTGATGATCTATAATACCTTGAATGACTGTCCTTTTTAAGAAAAATTTCTCTATATGCCTCTTGGGATATATTTTTAATGCTGAACGTTTATTTTGTCTTCTTATTTTCAGAATGAACAAGTAGGAATTATCTTTTTGGCTCCTTGCAATAATGAAAAAGAATCAAATAACCTGGTGGATTATACACCCTCTTTAACTTGATTCCCAGGAAGGATACAAATGTTTTGGATTTGTTATCTTGCCCACCTTAAACTACACTGATTTTATCAAAATCATTTAAGCAGCAGGGTCAAATATACAAAGGCAGTCCATGTATAGGTCTCAGGACTGATATGTCTGGTAATCAGTATGATTTGTCAGATCTTCAGTGTTAGTGTTAGAGGTTTTGTTCATTATCTTTTTGACTCTCTGGGTAGCTGTGTGGGAATCATGTTGTGAAATTATTCTCTTAATTCTCCATGGTAACAGCCACAGAGAAGTTGTAATAGACTAGGAGCCTGTACCCCTGCCTTCTCTAATATTAAAGAAAGCTTCACAGACCATATTTCTGCTCATTTTGAGAAATTAAAATATTTTGCCCAGACAGAATTTTTCTTTATTTGGGGTTATTCAGATTTAACTAGGAAGTCTGGTTCTCTGATACTAAAGTGATGGACAAAAGGAACACTGAATATCTGGAAAGAAAAGCGATTATTCTACCCCAGATTATTCTACCCCACATACTTTTGAAAATGGGTTTTGATCAAATTGTTTCAGGAGGTTAATAAAGGATGGATTTTGGTGCTGCTCTTGTACTGATGAACAAATATGTTTGGCAACTCTGAAGCCATCCGTCAGCCAGATAGGAGGAAGCTCCATGGGGGAGGTGTCGCTTTGACAGATGCCTGCAGCTCTTGCTTGAATCGAATTGATTGTACATCTGGCTGCCTACAACTATATCACACAACATGGCACAATCTCTTTGTCTCCCTGCCTCCCACACCCTAGCTCTCCACCCCCCGTTTATTCTGGGTCTGACTCTGCAGCTGTGACACTGACTTCATCATCTGTGTAGTCTCCACTGCCTGCTAAGAAATGTTTTGCAGAAATGTGGCTGCTGTCCAGACGTCTGTTCTTGTCTCATCTTGTACTTCTGTTTAGACCTTTTGATCTCATTCCTGCCTCTGTTGTTTTGTTTGTTTTACTTTTTGTCCCAAGAATCCTGTTGCTTTTTCAGTCTCTGAAGCCTTTCCTTCAGTCGTAGAGCCAGGCTTTCTGTTTGTCCAGGCCAAGGCCTCCACCAGGCTACAAATGGGTTATCCAACTGATAAATGCAGTTATCCATCAAACCAAAGGACAACTGTGGCAGTATAGTCTTTGATTGGGAGCTCTTTTTGACTCCCAGATTTCAGAAGATATTTTGTGGTCGGTACTGACCAGCATTCTGAGTGTCTTCCAAGTGTTCTGTATTGCCTGGAATATTCTGTTTATAGTGTGATGGCTCTCTGTTAACTTCTTAAGTATTGCCTTTTTATACCTCTCTTTTTTAACTTTAGCCTTTACAAATTTTTTGTGTTGTCCTGTGGAATCTCTGAGTCCTTGTTCTGCAGTCCTTCCCTAAGTGGAAAGGCTTTGGGTTTTAAAGTCTAAACCATTAGATGGGTTAGTGAGTTCAGAAAAACTTACTATAGAGCCAGAATATTCATGGACACTCAATTCTAAAACAACAACTCTTTGTTGGGTTTTTTGTTTGTTAGGTGGTGTGGGTTGTTTTTGGTTTGGTTGTGGTTTTTTTTTGTTTTCTTTTTGTTTTCCCCCGGCAATGACATTTGTAATCATCTCCTTTTTTTACTTAAGAAAGTGTGAAGTATTTTGCATGAATGTATGATCTGCTTTGTTTTTTAAATGCAAAATAAAATGAGTTTTATTTTGAGGACTCTGATAAAGTAACTCACATGCATGCTAAACAGTCTGGTTTGCCATAAAGCAAGCCACTAAAACTTAAAAATGTTTAATTAATTGTAGGTGACAAGAAGGTTACTCAAGATTTTTTAGATTCAGTTTTAAATTTTTATCTCAAAATGCGTACTGTAGGTTGAGTGACTGCAATGAAGTAATACTGGAAATTCTGAGGAATCAATAGAATTCATTATGAGCACAAATGGAAAGAGGGCGAGGCTTTATGTACTTTATTTACCAAAGCAATACACTGAGCTTGAAGGAGTGTGCTGTCTTGACAGAATACTACAATATCTTCTTCAGAATATAATACATCAGTGCAATAAGGGATAACACTGGTGAGAGAAATTGGTCAGTGATCACTGTTCTCCTGCTGGACTGTGTCCTAACTCTGTATGTGCACTGTCCTAGTAAAACCAACCAAGTCTGCAAAAAAGACACATTTAGAGCAGCTCATGATTTATCAACTTCATATTTTTTGCTTTGCTTACAGTGAACAGCAAGAAGATGTATTACTACAGTCCCCAGTCCACATGTGGGAAGAGTGCTTGTGCTCTGGTTTAGACCCTGCTCTCTTTTATGGACCCTTACAAGAAGGGTCACGGTTGTTCCTTAGCAGTAACACTGTCTTTTTGAGAATTTGAGTTAAATAGTCCCGTTGGCACAAATCCTAGTACTGTGCTTCACCTTCACCTTCAGAACACTGGCCACAAATGAATACATTTGTGCAGACATACCACTCAGTGATGATGTTTTTCCTTGGGTCTGCGCTGTACATTTGCACAAGCAGAACTATTACAGGGGCTTGCAGTTTAAAGAGGTGTATCCACAGTGACCTTCAGTCTAAGGTGACTGAAACTTTCCAAATATTGAATTTCTGCTACAACTTTCACTGAAATGTTGCATTTCAACAGCAGCAGCAAACAAATACAAACCAGCACTCTATTTTCTGGCCAGTTCTACACAAGCATAGATTGCTGTAATATCTTCAATGCTTATGATAAAATAATCAGAGTTACATCTTTTCCCTAAAATTTTTCATGACCGTTGTTACGGTTTTTGTAAGGATTCTCTGCTTGCTATGGGTTTAAGAAAATCCAGTGTAAAGTGTAGACAGTGCCTAGGCTATGTGAGAGACTCTTAATGAATTAGTGTTGTACACAAAAGATGCGTGACTAAGCTTAGTGATTAATATGAGTAGAAACTGAACTGCTTCAAAACTCTCTAGTCAGATCTCCTGGCAGTTTTGGAGTCTCTTCCATTTAGTTTAGGATGTTTTTGTGAAGTTCCTAAAATCTTGCTTGTGCCTCACAAAGTTAAATTCTGAATTGATCCTTTTTCCTCTCTGCTGGGAACCTACAAACTACTTTTCATGGTCAGTAATCAAATGTATGAGAAGATGTAGAAGAAAAAGAAAAGAAAAAACAAACCCCAAAGACAATAATTAAGATCAGACTGCTACTAGATAAAGACAGTAGCATAACGTTTTTTGTCTCTATGTCTTGGGTTTTATGCCTTTTATTTAGTGCTACATCTACTACAGTTTTGTTTCTTTTAAGCTTTTTGTGAGTTTTCATGTTTAGTGGAATAATTTTATTAAAGTGAGGGAGTGAATACTTTTTGGAGAAGGCACGTATCTGTCTAAGAAGGCAGGCAATAAAATATAACAATATAGTTGAGATGGGACAAATTGGAACAACCCATTAGGGATGTTATCAGAAGAGCTTGTGATTTTTAAAAAAGGGCCAAAAGATTTTTTGAAAGCATAGTCATAGTCCACTCATGATCTTAATATTAGGGAGGAAGTAGCGCAGCAGTTTAGCACTTGTCACTGTCTCTGAATTACTAGTAGTTTGGAACAACTATCTTTTGTCCACAAAGTCTGGTCTCGTATGTATATATTATTACAAAATACTTCACTGTTGGACATAATGTTGGGGGTAATTGTATCATAGAAATAAACTGTTAGGGGAAAATATGAAGGCTGTGTGTGCAGTGTGTTTGAAATACGATATTCTAATGACACTGGCTTATGGGGAAAAAGTAGATTCTAATGCATTTCTCGAATTAAACTACTGCAAAAGCCAGCCAACTACTGCAATCTTGCACTTGTAGTGCAAAGTAAAGATAGTAGGTTGAACGCTAAACAACAGCAAACAATGACATTTTGAGTAACAGGCACAGCAAGTAAAACTGAATATAGTGAATTTATAATGGTTTGCTAGGTATACCTACTCCTGACATTCATGACCTCTGAGGAGGGGAAAGTATATACAAATTCATCTGGAATATAATATGTAAACAATCAGTTTTTTAAGCCTGATTCAGTACAGCTTGCCTATATTCAATTTTTGTGAATTGTTTTATTCTCAAGCATTATTACCAAAATAAGACAACCTAGGTCAGCCACTCTCCACAGACCCACCTGGCTGGGATGTGCCTCCCTGAGAAGAGGGAATCTTTCAGAGAGGCTCTCCCACCTCTGGCACAAACAGAATAAAGTTCAGGAGCCCCATCTGCTGCAGTGAGTCATCACTTTGCATCTCCCAGCAGGATCAACACCTGTTAGCAGGGTGAGTTCACTGAGGAAAAGCCGCCAGCCTTTTACAAGACAATAATAGCAGTGCACATTGTACGGCTAAATCATAAACATAAGATTGCAATAAAATGCAGTATCTCCATAAATCTGTCATCTGAAGGATATGGCTGGAAATGCCTACACCTCACCCTTCTGTGCAAAATTACTCAGTGTTATCAGTGAATTCAGAAAGCCAATGCTTACAAACCCAACAAGTATCAGCAGAGTCAGTTACTGGAAATGCATGCAGGTAGGAATTCTTTTGTGGCACTTCTGTTTATTTTAAGTACCACACCCTGTCCCAGACTGAACATTAGCCATTTCTGTAATTTTCTTTATTCACTCCCAGTTGTTCATTAGACCTTTTTTCCCTTTTTCAGTTTCACAGTTTCAGTGCCTTAGATATGATTGTTAAACTCCCTTTTTGGCTTAATGTACTTTGGAGAATGATTTTAAATTATGATAGTTAAGGTGCATGATATTTCCTGAAGATTAAATGAGTCTGGAGAAAGTCAGTAGTTCTTGGTTGCACACTAGCAGGGAGATGCAACTCATTATTTGTCAAAAATGCGTTGTGTTTGATGAATTTCTTTTACAAAAGCAAAAGAAACATTGGTTAAAGTTTGATGTTCTAGTGGAGTGTGGACTTTCTCTCAGTTTCTTCAATTTTTAATTCTGGGGCACCGCATTTATGTAACATTGATGATAGTTTCTGAGTGCGATAAGTTCCTTGAGTTTCTCTTCTTACTATCCAAGGCTACTGTATGACTGTGAATATACATATCTATTGGAGGACGCAGTGGACAGGAAATGAGCCAGGTGTGGGGTGGGGTGGGTAGAGAAGAGCCCCAAAAGGACAACTGCATCCACTTACTTGTGCTAACTGGCTTTGGGGGAAAGTTCAAGACTGAACCAAACCTTCTCTTTAATTTAATACTGGGGTTTGAGATTAGCAATACATATAGTTTTTCCATAGACTAGAGACTGTTGAAATTCTTGGCTTAAGTGGATGGATCTTTGGTGAAGTTGTCCTTGTTTTACAGCAAGACTCAATATGGCTTGTAATGTCCTGTACATGACTGAGCCAACATTTGAAAACATATACTGTTAAGGTGTATAAATGAATCACTTAAAGGAAATATTAGAATACTCACCTGGCTTCAGAATTTGGCTTTAGATGAGCTTCTTAACACATAGGTGTAGCATAAAAAAATGCATATAAACTCAGTGTGAAAACTGATGAGCAGTGTAGTTATCAAACCTCATCCAGTATTAATGATTGCTGATGAACAGCCAATTACCATGCCTTGATCCAGAGAAGAATCTTACATTCCAGAAGCCACTTGAACCATATTTACTCAGACACATCCAATAAAAGCCTATTCAACTCTAGTGCTCTTTAGGCTGATTTCCTATGGAAATTCTCCAGCCTGCTGTCTGATTGGGTGGAAAGCTGTAATCGCTAAGAAAATTGTGTTTCAAAGATTTTGTGAAAATACAGACTGGTGTAAGAGGGAGACATTCTAGGTGACCTGACTGAAGAAAAGGTTTCCAGGTGAGTTCACAGCTTCTTAGAGATTCTCTGGTGATGAAAACTTTCTCAGTGTTTGAAGTGTCCCTTTGAAATAGAGGGCATGGAAGATTGCAGCTGCCTGCCTTGTCTGTGCATCGAGCTGAAACAGCCCTTTTTCTCACAGTCATCTTGTGTAGCGAGTGTGGCTCCTCAAAGGACCAAGCAGCCCCCTTCTAAATTTGAGGGAAGCTATGCAGCTGGGCAGCAACTGCTGTCATATAACTTGGGAGTCTGTGAACTATATAGGGCAGGTGGGAAAAAAGTCTGCTAGACCCCTTAAGGTCTTGGTCCCCAGCCATGGTATGTCTGCACCTGATGCAGAGAACTTGGCTCATAGGACTGAGACACAGACACACAGGAGACAAGGCAACACTAATTCCTCTAATCGGAAAGGCATTTGTTTTATCACACTTTGCTGCAAGAGAGAACGAGTCCTGCAGGGTCAGACTGCTGCCATTTGCCATAGAAGAGCATTCAGAGCTCTTAACTCCAATTGTGCTCCTGCAGAGTCTCCATTCAGGCTTGTCCTGGAGAGTAACAGGCCAATTTAACCTGCTATGTGGCATGCAAGAGCTTGCCTTATGTAACCTGCTATACGTTAATAGCTCTGGCTTCTATTAACTAACCATAATAATTCAGAAATTAACAGAGAAATGTAAATCAAAAATAAGAAACACAAAGGTATAAAAATATGTAGGCGTTAAGGGCCTTGGGTTCCCTAGTGTAGGCTGGAGAATGAGACAGTGGCTGGTCCTAGCTCAGGCATTGTTTATCATGTAAATCAATTGAATTAAGTGGAAATAGCTCTTAAAAACTCCTGTCTAGCAGAAATGGAACTTGATGGCTTAAACTTGTATGAACATATTTCAAGGCTGTCTGGAGCTTAAAATACTGATCATGCTGTGAATTGGATTTTTTTTTTTTTTTTCTTGCTGGTATTATTAACTCTTTGGTGTCACTGGCTAACTTATTCTGATTTTTATCTATTTGTCACAGTTCTGTTTCTTTTCAGGTTTCTGCAGCTTCTGAATAAATCTTGTATAAATCTTGTATAAATCTTTACAGCTGTCATTAATGGGTCTTCTCTCTAGGGTTCATCATGGTAACACCCTGGAATGTAAAAAAAAAAAAAAAGTCTCTCTATATTTTGGGCAGGCTCTAATCACAGTCAGTTATCTATGGGAAATGGAGGCTTTGTAGCCAAAGGAGTTGGTGTGTCCTATTCTCTCCCCTATCACAGCTGAAACTTGGTACTGCGCTCAGTCCCTCTACAAATGTTTCAGCTCAATTTGACCAATGTTTTTTTCTCTTTTTTTCTGTCTTTCTGAAGAAGGTCCCTGTTGTTTTTTGGTTGTTGGTTTTCTTTTTTTTTTTTTTTGGGGGGGGGGGTCGTGTTTGTTTGTTTGTTTGTTTGTTTGTTTTGTTTTGGTTGGTTGGTTGGGTTTTTTTACCTACAACCTAGCAGACACTGGTATTTGCTGTGAACTTTAGTTTTTTAGTGACACAGCAAGGTAATCATGTTCAGATTCATTTCAGACATATGTAATGAAATTTGCTTCTTAAAGTAGCATAGTGATCTTTCCTCTACTGTTCAACTGATACAGAAAATATAAACCTGTTAATTGTTCTAGTCATCCGTTTTACTTCTGTTAGTAAGATAAGACATTTGACAGCTATGCGCAGAACTTTCAAGCTATATGGTTAACTCTCCTGTAAAATAGCTCGATTTAAGGTCACACTAATAAGTAAACAGATCTGAATCTTTGTTCTTTTCCTGTTTTCCTCTAAAATAGATAGTAGATGAGATTCTGACTCATGTAGAGAACTGCAGTTTCTTAAGTAAGTTTTGGAAAAGGTAGATGCATCCTGTCACACTAAAATTCCATATTATTGCACGTAAGAAATGACCTGAGTGTCAGTCCTATCAGATGCTTATGTGAATTAAACTGAACACTGAAGGAAAACATGAACTAACACACTGAGTCAGCTTGAAACATATTCTTGTTTCAGCAGGAAAAGTTAATTCCAGACGTCTGAGGTGCATCAAGCATGGGTTTGCTATTTGCTGAATCTTTAAACATGTATTTTTGCTGGAATATTTCATTAGGGAATAATTCAGACATTCAAAATAATGAAATGAGTGGGAGGCTTATACATTCATTTTAAAAACCAGTTTATATAGTTCCCATCAGATTATATTATTCACTGGGTTTTAAAAAAGTAGATAAAATCCTTATTCAATTTTGTATTTAATATTTCATTTAGATGATTTCATTTTAAGAACAATGGGAAACTCCCTGAGTAAAGACCAAGCAAACAAACAAAAAGAAGGAAAACAGCTGCTCATCTAAAGGAGAGCTCTCTGACACATCAGTTTGGACTGGATACAAGAATGGGTTGGTTTCTGTTATGTAGAAGGTCAACCTAGATGATCATAAATGGTCTGTGGCCTTAAAAATCCACAGGAAAGAATTTCTTATCAATTTCATTATACTGATGCACATAGAAAGGGTAGGCCTAGAAAAACAGAGGCTAAAGCTACCTAGAGAAAACAATTTAATAAGGAAGAATTGTAAAAATAATTACTACTTCCTTTGATGAGACAGACACCAATATGAAATAGTACTCTCAGATTTTTTCTGTTAGTGGTGCTTGTTTGTTGTTTGTAATATTCAATGTTCTTACTACTCTCAATTTATAATTTACTTGGTGACCATATATATAATTTTTTGAGCACTTACATTCTATTCATTCTGTATTGCTATTTTAATGCAAATGATTACCAAATAATGACTTTCTACTTAAGAAATAATCTCCATTGTTGCAGGATCTGCATCTGATAATTGAGTATGACTAGAACTGTGCAGCCAGAGCAGAAGGTGCAGATGTATAACAGGAATCAAAATCAATTATTCTGCTGCCTCGCTCACAACAAAAGCGAACTATTGCTATTAGCATATTTTTTCTTTTAAAAAATAAATAAAAGAGATAATTCATAATGTCTTTAAAATTAAAACAAAAAGTATACTGTGAATTAATTTTTTCAGGAGACACTTAATCAGAGTAAAAGTCAGCCACAGTAATTGTTTTTAAACAATCACTATATCCTTATATTGTTTCTACCAACTTATTAAGCATCTCTGAATGCAGATGGGCTTGTAAGATGGAGAGGCATGCGTGATTGTAAATTATGGAAGGAATTCTTATTGTCTTCTGAGAGAAGTTTATGACTTGGAAAATGATTGACTCCACAAGTTTCTTCCACCCAGGAAACTGACTGACTGCTGGTGTGATATGTATACTCTTCTATCTCCATTTGAATCTCTATTGTTTTCCACCTTCTCATACACTCACACAGAGGCACGTGTGTGTACACACACACACATTCACAAAAAATACAGAGAAATAATTTTTCAGATTTAATTCCTTTTACTCAAAATGGCAAGTATTTTTATAGGGTTTTTTTGTCTTTTTGGTATCACTTTCTCTTACGAGTCACACGCTGCATAATCAGCCAACTACTCTGTAATTACGTTGCAAAGACTATGTAAATACCTAATTATTTTCATGCAGATTACTTGATAATTATACTACCAGTTACGAAGTAATTCAAAGAATAATTACCATGTAACTTCCACTTTTTAGATGTGAGGATAAGGCTTTGTTTTAAAGATATAGAGAAGTACATAATTATCCTAGGGTTACATTCTACTCAGATTGTTGATTATCCTATATTTACAGTATTATTATATGGCTACTGGGCTCAGTATCGTGTTATCACAATTTGAGAAAAAAATCTTTGCTCTCTGCTCTGTAACATGTATTAGACAATGCCAATGTTAAAATTTATTCTACTTTCCTATTAGTTGAAATGGATTTAAGACTTTTTTGACTGTGAAGAAGAAAATGTCCTTTTGTACTAAATTGCACTGTGTTCACTGAAGAAAAAAATTACATAGGCACAGATTCTTAAAGGGCACTTCGATGCTGGAAAGCTCAATTATGCCAAATGTATTTTTTTAATTTCTAGAATGGGTACTGTAGTGTATAGTTTATAGGAATAAGGAAGGGTTCCAGAAAAGATGCTGTCTCTCTCATAGGCTAGTCTAGAGGGAGAGAAAGTGATGGGTGTCATCTGCTGCTCTCCTGATGGAGTTGTCTTCTTCCTCTTGCAATTGCATAAAACAGATTTTGGGTAAAATGTACAATGAGCACTTTGTGGTACATGAAGTGACTCCACGATTGTCATTTAATTTCTACCCACAAAGCTACAGATTAATGAATTTGTTGCCTCGTTGGCCCAGTTAATCTCTCATTACATTATAGAAAATGAAACTGCTTGAATACAAGGGATGAGAATGTTCTTCTTCTCCTTCTGAGAATCCCGGTATCTTGTTTGTTGGCTGTAGCCAGTAGAGAAAGAACAGGGCATACAGAAAGATTTATTTCTATTATAATGCCCCAATACTCTCCCAATTACTTTGATGCTGAATTTAGATGCAGTACACATCACCATGGAAGTGTTAGAGGCTACAACCCCAGGCTATCTCATAGTAGGCAGTAGTTAAGCAAAGGGATTAATCCCATCCATAAGATTATGGAAGACTAACATTAGACACAGGCAAAGTAAATGATTGCCTGGGGCAGCATGTTAGTGAAAAATTCATCATCTACCAAAGAGGATGCCTGGGGAACTTTACATTAGTGGTAGCAGCCCATGACTGCCTGGTACCACCAGAGCAGCTCCTCTGGCACAGCCTTTCCAGGACAAGCCCAGCTGTGCAGCCTGGACAAGGTCTCCGCTAAGGGGAGACAGTGGTACAAGAACTTGAAATTTTACCTTTGTTCTGCATTCTCCCACCCATGCAGGTAGCAGGTGGCTCTATCACTGAAGGACAAATGAGAAGGAGGGAGCCAGTTCCTCCTTTCTTTCTTCTCCTCTGGCCATGCTGCATTTACCTAATGGAAAATGGGCATCATTGCCTGATGCAAGTGAAGCAGAAGGGGAAGTTTGCTGAGTGATGGCTGATGGTTCTGGGAGCTGCTCTATAATTGCCATACAACTGAATTTTACCAGTAAATTATTTTTCTGATAAGGGATGGCAACACTTTGTATTATTTACATTACTGAGAAACTCTGAATGAACCTTGAAATTATTTTCATTAAAAGGCTGAACATGTTATGGTATCTCTGTTGTTACAGCTATGATTACAGTATATAAAAATCTGTAAAAAAACAATATCATGGGCATCAGGATCTGTTGCATCAGTGTCAGAACGCAGAGAAAACTCCATGCATATAGGCATGCAAGATATCTCAAAAAGCATCTCGTTAAAGGGTGAGGTAGCTATCAGTTTTGAATGCAATGTACTTTTTCACTGCTGCTTCTGCAGCAGCTGAGAAATTCACCAGAATTACCTGAGCTCTGTCACACATCTTTTTACTCAGGCAAAGAAACCTAGAGAGTCATGCTTCCCTCTTGCTCTTTCACAATACAAAGGATACTGCTGACATTGCATCAGTGCCAGTTTGGCTTGGAGGAGGATTTACTTAACATACTTTTTGCCTAAATCCAGTGTGCTACTCAGGCTCTTAATCAAGGCCTGCCCATGTATGTGTTGTTTTACAGTTTGTGAAACAGAAACCAGTCTTTCATGTATGTGTGTATCTATTTTATATCTACATATATATATATAAAATACATATAAGTCTATGTGTATTTTTTTGTATCTGCATGTACATATCAGACAGTAGCTGATCTTAAGGAAAAAATGTCCCATTGTAACTGAAAACTTGCTGTCAGACACATTAGTATCATATATCTTATCCACTCAAACTGCTAGACAGCACATCCTGAGGCTCCCTGATAAGTTTCAACTGGTACCTTTCAAGCATCCTGACCGCTGACACCCTGAAGCTGCTGAGCTGTTGTATAGGTGACAAAAGGGGCTAAGGCAACTCTGAGCTGCCAGGGAATCTCTTGGTTAATCTGTAAGAATAGATTGCCAAAACATTTTGTTTCATTAGACTGGAGGACGATCAGATCTAAGATAAATTTTTGTGTTTTCAATGTTACAGCTTCTCCCATTTTTTCTATGGCGACTGGCCAATACTTCCAGTGTAAAATGTTCAATGGACTGTCAGGCCCAGAGACATTGTGCTTATTTGGCAAGACTTAGATATGGCTTACTGCATTGTTTTAAAAACCTACTTGGGTTGTTAATTCCGTCCTTTCTTAACCTGGCTGTTCAGATGTGCTGTTTTTGGGAATGGCTTCAGCCTGCTGGTATAGTAAATGATGAAGAGTAAGAGTTGGAACTTCCTACTCTCACTGGATACTGCTTCTTTTAGAAAGAGCCAAATATATGAGACACATCCCTTGTGCGCTGAGCCAATCTATCCTTTCCTGCATACCCCTCAAAATGATGTGCACAGTGAAAAACACAAAGCTGCACTGTGAAACAGCAGGAATCTACCTATTCCCAAAGAGCGGTATTGGACTCTGATTGCTGCAGCTGTTCAAATGATTCAGGCACTGAGAAAGCTGTGACTCACAGCACTGTTTCTGGAGCAGCCCATTCTTCCTAATGGTAAATGTCTGACTTGCCAGGTATGATTTCTCCAGGAGCTGTATGATGTAGGATACCAGAGAGATAGCACAGGATGTGTGTGGGTGTTACAGATGGCACAGGAGTACGTGTGCAGGGCTGGAGCACATGGAGCCTTAGGGTTTGCTATGCCATATTTAACAACAACCACAAAAAAAAAAAAAAAAAAAAGTCTTTATGCATTAATGACCCAGTAACAGCAATTTCGGCTCTGCATTCCTGTTCTATCATGTGCTTCATTTTCAAAGCTGGAAGTGAAAGAAATGTAGTCTCCATCTTCATCAAAATATGCTTTTGAAAGCTATTTTAAAAGCCTGGGTGTTGTAGCAGCAAGGCTGGGGAGTATTCAAGTGGTGTAGCATATGTTCATGGTGTCACTAACTCTCCTGGTGGAATCACAATCCTTGTGACAAAGTTAGTATTTTTTTCCACTTGAATCAACCGCTCAAATGAGGAAGTTGTACGAAACCAACAGCTATGTTTCAGAAAAGAGAGTGCATTTTACAATTTCCTTGGACAATAAGTACCCAGCAAGGCTTTCCAATGATCTTTTAAAACAAAATGTTCACATCTTTACAAAATACATCAAAATGAGAAGTTCTTAGGAAAACAAACTAATTTAAAACATTACTGCAAAATATGGCAGGGAATTTAGTGGCTTAGATGAGAAGTTTAATGCTGTAGGGTATCCAAGACATCCACATCGGGCTGGAATATGTGGCAAACAGAGAAGATCTATAGCTGACCCAAACCCATCTGGAGGAGAAGGCAGGGTACTTTCCACTTATTTTTGTGGTAGGTGCCTTTTTTTAGGCCACTGAATTCCACTTCTGGGTTCAGCTGATGTGAATTGCCTCACCAATCCACATCTTTCAGGTGGTGCGCTATAAACACCTTTCAGAAATCTTACTCTACCCTCACTCTGATCAGCCTGTCCTCTCCTCCGTCCATAGTGTTCACTAGGACTGCATCCTTGGCTCCAGTCTCTTTTTTAGCTTGTGTTTCCATCTCCCTTTTCAGTTCTTCCCTTTGCTAAAATAGGCAGATGGCAAAGAATCATGTGAGTTCTTGAAAAACTCTGATGGGAGTTTTGGTCACTGAGAAGGTCATCAAAGTAACTGAAGGAATGCTGGAGTAGCTTGATGGTTTATTAATTTCTGACAGAAGCTTGGCTACTCTGACAGATTTATGTGTGAAAATCTTACTCAGGTCATACGTCATCCTGGCTTTCTTTTTATGCCTGCACAAGACAAAATGTAATGCCAGTACCTCATCTGGAAAGTCTGAGCTTTGCTTCTGGCTGGAAAGAACTTTTAAAAGTAGGCACGAGTGTTAGCTGACCTAGAGAGCTGTGTGTGCAGCTACAAACTGCAACCGCCTGTGGGGTTTTTGCAGTGAGAGAAACAGTTCTGTGTTACAAGGAATGACTTGGGGGCATGATATTTAATCAAACAGGTATAATATACCTGTGCACTTTTTTCTTTCAAACTGTATAAAAGAGTTTAAGCATGTAAATAAAACAAAGTGATCTGGAAGCTTTTCCTGGCTTGATCTGGTCTACCTGGACCTCTGCCTAAGCAGCTCCTGTTCAATACAGAAAAGAGATCTGGGCAACTATCTTGCATCCAGGACATAATCCTTTTGTGTGTGTTGGGATGTGCTCAAATCCTACCTTATAAGGTACTGTTTATGTTTTTTTTTTCTGCTTACAACTCTAGATAATCTGAGCAATTTAGTGGATTCAGGTTTTTTGAAAAATATACCCTCAATTATTTTTATCACACCAGTGCTGCATTTTGCTAAGCAAACAATACAAGGATGCTCAGTCTGCTTTATGTGGCCATTTAGATTCAAAAGGAACCATAATATGTTGTGAAGAAGTGAATATTCAGTGGATTTCCCAACTGCTTCTTGTACCATCTACTTTATCTCATCATTTTCTCCGAGAAGATAAACTGCATGATTCATTGAAGTAATCCACAACATTTTATATTGACTCACACCTTTGCAAATTGTATGAAAATTCATGCAGTGTCAGAATTAGCCAGTGATCCTTAATGCTTCCGCACAACTCCATTTGGCATTTTATAAATGGATTAAGTTTCCCGAGTGATTCAAGTGAAATAGCTATTAAGCTAGGCTTTTCTTAAAAAATATAAAATTGCTGATAAAGTTTTTCTCTTTCCAAATACATGAACACATATATGAAGAATTTCTTTGCTATATTAAAATAAGGGAAAACTCTGGAATTATCTGATAAAATCCATTATAATTAATATTGTAGAAAATGTCTACTACACAAATATAACCCAGTCTGTAAAACTAGAATTATTTTCAGATTGTATTTATCATGACTATATTGACATCTTCTATTCCTTCCTTTAAAGGTGACATCCTTTCCCCTGTTTATGAAGGGAAGACTTTAATCATACTTTGTAAACAAGTTTTAAAGAAATAATTTGCAGTGTAGTCAACTAAAGGTACTTTTTTTTTGTCCCAAACTAAGATTTTAATTAAGTGAAACATAAAAAATATATGAGAAATAGTTTAGCTTTTTAAACAACAGTTTTCTAAAGTAATTGTCCTATCTGAAAGAAAACTGAATTAAATTATTAAAGTGTTTAGTGTTTTCAAATGGAACAACTTTTGTGGATGTAATATTTGAAGAAAACACCATAGGAAATTTTATGGTGAAGCATTTTTGACTGTACTATTTGAGAAAATATGTTTACAATCTTCCTATGAGTATTCTTTCTGGCTAATAATAATTGTTCTTCTAAGTGTTCTACAGTATTTCATTAGGAATTAATTTATATTTTTTTGTTTTATCAAAAATAAAAAATTTGAACCCATTCTCTGTGGAGTTCTCCACTTCAAATTAGGCTCATCCCATTCCAAAAAGGATTATTTGACAGCCATTTTCACACTGTCTCATAGTGTATCTTAAACCATTCAGTTAGGGTGAGGTGGGGGAGACTCCTATAGGACCAACAGGGCATATCAACATCATCAAGAACAAAATTTGACATTACAATTGCGAGTGCAATATTTTGGCATTAGTTGTGCACATCAGGCAACGTTCTTATCAAGGTGCAGTCTAGAACTGAAATTTATATTGCCTCTGGGGGTGCGCGATAGCTGTAACCTGATCTTACAGGTGTTATGCAGTGGACTGATAGGATGAATTATTGATGTCTGCTCCTGACATATCCCACACCTTTTTGAACTTGTGTAAGGACCGTTTGAGGTGGCTCACTGTGTCAGCAACATCGTCTTCTCCTTCAGTTGGATTTTTGATAAATATAAAAATTTGTGATTGAATGTGTAACTTTGACAGTGCCAGTTGCCATCCCCCTCTCCACCTCTTCAATTTAAGAATGAAGATAAAATGTTTAGGAGCTGTTGTTTGTAAGTATAATGCTCTTGTATTAAATTAGCACTAGTTTTCTCAGCCACCCAACAAGGTGAAATATCAGAATGCTGAGTAGTTCTTCTTAGCGGGTTTTATTTGGGAGTGAGATGGATACGAAACATGTGACTACAATGGACACCTTAGAGCTTATAGCAGCTTTAAATATGTTATTTTAAAGAAAAATTCACTCCTAGAATATAATCTCATATACGAAGGGCTAGCTACAAATTAATTAATGTTGAATTACTCTCTCTTGCCTGTCATTGAAGCTATATAAAAAATTTTTCTGGCCTTTAAGTGAAGGCACTGAAAAGTATTATTAATTTGGGGGATGGGGGGGGAGATAAACCTCTTATTTCTAAAGACTGTTATACTGACTTTTTGAAGAGAAAGGAAAAGCAATACCAGCCAGTTAATGAAAAGTAAAGCAAAAAGCTTTTCATAAGTAACAGTGAACCACTTGAAGGGAAAACAGAGAAGCTTCACATTTTCAATGCCTGTTTATCAGGGGGGACATCACTGGAAAATACTGGCCATTCACTGCATATACTAAGCATGATGTAGTGAACAGCAGTCCTCCCTGCCTACCCTCCTGTTTCTGTATTTACTATTACAAATTGAAAAAAGGCTTCTGCATATGTTGCTATTTCTAAAACTTAAAATGGCTTAAAATCAGATAACGGTGACCAGAATAATAAAAGTAACAACTTTTCCTATCCTGAGCTACCATCAGCCTCTTTTGTCTATTCTCTCCCATTGTTTGCCTCACTATTTTGCTGAACATGTGTCTTAACTTATCTCTGAAGCCCAGGGAGAGAGAGGGAAAGGCAGTGAGGACAGAGCAGGCTGGACAGCACCGAAGGCTGGGTGTGTAACCATGTCACACCATGCCAGAGAAAGCTTTCTGGACTGGCTGTAACCAAAGGGAGGGGCAACACAGGTTGATTGGTGATGGAGACTTCTCAGGTTGGCACAGGTTTGTGGGACCCACACAGTGATTCTGATCTTGACTGAGATGCTACTGCATTACTTAAGAAAGAATTAGAGGCACTGATAGCATTTTGGAATGAAACACATCTAATGTATCAGAGGCAGTCAGTTCTGTGCTGTGACTTTTGTCTTATATTCAGTTTGTAATAAATAGATAGAGATCTTGCTACTGCTGTAACCTGACATTTTCGGTGCATTGAAGTTTCAGGAGAAAAAAGTTTGAACTGCAACAGCTGTCACTTTGCAGAGACTGAGTGATTGAGAACCTCATAGTGTCTTGCCAGAGAGATCCTGATGCATCACTGATGCTTTTTCCATTATAACAGATAGTTGCCATCAGAAATGATATACAACCAAGAGGCAGCATTTCATGTCCTGGATAACTGTGTTTCTTTTACAGGATGTGGTACTGGTTATTTAGTGATTATAGGCACAGCCAGTCCTTTTCCCCTACGCTTATTTGAACTTTAATTTTTGAAAGGTAATTTTAATATTTATCTCTAAGATTATAATTTTTCCAGAGGGTGACAGTCCAACATACATTTTAATGTTGTTCATATGGAAATACAAACTGATATCCTCAAAATGCAACTGAAGCTGTTGGATGTCACCTTAATTGTTTCAATTAGGCTTTGCATACCCTGCTGCTGGGAAATAATCATGCCGTAAAGCTTTCAAAGAGATGACTTCAGCAACGTGTTAAGAAGTAAATCAAAGCACGGTTTTTATCTGCTGCATGCTAGAGGAATTGTTATTTGAACATTTATAGCTTTTAGATTGTGAAAATTTTAATGACAGTAATTGTCCTCTTGTATCTAAGAGGTTTTGTATCAAAGGAGGACCCTTGTTGAAGTGAATAGATTTGATGAAGCCATTGCAGAAATAGACAGCAAAGTACATCCTGTGATTCAGAGGGGCTATGAGTGAATAGACACAAAAAGTTAAACTAAACACAAAAAATTATTCTGCTAGCCTTGAGGATTAAACACCCCCTCACCTACCTAAAATGCCAATCCAGAAATAAAATTAAAAGCAAAATTAATGATACAGAAGTCAATCAAGAACTCAAGAAAAAGCATTGTAGATTAGTGGTAACTAGTGAAAGGAGTCTTTCTGGCATTCCTCCTATTTTAGGGGTTCAGGATAAAGAGAAGGAAGTGAAGATACCCCGGCTGACAGATCAGATGACTGGGAGACGTGTTACTTGTCCATTGCCAATAGTAAACTTCTCCCTGCAGCCAAAGACAAGATTAGTTACTTGTTTGCAGTTGCTTACCATCTAGTGAAATTTGCATCAGAAACCTAGATTTTGAGAAACATTATTGCAGAATAGCCACTCTCATTGCATAGGGGAGCAAACTAACAGAGGTTAGCTCTTGTGTTCAATCTCAGCTGGTTTTCTTTCTATATCTTATCTTGGTCTTCTCTGTAGTTTTATTTCTTTGTACTCTGCATTGCACCATAAGAGAAAAGGCTGGTGAGGCTGAGGAGTGGGGGTAGGGAGGCAACTAAGAGAGATTGGAGGTGGCATTCAGAAATGTGAGTCATGCACGCAGAGTAATATAGTGAAGAGTTCATCATGAATAACTTGAGTTACGTGATTCCATAAAATTTTAAGTTACAACTGGAATGGGATGTGTTCACATGCCTATATGATTCCACATAACCTTCCACACTTGCCATCGGTGTACATGCAGCATTAGATGCAGGTTGATTACTGAGGTATTGAGTGTGCTTTTTAAATTTCAGGGTAAAATGCCTTTGTTACATGCAGTGGAATGAAAATGCATGTGTTTCCACTTACCAGAGGTGACAGCCAGTTTTGTGCAAAAAGGTCTTTTATTTAACCACTGAAAAGCTATACAGCTGTCATAAATCTCTTTGAAATGGTATTGTATTAATTTCTGATAATATCCACCTTAATATCATTGTGTTCACTTTATGCTGCCTTAGCCCTTTCCTGTGTATTATGTAATAAGAAAGTTCAATATTCACAGGAAGTCTTTATGCTGCTGGATTCAGAAGATTAATGATGGCCCCTTGATTCTTCTTAGCTTTCCCTCCCTGCAGCTCTACACTTTCACATATTCATCCTGCTTTTCCTTCCTTTGCCCAATATGATATCTATATCAAACACAGGGGCAGCAGGACAGATTTCTCAGTTCTCTATATTGCAGGAGCAGTGAAGTGCTCTTTCCTTCTCTCTTTCCTTCTGTTCTCCATTCTCTACTTCTCTCTTTCTTCCTTTCTTACTCCTTTTTTTCTTTCTCTACAGTTGACAGTTCTTTTCACTGCAGAAGGCAGCTCTATAACTTTTTCCCCAATAGATATAAACAATTTTATAAGAATTAAAAAAGGCTCTGAATAAATTCTGGATCATTTTTAGATTTAGAGTTGTCTAATCTGCTTCTCATTTACACAGTTTAAAGGATGAGATCCCTTTCCAGTTTGATCTGGGGATGCTACAAACAAAACTGTGTACTGCGGTATTTTGACATGTAACTGCAGTAAGTGAATTGTACAGAAGAGAAGGTGTGGACTTGGCTTTTTTAATGGTTTGGGGGAATAAGGTATCTTTCAGAGCTACTGTGGATTTTTTTTTTTTTTTTTTTTTTCTTTTTTCTGTTTTCTTTTTTTTCCTTCTTCCAGGGAAGATTTATGGCTTTAAACTCTTGTTGACCAATGTTGCAACTGTGATGCAACAGGCTTAAAGTTAAAGGGTGTCATGACTTCTATAGACGGTGCTGAATGTGGTCTTCTCCAGACCTTTTCTATAAGGCTGACAAGCAGTTCACATTTTGACATGTTTTTTTCATGTTTTTTTCTTTTCTGCTCTTTACGCTGGCTTGTTATTTGACATCAACCCGTTTCTTATACATCAATGACAAGATTTCACCTTTGACAGTAACAAAGGAAGCAGATTCATCAACTTAGATCCATACATCAAGGTGTTTAAAGTATAGCCGAATACAGCCATGGCTGGTGGTGGTGGTAGCAGGATTCTGACAGTGACATTTTGCAATGAGTTACAATACTGAAAGTAATGTCTACTAAAGAGAAAACCAGGGGAAAGGTTGTCATGTTCCTTGAGAAAGGAATAGAGGAGAAAAGATCATGCAGTAAAAATTATAAGCATCTCTCTAAAATGAGCCTAAACATATTGAACAAGAGATTCATGACTTTTTCCTATATTCAGCTGATGGGGTGTAGAACTGTGTGCCATATTTTAAAAAGAAGGTTCATGAGGGTAATGTTAGTTCTCTAGCATCAGTTACTGAAGGGAAATGAGTCAAGATGTTACTTTACAAGACAGTCAAGCCCTGAGGCTCCCGGATAGTTCAGGGGTGACTCCATGGTGGGATTCAGTATGTGACCAGTGGCAGTACTGGGCTAGTAGGAGGACATTAGGAAGAAGATATCACTACTGAATTTGGTCTACGCATTAGAGGACTTGCCCGGTCTAAATCCATTCTTCACTGGAGTGGTGGGGCTTGAGGAAATGTCAGGACATGCATGTGAGCCATAGCCAATGCTTCCTTAGCTCTCTTGGGAATGTGGTATATATCTTATGGACATATGAAAATTTGGGGTATGAAGCTTATATGGCCAGGGAAAATATTAGAAAAATCTCATTGTTTTCAGAAAGATCCCTTATTAAAAATGTATTCAGATGAGTTTGAAATATCTTTAAAAAAGAAATTACAGAGAGAAGGCATAAAAAGAAGAGCTGGAGTATCCAAGGTTTGTCAGCCAAGCAAAACAGAGACAGAACAAATAGGAATTGGTATAGTTGAGGAACAAAAAGCTACAGGAATGAATGTCAAATGGGCTACGGTAGGTTCTGTATAGATGTTATATGATGTTAGACTGGTAGAGCTAAAGGAATTGAGGTCTCCAGATATGTTTTACCTGATATTTGTTTACTTCACTGCCTTTGGAATTAGATCCCAAGTCCATCTATCCATCATTTCTTCCTCTACCCATTTCTGTGAATACCCTTTTCACAGGCTGCTCAGTTGGGTCCTTGTCCTCTGTCTATTTGATCCTTCTGAGTTCTGCATGCCTGTTACGAAGGCTCTCAAATAAACAACCAACCACCAAAAATAATAATAAAAAATTATTTATTAACAAAGTTAAATAACTCTCTGTAAATTACAGGTTCAAGTGTCTGTGAGAGGATAACAGAACAACTTTCTAGGGGTTTAACGGCAACCCAAAATGCATAACAAAGAACTCTATAGGGTTTAATGACAACCCAAAACACAGAACAAAGCCCCACTCCCTGGAGTTTAACAGCAACCCCAAATGCTTTACAAAGCCCTGATACCTAGGGTTTAACGACAACCCAAAACGCTCTATCACTCACCTGAAGAGTGAGGGCTCTCAACCTCGAGGACCTGCTCAGGTCGAGGAGTTTCCTTGGGCGGCGTCCTGACCCCAGGGGAGAGTCCTGGACCGCAGCTGCTGCTCCAGGGGACGAGCTCCCAGTGGCTGCCCAGGGGACTCCATTTATCCCCAGGCCCAGTCTGACCTGCAGTCAATAGCGGGTCCCATCGGCCAAAGGCCCCAACTACCGCGAGGCCCTGAGAGGAAAAGCAGCCCCGAGCTGCTGCACCTCAGCAGCCAAGGAGCTCTGCCCTCACTGGGCGGGTGCACCTGCCACAATGCCTGAATGAACATTGCTATGTTTTTTACAGGAGCTGTTGAACCTGGCCTCAGCCTAGACTTTTTTTGTAGCCTAGATCATTGAATGTAAGAGGTGAAACTGGATGGCGAACTCACTTCTGTTTCCTGGAAGAGTGCTTTAACTACAGGGCTTTAACACAAGAAGTATGTTTAAATGAAAAGGAATGTATCTTCTGTATTTTGTGTGCAGCTGCCTGGTTTTAGTAGTAAGTATGCCCAGAGCACATTGACTGCACTCAGCATCCCATGGTCTTGGATACAAGGAAATCTAATTAATGAATTCTGAATTTATTTGAGAACAAGATTAGAGTCAGATGTTCAGGTCAGCTAAGATGATGGGACCAGTACCAGAATTTCACATGCTTAAGTAAATTTGGGTTGAAAATATGAGATAACAAAAAGGATTAAAACTGATGGATTGAGTTTTTATGGGTTATTCTATGACAATTAAGCATTTAGAAACGAACTAAAATAAAATATGTGCCTCTTCTTTGTAAAGCTCACCTCGGAGAACCCTAACAAAAAACATATTCAAAAGTGGAAGAATATTGATATGATACTGACCAGCAGAAGCAGGGAGGTGACAGTCCCCCTGTACTCTGCACTGGTGAGGCCACACCTGCAGTATTGTGTCCAGTTTTGGGCACCTCAATATGAGAGAGATATCGAGGTGCTGGAGCGAGTGCAGAGGAGGGCAACCAAGCTGGTGAAAGGCCTGGAGAATAAATCCTTTGAGGAGCGATTGAAGGAGCTGGGACTGTTCAGTTTGAGGAGAAGGCTGAGGGGAGACCTCATCACTCTCTACAGCTGCCTGAAAGGACATTGTAGAGAGGGTGGTGCTGGTCTCTTCTCACAGGTAATTAGTGACAGAACAAGAGGGAATGGCTTTAAACTGCAACAGGGGAGGTTCAGACTGGACATTAGGAAAAAAACTTTCACAGAAAGACAGTGGAATAGGCTGCCCAGGGAGGTGGTGGAGTCACCAACCCCGGGTGTGTTTAAAGGTCATTTAGATGAGATGTAGGGGGATGTGGTGCAGGGGAGAACTTTGTAGAGTAGAGCTGATGGTTGGACTCAGTGAGCCCATTGGTCTTTTCCAACCTGAATGATTCTGTGATTTAGTATGAAAAGGAGGCTTATAAATTCCCAAGGAAGGAAAATAAATTAGGGTCATGTCAGAAAACATTTGTGAATTACTCCAGAAGCACTGGCAAGGAGATGAAGGGAAGAACACTCACAGAAACACTCACGTGAAGTTTTAGCTGGGAAGAATTTGCCAGCTGATGTTTAGAAGCATGTTCTGAGGACCAGGTAGGTGACCCACCCTGTTCCTAGCCAGAATGGCTTTTGGGTTTCAGATTAATGCAGTTTACCATGTGATGTATCTTCTGCCAGAAAGGTACACTGCTAGTTCCTCTGTGATCTATGATTTTTTGATAGGTGACTTTTCTCATCAAATAACTACAAACAACAGCTTATTATTTATTATTAATTGTTTATATTTCATGTTGGGAGTTTCAAAACGCCTTGGCATGAAGGGGATGGTGAATGTGTCTCCCACTGTTTGTGGGAGGGACATACAAGAGGGTTAGGGCACAGAGGCTGCTGGAACTCTGGTGTGATCTCATATGAGGTAATAAAATATCAGATGCTGGTAGGGGATAAAATGCAGTTGAAAGTTCCAAACATGAAGGCATGTCTGCTGTCTGAAGGGCACATTTCTGCACACACCCAGTAAAGGTCAGGAATACTGTCAGAGAAGATATCAAAGGACCTACCTTATGCTATTTTGTTTGGAAGTTATATTATATGCATGAGCCAGAAATCTGGCCCTGTCCTCACAAAAAGCACAGACAGCTGGCTGCAGGAATGCAGCTGAGGGTATCAGTAAAAATACACGAGGTGATAGGGAAACACAAGGGGAGAGAAGGTCAACATACGCTCTCTCCATTACAGACAGAAGTGAAAGCTGTTATCTTCAGGTCACAATCCCAATGACTGTAAGCTGACATGACTCAGAGCAAGCAAGACCTCCACCCATTTCCACAGGGAAAGCATCAGGTATGTTGATTAACTTGGAGTAAGTGCTCTGTGACCGTGAAAGATAACCTACTGTATATTATTAGTGAGAAACTAGGGATGACCATGTTGTTCAATGTGATGTATTTGAATTGGGGGAAACAGGGTCAAAAGAAGCAGTTAAGGCACTTAATATCCGTCTGTCCGTCTATCCATCCATCCATCCATCCATCCATCCATCCATCCATCCATCCATCCATCCATCCATCCATCCATCCCTCCTTCCCTCCCACCCTGAATTTGGAAAGAGTACTGTCAAATATGTGAGCCCTGACATAAAATCCTTGGAAAGAATGAAGAAATCAGGAGAGAGCCAACAAATTCTGTGAGCTTATTTTACCTAGAGACATCGAGTTACAATTAGATGTGCTTGGAATGAAACAGGTTCATTGAAAGGAAGGTTTGGAACAATGAGGTCACAGGATGCAATATGAAACTTTGATCTGGGAAACTGACATTTTGAATCTGATGTCTGGTATTTTATGAAAACTGCATTGTTGATAAGAAGGTATTCCAAGAAACATTTTACTTTTATTTGCAACATGTGTCATCCAAAACATAGTTTGTAACCAACTTCTCTTGGTAGTTCCCAAATAGATCTGCTCAGCTATTTCACTAAGGTGCGGGAGATGTGGAAAATGAAGGGTATATCAGTACTGTATTGTATGAATATGCTTACTAATTTCCCTATTTCATATTATTCTGCAGGTGATACGGAGCTAAATCAAAAGAGACTTCTATAGGGAAAATTAAAGGAAATGAAACAATTACAAATACTGGTAAAAGAATGAAATCCATTTTTTTCAAAGAACATACCAAAAATCCTTCAGAGATATGTAGGTGAACATTTTTGGACAATGCTATCTGATCTACTGTAATAAAATTAATGATGTATTTTCTAGGGCAGTAAGGATGGAAGGGATACCTCACAGTTAGATTATTTCTAGAGGCAGGTGGAAGCAAAAAAAAGCTGAGTAAAATAGCATGCATGTATTTATAGGTAGGGGAGGGATGTTAGTTCATTCCTGTCCCTATTCTGGCACTGTTTTCTGTGGTATGATCGCCTAAGTTATCTAGCTTAGTCACAACCCCACAAATATGCATCCCTCCCCAGTCTCAAAGGGAAGACACTGAGTGCAGTGGTGGTGTGTGTCTGCTGCTACACAGATCTGGGTGTAACTGGACAAAAAGCAGCCCACACATGCTTGCAAACAAAGAAGAAATTTAGAAAAACCCCATATACAGGCTTGTTATTTCAACCCCTTTCCGTGCACATTGTTTGTGTTTGGCTGAATATAAAACATGATTGTTTTAAAGAACTTGTTTTGGGATTATTTTAATTAATGGAGGGACAGTGAGAAGTTTACAGAAGAGTCCTCTGTAAGATCTCGGTCTGTTTTGCAGTGATGGGAAAACTGCAATGCAGAAGTCCAGTCTGAGTACGGTCAAACAATATTTTTCTCTCTTGTAAGAAATAATGCAAGCCTTATAACCTGAGGGTGAGGTGAAGACAAATTACAAAGGAATGTAAAACAGCTTGTCCTGTAACATGAATATGAGTGGAGGCACCCCAGCCCCACTGTGGGAACAACTGAGGTGGGAGTAAGCAACACATGACATCATTGGAAGGAACCTGGACTGCACCAAGTGTGGCTTGGGCAGGCAAGGGCAAGACACAGGGTTTGGCCAGGGAGTGGGTACATGTTTAAGTGCCAGCTAAGTCAGGCAGAGGCTTCACCTGGGCTCTAGCAAGCAAGCTCAGATCAATGATAACAGCCAAGGAAGCTGAGATATTTCATACCTGTTATCTCCTTGCAGTCATCTTAGATCGTCTTTCAGAGGCAGAAAACTTATTGCTGGTTTATTGACAAGCATGGACTCGTCACTGCTTCCAGCTCCCCCACCAAGCATCCTTCTCATTTAGCTGTTCCTAGATCCCTGCTTTTCATAAGCAAGCCTGGAGATGAACATTTCATGTTGTAGCTATCACCGGCCAAACTTCATGTATATGTTCTTACATATGATAAAACTGCTTTTATACCTTGTTTCCACACCCCAGGTATTAGGTGCAAATGAGGTCTCTATACTGTTCCTTGGTGTTCAGGAAACATGTCTATATGCAAACAAATGGATACAGTGTGTTAAGAAATGCATCTTTCCAGCTCACTACTTTTAATTTCAACTGGAGCAGGGGATAAGACTTGGGCATTGTTTAAAACATGGAAACCCTTCCAAATATATTGGCAGATAAACACAGAAGCTCATAGTTGTTTGCTCTATGTAAAGATACTGTGTAAAAGTAGGTGAGCAAAAATATCCCAGAATTATGTGGAAACTTTCTCATTACTGGTATCACAGAACATACTGGCTCCTGGGTGTTATCCTTAAGGCCAAAACTCCCCAAATCCCATGAAGCTCCAGTAATGGAGGAGGATGCTTTAAAAAGCATAGCAGAAATCCTATGAAACATTTAATGGGTCTTGGATCTATCTAAGGTAAAGTTGGCACACTGTGCTGGACTATTGTCCAGCATTCCTCCTCAGAATCACCCCTGCTGGTATTTACAAAGCATAAGCAAACATAGTATGAATGCTATTTTCATACCAGCTATAGTGTTGGTACCTATTGTTCCTTGTCAGTGACTTTGGGTTGTAAGCACATTTTTGAAGGTGCTAAGTGAACTAGAAACCTTTGTTGAAGTGAACTTCTACCCAGAAAAACACCCTACCAAGAAAAGCCTTTTAGTATGCTGTAGCACTTTAAAAACTGTCACTTTGAGCTTTAACACTGGTAACTGTCACTTTGAACTTTAACACTGATACTTGAAGGGAAAAAAAGCTCTAGAAGTAACTCAGGGGCAGTAGGTAGCAGTGCTTCCCCAAAGGCTCCTACCATTTTCTTCTAGGATGAACAGATGGATAGATGGGTAGCTGGATCCAGGGATGATGTGACAGCATTAATCTTAGAACTCCCTGATGATTTAATATCTCTGACCACAGAGTCTCGTATTACTCAACCAAGATGAATAACCTTGTGGCTATTAACATCATGTAGCCCTATGGAAGTAATGCTTAAACTCTTTGTAATGCTCCATAGTTACTCAAGAGTTACTAGTTGTGCATGTAGCTGTAGATAATATTTCAAAAGCAATTAGTATTTTAAGAGTAGGCATATAGGTAGGGAACAAAATGATCATTTAGTATTTAACCTGGTTATTCTGATTAGATTAAAGACCATTATAAATCTTTATTTATCATTACAGAAGATATTATATATCTTCTGTAATGATAAAAATTCCTCAAATAAGAACCATATGTTTTATCACCTGTACACCTAGGAAAAAAGTCCCAAACCCTATATTTTATCTCTTCTTTTATATGACACATTCTTTCCAAAACCACACTGAATGCACCCAATATCAAGTTCAACTTAACTTAGACACTTCTGCACTCAGAAGCAATCCTGTGGAATAACTTCCTTCCATTCTGACAGTGTCTGTGGATTCTAAATCAGTACAAACTACAAAATGAGAAACTGTAAAAGTTATAACTGAAAAAAGCAATTGCCCTACTTCATTAATTCCACCAACAATTCTAAGTGTGATTTACACTCATACGCCCACTTTAACTCCCTTTCAGCCCATAAACTGTTTTGAGGTATAATTTATATTACTTCAGGTATTTCTCTGATTTTGCTGAAGAAAACAAATAAATCTGTCCCTCGTCTTTCTGATTGGTGGCATTCTTTAGCACATAGCAAAGTTTTTTCACACTTTGTGTATGCGGAAGAGTATTGTTTTATATTGAAATAACAGTACCAGATTAATTTGATCTGATCCCTGGAGCTGAATTCCAACCACCAGGCCACATAGGGAGTATATCTATTATTTATAATTCATTTACTACTGACAATCATAGTGGCAATTTCATTAAATGAAATATATCCCAAAACTAAAAGCCTATTAATATGAACTTATCACTGATCTGACTTTATTAGCTTTACTGACTTGTTCTGTTTCCAGAGAATTAATAAAAATATTTTTCCATAATAATGAAAAAGTGTATAATTGTTTTAAATAGTTCAGAAATAAATGTTTCACATAGAGCAAATAAAAGAACTGTCCTCTTTTCTAATAATAAACTTTTAAACAGGTCACTATTCCTTAAAATATAGAAAAGGTTAGTCATTCTAAAAGTCAAATCTGCCTGGAATTATTTCTCTGAGTTAAAAATAAAATAGACTTTTCAAAACTAAAGCAGGCTGAATAATAACCCAATTTTAACCTCACAATTTTTTGAATAGTATAGAGAAGTCCTCCTTTCTTTTCGGTTGGGCAGGGATTTCCTGCTACTGAGCACACATTTGTGTCTTAGACAATATAATGGGTATGTATATTAGCTACTGTATTACTCTTACAGTGCACCACAAATAAGCAATAGAAAGCTGTTTTATCTTTTACTCAACAGATATTTTCTGCTGTCTTTATTAATTGGCATTTCAGATCATGTGCTGTCAATTTTACAT
This sequence comes from Athene cunicularia, assembly GCF_003259725.1. NCBI lineage: Eukaryota > Metazoa > Chordata > Aves > Strigiformes > Strigidae > Athene > Athene cunicularia. The sequence continues at coordinate 59,921,384 of NW_020799091.1, read as the reverse complement.
TTTGTTATGGAAAAAGAAAAGGAAAAATATGTATTACAGCTATTGTTATTATTAATATAAAGCCTGACTTTTCATACAGAGATTAATTTGAAATGACACTATGGAGCTTGACAGTTCTTGTTGGTTATTTTAATTTACTAGATAATTTTGCATGCTATTGGCATGGGGACATGGTCTCAGGCAACAGCTTTGTTCCATTGATTATTATTCTAAATGAAATAAATATTGAAGCAAAGAGTAAGCCTAACTAAAGACTAAATTACTATGCTAGATAAATCTCAGTAAACAATTATTGAAGAGAAATTTGGCAATACACATAATAAATGATTGAATATTCAACACATGAACACCTTTTCTGCTGTACGGGGGATTAAGGTGCACATAAATTATTGGCTTTATTTGAAAATTTCGAGCTGTTCCTCATGTATGGGCTTGGGAATATGTGTTATTCCTTTCTATAGTTCAGTCATTTCAGGTCAGTTTAATACTACTTCTTCCATTTCTTTATTTTAAGGCAGTTGAAGATGTTTGTGAGCAAAGCATGACTGAGCCAGCCTTGCATGTTTTAAAATGTGATATTAAATTGAAAATTGAATCTTGTGGATCAGAACCTTTTCTCTTCAGCAAAGACTAGAGAAAGATACTAAAAAACTCTGAAAATCAACCAGATTTAGTAACCTATTCAAGTTTAGGTACCTAGAAACACATTGCTGTACTGAATTCTGCGAATTGTTAGTTAAATTGTTAAGCTGGGATATGATTCTAAAAATGATCATTCATCCCTCAAAATAAATACAGAAGTTAACAATTATCTGCTCTAACCCTGCAAGTGGATATACTATAATACTGAATTTTAAATTAGTGCTATGCAGCCTTGGATATCAGGAGGTAATAAAGTGTGCAAATATGTCCTACATAAACATGACTCAGATGGCTTTTAAATCACAAGAAAAACCACTTTTTTTTTTTTTTTTTTTCCCTCAGAGTTGTTTTAGTCTCTATAGTATGTATCAGTCTTATTCCAAATGAGCTTTGACAGGGCTCTATGTGTTGGTCATGACTTTTTCACATTACTTTTGTGTTCCATCTGCTGATGCTTTATTGAGTTTCAGGGAGTGTTTCTTTGTGTGTGTGTATCTGTTATGGTAGGCCTTTAATTATGTGGTCAGTATGAGACAAATCCCTCCTTCCCCCTCCCTTTTCCTTCAACAGGTGGAAAGCCTTAGAGAGAGGAAAATAATCACAAAATCACGAAGAGGATGAGTCTGACCTCTTTCCAGACTGTTTTCAGACATCACTGTTCTCCAGCTTCAAGCACACAAGCACCCCAAAAATTCCAGAAGCAGGTTTCCAGCCAATGACTGCTGCCTCCATGCTGCTTCCATGTCCTTGGTCTTCGTTTCTTCTGGCTACTGCAATGTTCTCCCTGTCCTGGTCTGGCAGGTGATTCTCAAATGCCTTTTGCTACAGGTCCTAGGACTGAAGCAAATTTGTTGACAGTCTTATGATAAATCAAACACGCTAGAAATATATATTTTTTTTTTTTCATGTCTAGAAGCTCTTCTCCATGAAGGCATTTTGTCAGCATTTGAAAGAAGGACAGTCTTCCATACAGAATGACCTCCTATGGCTGTTCTGATTCACAATGGGGTACATAAAGCTTTTAGAAATGGAAGGTCAGGGTTTGGTCCTTTCTCCTGTAAGCTCTCAGTTAAGAGTACTTATGCATTTATCTATCACTTATGTGAAAATCTTCTGCTGTGATTAGAAATTGCTCATCCTACTAGTTATCAATGAGCTTTAGGTAATCCAGCCCCATGAAATTGCTCATCTTTTATTGTCACAGTTGTATTGGGTCTGGTTGGCCAACACTGGGCATAACAAAGGACTGTGATGTGTTAACCTTGGCTGGCCACCAGATGCCCATCCAGTCAATCTCTCACACCCCCTTCTCAGCAGGACAGGAGAAGAAAATACAATCAATAAACTCATGGGTTGAGATAAGGACAGAGAGATCAGTCACCAGTTACTGTCACAGCAAAACAGGCTTGACTAGGGGAAATTAGTTTAATTTATTGCCAATTAATAACAAATGAGGATAGTTAGAAACAAGGAAAAAACTAAAAACACCTTCCCATGCTCATCTTCACTCCTAACTCTTCTACCTCCTCCCCTCAGGGGGCGCAAGGGGATGGGAGAGGGGGGTTATGATCAGTTCCTAATACTTAATGTCTGCTACTCCTCCTCCTAATGTTGTTCCCCTGTTGAGATGGGGTCCTTTCCATGGGATAGTGTTCTTCAGGAATGAACTGCTCCAGCATGGATACCCTACAGAGTCACAGTTCCTGACAGAAAACCTGCTCCTATGTGGGCTTCTCTCCACAGCCCCCCGTTCCTGCCAAGAGTTTGTTCCTGTGTGGGCTCTCCACAGGCTGCAGCTTCCTTCAGAGAACATCGAGCTGCTCTGACACAGGGTCCTCCACACAGGTCTCAGTGTTGATATCTGCTCCACCATAGTCTTCCCATGGGCTGCAGTGTTTGGAACACCTCCTCACCCTCCTTCACTGACCTTGGTGTCTGTAGGACTGTTTCTCTCACATTTTCTCTCTCCTCTCACAGCTGTGACACAGCATTTTTTACCCTTCCTTAAACATGTCATCATAGGTTCAGCTTCTGTCCAAGATGGAATCAGTGTTGAGTCCATCTTGGAGCTGGCTGAAGCTGGCTCTGTCCTACTGATGTCTTCCAACAGAAGCCATCTCTCTGGCCCCCACCACAACAACCTTGTCACCTACCCCCAATATAACAGTTTTGTTAAACTCAAAGGCAGTTATGGCCTGTACTGAATGCATTTAAACATACAGGGAGAGTAAGAAGAATGCTGAACATGTGACAGGGCTATGGCAAAAGAATGTCAGTTTATGGTAAAGTCCTAAAAGCTAACAGTGGAAAGAAAATTTAACTGCTAAGAAAATTGTTAATAATGAAACTTAATTATTATTTTTTGTGACTAAGCTGGTTTTTTTTTTGTGTGGATTATTACATATTTTGTCTTCTGACCATTCTACCATGATGACTGAAGGTCTTTAAGCATGCTTTGTTTCTCTATAATTTTGTAATGGCTTTACTAACAAAAAATTTTGTTGAGAATTATATAAATTCTCTTTTGTGATGTTCTTTGGAACAATTAATTAAATATTAAACATACTAGATATCTCAGTGCTTTGCTATCTGTTTTATGACTGGATAAGTCCTAAACAGTCCTAAACAGGTCACAGGCCTCATTTTAAAGATGTTTGTTTGTAATAAAAGCTCTCCTGCACCTGGCTTTGTGCTTTGTAAGAAACTGTTTTTCTCCAGGGTACAATTACTTCAAGATTTTTTTTCAGTCAGCAAGAAGAAAGGATAATGGGCAAAACTCAAGTTACACCAAATATTTGGTCTAGAGTTTGGCTTTGCAATCTATTGGATATTAAACATAATAGTCTGAAATCCCATGAGAACAATAGGTTACTATTTTGTGGATGTTTTAAAAGGCTCTAATTTAGATTAAACTTACTTTAATTTTTTAGTTCATATCAGAGCCTTAAATCAGGAGTGTGAAGCATGTTTTAACTAAATTTTCCCATTCTACTAAGAAAAATGTAGTATTTTCTTTAGTGAAGTTTAATATTACTAATGGTTCTTATTCTATACAAGAGATTTAAGAAGCTGATTTGGATTAGCTGATAGTATTATTATTCTTTCTAATTGATTAAAAAGTGTTCTATACCAATGCTCTGTTTTGTATGGTACCTCCACCTGCATGAAGCAGAGGTAAGGGAAACCACACTCCCATAGATGAGTGTTCCAGAAATACAGACTTGATGGAATAAGAGAATAACTTGGAAACCACTTGCAAGTTATAGTTTCAAATTAAACACAATATTGAGATATAACCTATATTCAACACTGCAGAAAGGTAGCAGTGGTGACACTAAAATAATACTTCAGCAACAAACCCTTTTGAGAATATTGCTCAAAAAATCCATTATCAATGTAGAAAAATAGGAAATGAAGTGTGATTTCACTAACAAGTCCACACAAATAAACCTTTGTATAAAACCAATATTAGAAGCAGGGTCTTTCTTTATGTAAGGACTGTCTTCTAATACACTGTAAGATTATGCCAACAGCTAGATATCAACTCTTTTCCATATTCTTCATTTTCTTCTTCTGTAGCTGTACTGTTCCAAGAATATGAGAAAGAATGGCTTCGAGTAAGAGATGACAGACTTTATTAGATAAGCAGATGTAGAGCAATCATATGTTCTTGTATAAAATTAGACATCTCAATGGTTAATAGGTTTATGGAAATACTGTTTATAATACCATCAAATTGTTTTTGTAGTTCCCGCATTTCAGGAATGATAGACCATATCTTCTATAATATATATTAATCAGGAAGGGGGTGTGGTTTAAATCCCTCCCTGTCCCAAGGAAAAAGAAAAGGTTTGGGTACAAACTGTAAAACTTCATCATGCCAAGGGTGCAAAGCCATGAATTTGAAGGCATAAAATGTCTGTTTTATTGCACTTGTCTTTGCCAGTGGTTCTCTTCACAATTCTCTGAGACTGGTCCTTGGCCATTAAAGACATTCCATTGATTTCCTGCTCTGCTGAACATTGGAAACAAGCTGGTTTTTTTCTCCAGCTTTCCTTGATGTTCTCCTGTCTTCCATCCTTTGAGTCTTTACTCTTTCCTCGCTTACCATGTCCTAACCTTTCCTTTTCTGTGGAACTTCAGAGAAGTGAGATTACCCTACAGGAAAGAAAGAAATGGGCAAATAGTTTCTGAAAGATATATGACTCTGCTTCAGGAGTCATCATGGTTTAGATTTTGAATGTTATATTAAATGTACAGCATGACAAAGACTTTAGTCAGACTCTACTGATATCTGTGCACAGAGAATCACTGCTTCTATATTTAATTGGAATCTCTATTTTAAGATATTTAAATGAGGGCTTGTTTGTTTTTAAACTTTATCTTCATGAAATACTAATGTTTGAACAGACAAATGATTCTCTTCTGACTCTGGATTCCTTTGTTTTTTTGTGTATTTTAAGATAGACTCTTGACAATTCTGAAGTCTAATTTCTTTTCATGTAAATGAAATACTTAAAGCTTAAGAATATGATTTGAATCGAAAGCATTAAAAAAAGAGAGGGATTCCTTTTATACAGTCCGCAGCAGAAGAGTGTTCTACTTTCCATTCAGTAACAGTGCTTGGACTATATCAAATGCAGTTTTAAAAGTGAGGTCATGATGCTATGATTCAAAATTTGTCAGATGTAAAGCCATAAGGGATTTTTAGAAGATGAAAAGACTAGACTTCTGATGTGACCTGATGCAGCTGAGTAACTCCCAAAGTCACAAGTCAGTTTCTGACTATAAAAGAGACATCTGATCAGATTGTCATGCTTTATGTTTAATGGAGTGTTACAAGGACTTTGACACAAACCATTACCCACTATTTACTTATTCAAGGCAGAAACCTACTGGAAAATTGAACGAAATTATCCATACTTTAACAGCTTTGAACAGATTGCAGTATGATCAAAATTTCTAAAATATGTCCTTTTGTAAACACTGGTATTAAATGCTCTTGAATTCTTGTATTGTACTTCAGTCATTACATTTTACTAAATATTTTTTAACCTCAGGATGCTAAATAGAAATATTGCCAATACTGCAATTTATATCTGCCACACATGGCCATGTTACTTAAAAATCTATTATTGACTAGATACAAATGGTAATCAGTTGGGAAGATGTTCTTCTTTCACATCTTACCATTCTTGGAACAAAACTGTGTTAGTCAATTTTTTTAGTCTTTACAGTGCCTTTGGGAATCAAAGCCATTGTAAAAAACACTAGCAGTAGCTCCATTCTTTGATGTTATTAGGAATTTGAATTTTCAACTAAAAGAAGATGCTCAGAGAAATCTTGGTCACATCAAACTGTGCAGAGGAAACATGTTATGTAAAAATTACTTCAAAGCCTATTGGTTGCTACTCAAAAATGAAAAATGGTAAAATCACAATGTTGTCTAAAGAGAGATGCTATCATGAAATAACCAGTGAAGCAAAGCATGATAACTCTTTTACAAATCCACAATTATTACACATTGGAATCTGTGATTAGCATGGACTACTTCTGAAATTTAGAAAGCTAAATGCTTCAAAGGCTCTCTGAGGGTGGTATAAACATTCTCACATAAGGAAGAAGAGTGAAGTAAATATTCCCAGCATTTTTTTTTCCCCTGCAGAAATGACCATGGCTTACATAATTTTCTCATATGTAATTACCAGCTGAGTTCACTATGGACACCAAATACAAATTAAGTAATCCAGCAGGCAGATTATATTTTCATTGAGGACACTAATGATATTATAGAAAATAATAAAAAAGAATTCTAAACCTCTGACATATTTTGGAAATTCTGTAACTAATAGAAAAGGATCACAAATAGCACAGGGACTTTTATTTTTCCTCTGACTGATGTAGTGGTCTAAATTGCCTTACACGAGTCAAAGTATTCATTTGCACCAAGTTAAATTGGACCCAAGCATTGCTTTTCTGCAGAGAAGAAATTTAAGTGCTTCAGGATATACTTCAAAACCAAGCAGAGTAAAATGTTAAGTATTACTTAAGAAAGATGGATTCTGAACAAATAGCTTTGCAGGGTGAATCAATGTACTAATCTGTATCCTTATTAAGTGTAATCTATTGCAGAATTTTTGTGTGGAGTTTATTTCTGATGAATCCTGTAATTGTAGAGATTTTTATCAGATTAAGCTTTGCCCTACAAGGCAAAGGATCAAATTGTTTTTCACCATCTAGCTGTTTTAAGAGGGCCTGGAGGTCAATCACATCAGCAAACACATCTATCTATGTCGGAGGAAGAAGGTTGACTAGAAAGAATTTCTGATATCTGCAATAGTATTAAAAGTAATTGTCAAGAACCAGGTTTAACTGATGAGTTTTACGTACATTTGAATTGTTTATTATTTAAATGATCATATGGCTTCCAATATTTTAATCACACGTATATATTTTTGAATGGATGTGCACACTACCACACTTTTTGAGGCAGAATGGCATCTCTGTCATCATTTGTACATTTCAGAAAACATATTTTAAGACCTGATTTTCATATGCAGTGTATTTGGTCACTATTTTAAAAAGAACTCTGGTCCCTTCAGACCAATTTCTTTGAGAGTTCTAGATCTAGTGCCCCAGAAAGGAAATTACTCATTAGACCAACTAAGAAATAATTTAAGATCTCATAGAATCATAGAATCATTAAATAATTTAGGTAGGAAGAGACCTCTGGAGGTTGCATCCAGCTGTGCTCAAAGTAGGTCCAATCAGCTCAGATAGTCACGGACTGTCCAGTCAAGTTTTGAATATCTCCAAGGATAGGAATTCCACATTCTTTTTGGGCAATCTGATCCAGTATTTGACCATCCTCATAGTGAAAATATTTTATGTGGTATCTGACTGGAATTTCCTGTACTTCAACTTGGGTCTGTTACCTCCTGTCCTTCCTCTGTGCTCCTTTGCGTCTGGCTCTGTCTTCTCTCTGTTGTCCCTTTATGTAGTAGTAGACAGCAATAACATTCTCTTTAACATTCCCTTCTCCAGGCTGACCAAATCCTCTTCTCTCCATCTCTCCTTGTCTGCCATGTGCTTCAGACCTCAACCTACTTGTTAGCACACTACTGGATTTACTGCTATCTACTAATCTCTTTTGCTGGGTACCTTAGAACTGGGCAGAGTACTCCAAGTATTAGTTCACAAGTGATGGAGGGAAGAATAATTTCCCTCAGTCTCCTGACTGTACACTGTAAATGCAGCCAGGGAGGCTCTTGGCCTTCTTTGCTCTAAGGGTGCACTGCTGATCCATGCTCAGCTTGTTGTCCAGCAGAATCCCCCAGGTACTTCGCTGTTCCCCAGATAGTCTGTCCCCAGCCCATGCTGTTGTGAGCTACTTCATTCCAGGTTCAAAACTTTGCATTTGCCTTTGCTGAAGTTGGAGGGCAGTGGCACTATTCCAGCCTTTAACTACTCCCCCAGTTTGGTATTACTGGGGAAGATGCTGAGTGTGTACTCCAACCCAGATTGTTAGTAAAGCTATTAGACAGAATTGCCTCTAGTATCAGTCTCTGAGAGATGTCACTAGTAACCAGCTGTGTGCTGATCATAATCCCTAGAGCCTAGTAGTCCTGTGAATTTTCCATCCACCTTATTCATCCACTTAATGAGCCTAGATATTACCAATTTGGCCACAGGCATGCTGTGGGACACAGTGTCAAAGGCCTTACTAAATCAAGGCATCCACTGCTCTTCCACTGTCCAAAGCGCTGATCGTTTTAGAAGGCAATCAGGTCAGTCAGGCATGATTTACCCTTCATAAAGTTTTTCTGACTGTTCCAAGTTATCTCCTTCTCTTCCACGTGTTTGGAGACAGTTTCCAGGAATATTTGCTCTGTAACTTTCCAGAGAATTAGAGTGAGTTAAGACTAATTGGTTGTCTGTAGCTCCTGGTACTCTTTCTTTGCCTTGTGTTACTGGGTAATAATATCTTGTTCATGGAAGTGTGCTTTTCTACTGTCTGAGTTCAAGTATTGCAAGAGTTCACTTATGAGAGGAAGTCCTAAAGGTGCAACTCCATTATAAAACAGAATATTTAGTTAAAAAAAAAAAGAAAAAAAAAAAAAAGTGCTTTGCCTCTTCTTAGAGCAGTGTAATTCTAAAACCTATACACATATCAAAAATATTTATGGAGTTAGACTACAAGAACTTGTGAGTCTGTATGTTACAGGACTGGCTTAACAATGGTATATTTACTTTAATTCAGTATTTTTCTATATATATTTTTTTTTTTTATGTGTGTGAAATTGAAGTAAGAGGAGTGAAATGAAAAATAATGGGGTTGAAAGGTCCTTTAGACAAAGATACTCCAAGCCAAACTTGTAGATGAAAACATTTTTTAGTAAAATGCCTGTCATCTAGAAATACAGATCATTGGAGCTCTGTCTAAACTATATGGAGAACTGCCTCTAAATAACTAGAGAATTTCTATGAAAGAAGGCTAAAAAAGATGAAGAAAAGCTCAAATTTATCAAGTGACAGCACTCATTGTAAAAATGTTTTAACTGTTCATTGCAAGACACTGATAACTAATAACAGCAAGAAAACTCAAGGCTAAATTGATATAAATAAATGTTAATAGTAAATTTAGATAAGAGATGTAGCTTGCATGCTACAACAGTTTTATTTTTTTTTCTGGTTTTAAGAAAATATTAATTGTAGTGCATGTACAGATGCATTTAGTACAGAAGCTTGTTTTCAAGCAGAGCTATACTGGTAAACTGAAAGGTTTGCAAAGAGTGGACAAAAGTGATTGCTCTGCTTCCAGCAACTCGTTTGAAACATGTTCAGTAAATGTATAGCTGTCACAGTGAATATATCTTGCATTCCGATCAGAACCTGAGGCAGGGAAAATTCCCTCTTATATTAAGGCTTATTGGCATAGCCCATCCTTTTCAGTACTTAGGACTGAAATTACTGTCCTAAGAGAAACCACTGAAAAGATAATTGTTCAATAGGCCAGTCAACCTACAATATGTGAGGAATGTACTTTTAAAATTAATTTTACCTTGTCCTATTAAGTAGTTATCCTTTCATGAGAGAGCTGTTTGAATCTCACTTGACTTACTGCTAATTTATATGATGAAAAATAGAAACAGGCAGGAATTTGTAAATCTGTTGAAGGGCAAGTGGTACTGCTATAAAAGCAAAGTTGAGAAACAGAATAATGATCCTTCGAATGTAACCCTCATGGCAATTCAGTGAAATAATAAAACTTTTGTAGACTTCTGAATATGCCACTGATCAGTCAGATACTGCTTTTATATTTTATGTTCCCATTTGAAATTATTTTGAAAAGTGAAGAGAATATCGACACAATTTAAGGAAAAAAAGCCCCCCAAAAGTGGAAAGAATTCAACACATGTAAATGAATAAAGAGATGAACACATGACTTATGTTTTGTCTGCTTCTATCTTCCCATCAAGAAAATGACAGATATTAAAGAGATCTTCAGCTTAACAGACTGAAAAAATAACGAGAACTTAAATCTCAAAGATGAAGACTGGCAAATCCAGACTAAAGTAACTCTACTAAAAAAAGAAACACAAGCTAATAAAGATGAATAAAGATGAAACTAATAAAGATGAATGACCATTAAGTGAAAGTACGATGGGGAATAATATATTTGTTTTTTACTTTCTTAGCTTCTTTAGTTTTCAGTTCAATCCCAGAAGGAGAGGTGTATTTGACTCAAGCTTAGTCCATGAGGTGCAATGTATCATAAAACAGACAAAAAATATCACAGTGTCATGGTTTAAAACCAGTGGCAACCAAACAACATGCAGCCACTTGCTCACCCTCACCCACCCCGGGGAATGAGAGAGACATTGGAGGGATAAAGGTAAGGAGACTCATAGGTTGAAATAAAAAACAATTTAATAATTGAAATTAAATAAAATTAAAATAATTATGATAATAATAATAATAATAGAATATACAAAAAGTAATGCACAATGTGATTGCTCACCCCTCCACCAACTAATTACCAGCCCACTCCTGGCTAGCAATGCCAGAGGAGAGAAAATCCCCAAACTACAATCCTGGAAGAGAGCAAGCCCTCCTTTCTGGTCCACTCCCATCTATATACTTAGCATGACGTTTTGTGATACAGAATATTCCATTGGTCAGTTTGGGTCCAGTTCTCTGGCTGTGCTGCCTCCCAGCTTCTTGTCCAACCTGCACATTAGCAGGACATAGGATGTTGAAAAGTCCTTGATTTCTTAACAACTAAAACCATCAGTGTATTATCAACAGTCTTCTCATACCAAATCCCGTAATGAATTCAAAACACTAGCAGTGTTCTAGCTACTAAGAAAAATTAATTCTATCCCAACTGAAACCAGGACACATAGGTATGCTGTCCGACCATGTACCAGGCTGTACGTCAGATTTTCAAGGCAAGACATCAAGGGAACAAAATGGCAATATATTTAGTAAAACAGGCCATGTTAGATTAAGTTGGTGTACTAAATGACTTCTCTTTTATTTTATTTTTTTTTATTAGAGAGGAGAATTGGCATTCTAGACAAAGTGCCATAGAAGCATAGAATAATTGAGAATACAAAGGACCTCTGGCATCATCTGGACGAAACCCAGCTAGTTTAGTTTAGATGGGACTGCTCAAAGACTAGTGAAATGTCTAATAAAATCCCACATACAGATGGTGGAGAGGATGGAGTCTGTAAAGTAACTGTAAGGTAAGTGTGAATATTACTGTAGAGATAGTAACAATAGGTAATGATGAAAAGAGAAATCTAAGATGGGAGATACATTCTTCCAAGATGAACCTGAGGACCCGTATTCTGAAATATTTTAATTCATGGGACAGCGCTAATGAAATTTGGCAACGACACAATGTTCAGAGGCAGCATGTACAACTAAAATAGTGTATGCCCTTGGTGAATGGAGTTATAGAATGCATTTTGTAGAACAAAAAGTGCATGGTTGAATATTCTGGGACTACTAAAAGTTTGTTGTTTTTTTTTTTTTTAATTGCAAATTATCTGCAAATATATAAAGAAAATTTTTACTGTTTCACAGGACTGTGAGCCACCTATGTGACGCAGCTGCAAAAAATGTTAAAAATGGGGAAAGTTGCTGTAAGTTATTAGCTGATATCTCAGTAGATGAAGGAATCTGACTTTTAAGTAGCTGTATAAGTATAATGTATACTTATAATGTCTAAGTAAGGTCCATTGGTGATGGATTTGATTGAGACAAAGGGAACCACACTGGGTAAATAAAATTCCTGATTGACTATTAGGAGCTGTTAAAAGCTGTTCTTGTGACACACTGTCTAGATGCTTCTTACTAAGCATGTGCTTATGAAGGATCTGGGAAACTACTGCTTTGCTGGAATAAAGATCTGAAATACATCTAATTCATGGCAAACAGCGCTAAAGGGAAGAAAATGTGTACTGCAGGAATTATATTAGTGACTTAGTTTTCAGCCTTTACAAAGAAGATGAAAGAAATAACTTTTCTGCAACTGGTCTGATTATACATTAACTGGACTTTCTGTATAATAATAAGAATTTCAATTTTTGTTAGAGTTGGAGTAAGTTTCATTAAATCTTATTTCAAGAATTCCTGAGGTACCAATAGAATATACTTGTTCTTTGATGACATTTAGATATCTAGCCCTGGCAGTTAATAGAAAGAAACATGCATCCTGAGACAACTGGAGTTACTTTTTTCATAATCACAATATGATATCAGAATTGCTTTTCATGATGGCTCAAATAAATCTGTAGTAAAATTATATTCATGTGCCATAACATCCTCAGGATGAAGAACCATGCACAGCTGCAAGTATTTGACTTGCCATTTCAAAGAATTTCACTTCATACTGGATCTTATCATGAACATAAAAGTTCTTGATAAAGACAATTGTTTTGATTAAGTAAAACTAATAAAAAATGAAGTAAACGTCTAATATATATGGTGTCTCAAAGTACTCATATTTGCAGAGGTCAACTGCTATAAGGCAGCATAGTGAGTAGAAAATAGCAGGGGGAAAGTTTCACAAAAACATCCACAGAAGGCATTAAAACATGATTAGAAAAGCTGCTTTATTGGTATGTGAGAGATTTCTTCAAGAATAATGAAGAGTTTGTGAGATATGATCAAGCTTAATTTGGATTGTACTTAAACCTGCAGGGGTATATCAGATGTCTCTGCACTGAGTAGCAGTGAAAGAAACTGAAATCTGTTCAAAGAGTGGAATGTCTGTGCAGAGGATTCAAAAGAATTTGCTCACCTTAGACACTGGCAAATGTAATTATAAAAATATCCCTACAGAAAACAAAGGATATGCATAGATCACAGGAGCTTTGGACCAGTCATATGGGACTAGTTTTACAGAGGTAGAAAAGCAGATAAATGGAATAACAAAACCAATTGGGAAAATAGATTGTTTGTACAGCTTTATCTAGTTATGTTTCCACCTTAGATCTGCTGCTTCTGCACCGAGTGTGGCTTAATCGCACAGAAGTGTTTGGCCCAGTGTTGTTGATGCATGCTGCCTCTGGCAGCAGACCGGCTCCACTCTGAATCAGGGGGAAAGATGGTTCCACCATCCCACTCTCTGCTCTCTGGGGTTTTCCTTGGACTTCTTTCAGCTAAACACTTGGTATCTCTGATCCTACTTAGCTTTTGTGATCTGAGAAGATCACAGCCTGAAGTGGTATGAATAACTTCAGGTCCCAGTGTAAATAGGTGTGTGGCAACAGTGTGAAATTTGATGGCAAACATTTCCAGTAGATTCTTTTGGTGTTCTCCTTTATCAATAAAAACTAAAATATGTACATAAGCCCCCTGAAAATTTTTTAGTTTCCCCCAAAACAGACTTCTTTCCTCAGAACACCCTCTTTCACAAATTTTGAGAAACTCCTGCAGGCGTTAATACCACCAAAACAAACAAATAAAAACCTAAACTAACTTCCCCTCCCTCCCCCCACCCCAATCCCCAAACAATCTGGTAAAACAGAAATCCTGCTAAACGAGAAGGAGGAAAGACTATCATTATCATTTAAAGAGTGCAAGATGTATAATACGGATAAAGTCACTGCAACTGTTCTCTAACAGGTAAGAAAATCTCAGATGGGAATACATCTTAAACGGTTATACTTGTTGTTGAGGGGAAATCACAGTACTGCCAGGCCATGAATTAGAAGAGCACTACTGAGTTCAGTTACCCTTCCCTGAGAACCGAAACTAAGTACAACTGTGATGACTCATAAATAATTTATTTTTATAGAAGAGTGGATTGATTTTAAAATTAAATCCACAAAGCTTAAATTCTATTAATGAGTTAAATTGCTATCTTCCTTCCAGAAATGATTGGACATTTTCTGGTGGGACTTTTTAAGTCAGGAGGCTCACATTTTCTGAATAGTAACATGTTGATATCAAGAAAATATTTGTCAGAACTCAGCAGATTTCTGATGGGGAAAAATTACCCTGGCTTTCTGCCAGCTTGCCCGATTGCTTTCATCACTGTATGGCTTTGTTCCCTGACAGGGAATTTTGGGGCTAGACCTCTGTAAGTGCCTATTCTCTTGCATTTAATAGCATCAAGCCGTCCTCTGCCATTTCAGCTCCAAGGCTTGCCATTGAGGAAAGTTGAGTGCCCAGGTAGCAAATAATCCAGGAAAGCAGTCAGCCAAGGAGATTCACTCTCAGCAACCTGGCAGTTAAAGCACCTGAGTGTTTATTGAATGGGGACCCAGAGAGCCTTCAGAATTAATAGGGAGTTCGAGAAACCAGAAAACCAGGGTGCAAACTACCAGTATAGTCCCAAAGCCATTGCTCTTCATAGACCACTTTTTGTTTTCTGCAGAGGTAGAAAACATGCAAGTTTAAAAAATCCATTACACTAACATTTCAGACTCCTTAGCTGGCTGCCTGAGATTTTCAGGCAATTTCTAAGCTTCAGAAGCTAAGTTTTAAGAAAAAACACCATGTAATGTGTGATTTAGACTGAAATCACAAGCATTGGCTGTTAAGCAAGGGGTACAGTAAAAGGTTGGGTTTTGTTGTGGGAATTGCTGTGCTGTCTCAGACCCATGGTTCACTAAGAACCAAAGGCAGTGCCTGAATTCAGAGGCATATGAGAAGCTACGCTAGACAAACACATTATAGTCTGTTTCCATGAACATATCATTCTAATTTCTAGGAATTTAATATGGGACTAAACTTTGAATTAACAAGCATATTTTGCATTTCCTATTATATCTTTGGATGATAGCAGATGCTAATCTTCCCCAGCATAACTGTCCGAAGGCCTATTTAGTAGTGAAATTTATAGTCTAATACTGAAATGGTTTATTTTATTTTTATTGGCTTTGATTTTTAAAATATCTTTATTTTATCAGCAGAGCAACTAATTTTAAAAAATCTATCTCAGATGACAATTCCACCACTGTCATTAACAAGATCTTGATCAAAATTTGTAGACTGAATTTGGACAGTACCATGGAAAAAATGATTTTTCAAAACTGAAGCACTGTTGAACTCCATCCCATCTTTGTTAATCAAAACATCCAATATCTGGATTTACTTTCTGTTTAACAAAACTAACATATACATGGTAGTATGTACATAGAATGATTTGTCATTCCTGAGTCAAGAATACCCTGAAACTTTGATGTAGGCATGGGCATGTGCCTTACAAGAGGATATAGGCTAATAGCCAGCCCTGTACATCAGAAGACAAGGGATGAAAATCCTTTCCTGTGAATGTGAAGTCACAATTGCTCAATCCAAATTCAAATTTTGCTGACATTTTGGCTGTACTCTCCTAAACTCAGAGCAGCTCAATACTTCACGTGGCTATTCCCTTTTAAAAATATTATCTCTTTTTTAGTGTGGTTACATTATATGTAGTTATATGTAACTATTGCTTTAAATCAGCCAAGAAGAGACTAGAAATGGGTAAAATTTTCAAAAGCCTGAATGGAAGACAGTCTTTTGAAAATGCTATTTAGATTTCCATAGAGAATTGAAGCTATGGAGCTAAGAATTATGTCATATTCATTCTTGTAAGTAAATTTGTAATAGTTTTGTTGCTTTCAGCAGTGGGAGCAAAAATATATAACAAGCTAAAAACTGATTCTTTGTACACTGACTTTGAAGAAATGTAAAAATTCTACTTGGTGCTTTCTCCTTTAAACAGCAAATTTGCTAGCTAATGATGCACAGAACAGAACATCACCAAGGCTTGTTCAATTTAACTTCAGCATTATATTTCACCAATGAAACCTGATAGGCTGATAGACTAAGTGATTTAGGGATAAGTCATGAGGGATTTTTTTTCATAACAAGCTTTCTTCAGGAATTGGGAGGTCCATCAGTGAGGCATTAGTCTTCCAATCTGTTAGGATGCAATCCTTACAGTAGTATCTCACAGCTATGTGCATGGCTTCTCGTTGTTTCACAAGAAATCAAGCACAGACACAGATGTATTAGCAATTCATTTTGAATAGTAATCTCTCCTGAATCTAAAAATCTGCCTTCTGGAATGCAATCCTGCTGTGACACAATCTGGAGGAGTTCCCCTTATGACCCCCAGGCAAACCACACTGGATGTTGACACTGTTCAGCCATCTCCCTGTTAATCTTCAAAATCATGCCTGCAACTGAATTTCCTTTGTTGCCTGAAAAGTTATCTCCTCAATGGTGAGTTTCTAGTTTGCTGAATTACCTGAAATAGGCTGTTCAGTAGTCTAGGCTTTGTATCTTCCTTCCCATCACAGGTTTTTAGTACATAAACCAGTTCTTGGGTATCTGTGTGCAAGGAGCGATGTGATAAGCTTCCTTTTTACTATTCAGTAAAATACTTTACTGCAAATTGTGCTTACGCTAAAGAAATCAAGCATGAGGTACAGTTAGATATGATCAACTTTAGTGTTCAATATAGTATCAGTAGGACAAGCTGTGAGATAAACTAACGGAAAATGAGGGAATAAGGTTGTGCATCAAAGAATGTTTTCTGTGAATATATATTTTGCAGAAGTTTTCCAAAAACTGACCTATTTTCATCTCAGCTAGTTGAAATATGGTATGAACTCTTTACTCAGAAAAAACTGGTCATCAAAGGCTGTGATCTGTGTGAGAAATAAGCATGGTCTGGAATGACGTGCAAGCAGAAATCTACGTGCACTATGTGAAAATTTTGCAACTGTATCACTGAAGATAATGATCTCATCAGATGTTTGGTAGGATTAGGATTTGTTCACCACTTATATGGGAACTTTTTGGAGAAAATGAGGTAATAGAGAGTGGAAGCAGTGATACAGCAGTTGGAACTGATTAATTTAAGTCTGAGCTACATGGAAAATTAATTCAGGCTGAGGTAGGATATAAAACAGTGATTGCGAATTAACTGTTTTTGACCTCCTGAGCAGGTTAATCCCACAGAACTGTAGATATTCACACTGAATCACTTATTTAGACTTCCTTTAATAATCAATTTCTTTTCTAGTATATGATTCAGCTTATTCTAAAGGTAGAAATCTAAAGCAGGGCATATAAATCACATCCTTTGGGCGTCTCTATCTTTCTATTTGACTATGAAGATGACTCTTTTGATTATAAACATCTCAGCTGTAGATGTCTGAAGCTAAATGAGATGAATCACATCCCCTGACTCTAAAATAAGGGTCTTTATTTCAAATTACACACTTCAGAACTGAGAATATGGGCATCCACACAAGAAGTCAATCAGAAATTCCAAATTAACCTCCCACGTTAAGGGAGGCCTTTCATTGAGTTAAGGTATTTTCATTGGGTTGATAGCATCCTTCCTATGTTAAGAAGCACGATGAGACCCTCTGCAGTCATGGTTTCAAGTCTGCATTTAATCCATTACTACAGTTTATGTTGCATAAAGGCATGAAACACTATGTAAAAAAAATATTCATAATTAATATAGTCATATTCAGCTGGCAGTATAACTAGTCAGGCTGAACAAGATAGTATCTACTCTAATTTGCCACTTCCCAACATTCATAAATTTCTACTAAATTGCCTTACTGTGAAACATTGCTGCTTTTCTTGATTGATAATAGGAGTTCAGTGAAAATGTGATTTGCTAATGTGAAAAAGAAGCTTTCTTCGATGAACTAGATTCCTACTTATCTTCTTGTCCCATTTATTGGCTAGTAATTTTGGTAAGAGCTTTTTCTATCATTTTTGACAAATGGTGGTTTTTCATTGTAAGATGAGAAACTTCATGTTTGTGCCACAGTGTTTGTGTGGGCTTATTGTGGGCAGCTGTGCTGCCATACAAAGGGACCTTGATAGGCTGGAGAAATTGGCTGACAAGATCCCCATGAACCTGCAAGGGGAAGTGTAGTCTCCTGCACCAGAGGAGGAACAACCCCATGCACCATGCTGGGGGCCAACCAGCAGGAAAGCAGCTTGGCAGAAAAGACCCTGGCAGTCCTCATGGACACCAGCTGAACATAAGCTACCAATGTGCCTTTGTGGCAAAGAAGGCCAACACCCTTCTGGGCTACATTAAGCAGGGCATTGGCACCAGGTTGAAGGAGGTGATTCCCTTTATCCCGCACTGGTGAGGCCACAACTGGAGTGCAGTATCCAGTTCTTGGATCCCAGTGCAAGAGGGACATGGACATACTGGACAGAGTCCAATGAAGAGCCATGAAGATGACTGACATCTCTCCTATGAGTGAAGACTGTGGAGAACTGGGACTGTCCAGCTTGGAGATGTCTCAGGAGGACCTTCTCAATGTGTATAAATACCTGAAGGGAGGGTGCAAAGAATATCGAGCCAGACTCTTTTGAGTGGTACCCACTGACAGGACCAGAGGCAATGGGCACAAAGTGAGACACAGGAATTTCTGTCCGAACATCAGGAAACACTTTTTCACTGTGAGGGAGACCAAGCACTGGCAAAGGTTTCCCAGGGAGGTTGTGGAGTCTCCATCCCTGGAGATATTCAGAAGCCATCTAGACATGGTTCTGGCCAACTGGTTCTAAATGGCCCTGCCTGACAAGTGAGTTTGGACCAGAATATCTCTGGAGGTCCCTTCCAATCTCAACCATTCTCTAATTCACTTTGAATAAAAGAGTTAATGTTTTTACTCAGAAGTTGTTCTGTTTTTCAAAACCAAAACCTCGACAGTTTTTATTACCCTCAAACTATATTTTTAAGTAGTTTATACACTTTTTAAAATGTCTAGGTCTTCTGTATTTATACTGACCTTTGCCTTCAATAAGACAAGGAGTTGAATTTGGACCATAAATGATCACTGGAGAATTCTAAAAAAGCAGAGGGCTGACTGTTCATGCAATCCCAGTGGAGGTAATTTTTCAGAGTGATTGCTTCCTGTTTGACTCTGTGCTCAGGGTAAAATGGAAGATAGGTGCTGTGGATAAGAGATGCCAAAGGTAGCAGAAATCAGAATTTCCTGTGTTGGTCCTTTAATAGAATATGCATCAGGACCAGCTTAGAGTGCCCCTTCCCAGAGCTGGCCAAGCCCAGATGTCCACAGCTGTTAGGCTGTTTACCCTCTGTGTCTGCTCACTGAGGAAAATTTTGGCATAGGAAAAATGACCTCAAATATTAGAACCTCTAAGAACCCCATATATTATATATATATATATATATATATATATATATATATATATATATATGGTTTATGTTTATATATGATATATATAGTTTATGTTTATATATATATATATTAAAGAATAGACAAATAATAGACAGGGACATGTAATATGTTCTAAGGGTCTAATATTAAAAAATACTACTCTCTTAACTGAACAGTTTTAATGCCTTTGTTCCTTGTTCCTCAATCTGTTAAAAACACATGGAAGAAAATAAAGTCTATAATTGACTACTTCTATAACTGTTTCAGGAACATGAGTAAACAGTATCCTTCTTCACCATTCCTCATACCTAGTTCTATATTGTGCAGCCTGATGAGTAAAGAGCGTTTACTGATTTGTCCATTTAAGATATCACCTTTCTTCTGAAGCTGATGAAATTGTGTTAATAAATGCACTTATAATTTTCATAAAAATAAAATGATGTTGATTATATGTATGTGGTCTTGTGGTATTACAGATTTTTCTGTCAATCAATTCAGTTAAAAAAAACACCAAAATGAGCACTTCAGAGTGTATTCTTCTACTTCTCTGCAGAAGGTCATGGTTCATTTTTAATTCTATGCTTAATTTTCATTACCTCAAATGGCTTGTGACTCTCTCTAAGAATCTGATTGCATGTGTTTTTGTGAATATCTGTCTTACTAATTCAAGAATCCAGCTCCCATCTAGATGAAGTTTTTTAAGCTTCTGTTGAATGTGAAACAGGGAGAGAAGAGGAAGATGTTCAGCTAGATAATGAACCATAGACAAAGGTGTTTGTGGCAATGGAAACAGCAGAGAGATTATGTTTTTCTGAGAACTATGATGAAAAAAAAAAAAGTGTTTTCTCTAGAATTCTCCAAAACATCTTCTCAGCTACTGTGTGACTGTCACCATCCATGCCCCCATATATTTTCTCCCCTATGAGGTGACTACAGTAGACTCCTGGGTACAACAGTCCAGCTGTGAGGTCTATGCTAATGACTTGGTAAAACAAAACCCAAATTTTTATAGGAATTTTTATAGGAATTACCAATTTACATGACTGACCCCTCAGCAGAAGTTCTGAGGGATAAAATCTGTCTTGCTTAACAACTGAAAGCACCTAGCATGTTAAAGCATACACAAGGAGTTAAACAGAACATCAAAGTGTGTATGGAGCAAAACAACCAGTGTAATTGCCCATCTGTTGATAGAAAAACTTGGAAAGTCTTAAACTGCTGACAGAGCAGTTAATGAGGAGTCATCTGGTTATTATTATTTCAGGTCTTTTTCTTTTCCTCTTCTGTAGGAAGATGCCATTCATAAGTCTCTCATTTCTTTTTTTTTTTTTTTTTTTTCTTCTCCTGCTACCATTAGGCAATTTCATTTTTGTTATCCCAAACTTCAGTCTATTGACGTCAGAGGATGGCTTGTTTCAGTGGAAATAATCCCTCGCCCTTCAAAACAAAAAGACGTTATAGGGTGTGATACAAGAACAAGGTTAGAGAATATTACAGCAGCATCAAAGGCCAAGATATTTTGGCAAGAGCACTAACTACCCATGCTTGCGAAAACAATAAGTTCAATTAATGTGGTTCAACCAAATACCACGATGCAAACACCCTGCTTGCAAAAGTTTATGATATAGATATGGCGTAGCTATTATGCCTGTTTGTATACTGTATGTATTGTGGCATCACCCAAAACATGCTAGACACGTAGACAGGTGTATTCTGTGCTCAGAAGGTTTTAACTCTGGTGACAGATATGGCACAAACAATAGAGAGCTAGAACAACACATGGAGGAAGCAGCAGGATGGGAAGAACATAATCACAAAGGGAAGATCAGGCAATTATATAACTCTTTGTGCAGACACCTTGTTCCCTTGTATAGACAATATTTGTAGGATTTTTATCATGACTGTAAAAAGCTTAGTTTATTGTGACTGAGGCTGTTATTTAAATGTGAGTTTGAGCAGATAGTATAACCGCTCAAAAACAGTGCAATGGGAAAGGAGATTACAGAGCAGTGAACTAGTGAAGACACTCAGATGCAAGAGGTCCAACTGCAAGGATTTGTGTCAGACAAGGCAGAGGACCTACTTCACTCCAGGTCACCAACATTACAGGTACATCAGACACTGGTCCTTCCAGAGTGGCACTTCTCTCCATCTCTCACTTTTTTGCTGTAGTTCCACTGTTCCTGAATTTGCCAGCCAGAGCCTTTACAATGCTTTTTAAATTAGGTTCTTCCTGCTCACCAGTTTCTTTCTATGAAGTTCAAGCTTAATATTCAAGTACACTCCTCCACAGGTTCAGAGAGAATTTCTGTATGCATTCAGGTTACAATATTACTTCTGTTTTCTACTCTCCCCCAAGAATTATTTAGGACCCATAACCCTATTTCTTCTTATGTCACTTGGGCTTCTAATATTCTCAGTCTAGCTGGACCCTAGCTCTCTCTGTAGGCCAATATTAGAAGCTGAAAAATATGACACTGGCCTTAGTTCCTGACACTTAATATGTGGGATTTCCTTCTGAGAGCCATATGAGATGAGTAAAAATTATTGTTACTTTTTCCCAGGGGGAAACTGAAGGCAACGGTAGTTTCTGGCACACCTGAAACATGTAAGCCTGAGTCAGAATTTTGGAGTGTCATGTTCTAAACTCCTACATAAAACCAAAGCATTTTCATCTGTTCAGTCTTATGACTTTATTCTGAAGGTCTTTTGTCTTACCTGTCTCCTCTATTTTCACTTAGGTATCTTCCAGAAGAGGATTCTGTGCTGGCATAGCTACGAAAGAAGAATGCAACAAAGATTTGAGGGAATGTCTTGGAGATTAATGGCCACTTGAGAATCCTTTGGCCGATCGTGATCATTATTTCTTAGCAAACATGATATGCTGTGGTAATTTCTATTTTAAAAAGGAAATTTAACTTAAAAACTACCAATCCAATCCAAAATATCACGAACAAAGATTTCTGGTTTTATATATATGCCTTCAGTTTTTATATATATATATATATATATATATATATATATGCCTTCAGAAATAACATTCAACTTTTGTTGTTCTGTGATGCTTTTGCTAATTCTGCTTGTTCTTGATACTTGTCAACAAGAAGTAATGATATAACTAGTGTTCATTCCTGTTTGCTGCTAAATGAGTTTGTAAAACCAAGCTTATGGTTAACTTAAGATGATAAGTGATCACACATTTTTCATGTTTTAAGCTGAATGAAAAAATAACTGTTTTACACGATGAGTGCTAGGAGAGAAAATCTGTCACTTCTGATGCGGTGGTTGTCTAAATTACCTTTTTTTTTTTTTGTTCCTGGCTCTTTGAAAATCTCTCTGAGGAGGTGTCATCCTTTTCCTATTTGCTTAGGAATCAATCCAAGTATAAAATTTTCCACCATGTTTGATGTTGATTTCATTGGAGATTCCTATACAGCATTTTGCTAACATTTGTGTAGAGCAGTAAAGCAACAGAACAAAACAAAATGCTCCAGGAATCATACAATTGAGTAGCTTTTTGTTGCACCTGCAGTATGGAGTTGGTACAAATTTTGTTCTTATATTTTGAAATTTGTGAAATTTTGGCAAATTTTATAGCTGTGGTGCATTGATCTTGGCTAGCCACCAGGTACCCACCAACCCATTCTATCACTCCCTTTTCTCAACAGGACAGGGGGAGAAAATAAGATGAAAAGCTTGGCAGTTGAGGTAATGACAGGGAGTTCACTCACTAATTGCAATCACAGGCAAAACAGACTCAACTTGGGGGAAATAATTTAATTTATTGCCAAATAATTCTAACAGAGTAGGATAGTGAGAAATAAGAACAAAAGTGAAAAACACCTTCCCCTGTTCCAGCATGGGGAACCCTCATGGGATACAGTCCTTCATGAAATGCTCCAAACATGGGTCCTTCCTACAGGCTGCAGTTCAAGAGATGCTCCAGCGTGGGTCACTTCCACAGGGTACAGTCCTTCAGGAGCAGATTGCTGCAGGGTGGGTCCCCCATGGGGTCACAGATCCTGCCAGAAAACCAGGTCCCCTGTGGGCTCCTCACTAAAGGCCCCAATTCCTGCCATGAGCCTGCTCCTGTGTGGGATCTCCACGGGCTGCAGCCTCCTTTGGGCACATCCACCTGCTCTGGCGTGGGGTCCTCCATGTGCTGCAGGTGTGTCTCTGCTGCACCATTAACCTCCATGGGCTGCAGGGACACGGCTGTCTCACCAGGGGCTGCACCACGGGCTGCAGGGGAACCTCTGCTCCAGCCCCTGGAGCACCTCCTGCCCCTCCTGCTTCACTGACCTTGGGGTCTGCAGGGCTGTTGCTCTCACATTTTCTCACTCTTCTCTCCCAGGTGCTTTGCAGCATTTTTTGCCACTTCTGGAAGAAGTTATCACAGAGGTGCTACTAACAGTGCTGACTGTCCCGGCTTTGGCCATCAGTCGGTTGGAGCTGGCTGGCATTGGCTCTGTCCCACTCAGGGGCAGCTTCTAGTATCTTCTCACAGAAACCACCCCTGCAGTCCCCCTGCTACCTAAACCTTGCCACGTAAACCCAATGCAATCACACATCTTTACTCTTGTTTTATTATCTAGAAGGGATGACATAGCTGAAAACTTGCACTAAAGGAAAGCTCTGCACTAATGGAATATTTAATATTGCTGCCTGAGAATTCTTGTCTGACTTTAGGATTGACAAGAAAATAGAGGCAAAACTTAGGATTTTCCTGAAACATATTGAAGTGGCAGCTGAAGATTCTGAACTCTCTGACAACTTCAGAACCTTCCAGATCTACAGTTGTAAAAGGGAATCTCCATTTGGTGGAAAGGAGTTTCCCAACTGTAGTACTTGATCCATGTTTCACTGTCATCCCAGAAACATTCAGGATCTTTGTTTATCTCATATGACAACATTTTACTGTGATGCTTTGTCAGCAAAATGCTATGTGTTATCTTTTTGCTTATACTTTAAGCTTTCCCTTGACGTCAAAAAGATGCAAAGTACAGGAATCGTATCTCGTTTACTGTTATTTGTAGCCTTACAGGAAGGTAAAAGATACAAATTTTGGAAATGGTATCATACTGATCCTAATGTTGTCTATTATATGATTCTATAGGTTTGTGTGTCTGTATATGTATGCATACATACATATATATGTATAGACATGCAGGCTCACATACATACACATATAAAAACATATTTCCTCTTTTTTTGTGTGATTTTATTTAAAAAGATTATGCTAATTACACTTAGATAAAAATTTTCTGTTTAAAAATCTATTTATGTAGCATTTAGTGTTATTTTGCACATTCCATTTTGCAAGGTGACTTTGAGGCATTTTTATTAGACAAAGATTTTACATTTTAAGTGCATACAGCTCACAATCAGGAGATACATTTTACATTTTTATGTAGGCACAGAATCTCTAATGTAACAGCTAGTATCATCGGTAAATTATTTCTTTACGCTGTGTATGCTTAGCTACAGACATATAAATGCAAAGTGTGTACACATTCTGTTAAGAACATTTTCATTACTGAATGTAAATTGCATTATTTTTGCCAATGCTTATTCTTCAGTTTTTGTACAAAGATCAAGCAAATCCAGACTCCTTTTCCCACTATGTCTCTTTTAAATCGGACATATTTTTAAGTGCAGCATTTTATATTTAAAATTGCTATTCTGGAAGAAATTCTGAAGAAAGCATAAGGCATTATTAGATTTTAGTGTTGAAGAGCTGGCAATAAAGGTAAAGAATCTTGCTTTCGTGAAATGTTTCTGGCTTGTATTTGCTAAGCTTTCCCTGGAAAGTGTTTAGTTTGCATTAGGTATGACTACCTCTTCTGTGTTTCTGCATTCACTTATGCTCTCAAAGCCTTTCGATCCTAGCTTATTTGTACCATCATTCTTTCTGGCAGTACAGTGCTCCTCAAAGCCATCTTTATAGCAGCCTTTAAGCTAAATTGTATACTGCTAAATTGTATACCTATGCTAGGTATGAGGCACTGGTTCTGTGATAGGGTTTGTGAATGATAACTCTAGGTTGTGCCCTGTTCCAGTCACCTCTCATGTCACAGAGAGCTTTGCAAAGGAAGGAGGCTGACTTACCCAACTTTCCAGGCAGGAGCAGAAGATTTGCACGTGGGAGATATGTCAGGCAGGCTCTGTACTACTGTTAGTTTAACATCATTTAAATTCCCTTCTTTGAATCATCATGTTAGTTTGTCACAGCTATTGACAGCTGCTATCTGATCAGTCTGCTAGTGCCAGTAGTATCTTGGCAACAGCACAAAAATAGCTTTCCCCCCTTGTGAGTAAGATCAGTCTGCACTGACAAATTAGAAACGTGCTAAAGACAAAATAAAGTGGTATTTTGGGCCAGATTTTCATCCTTACAACTGTGCTGCAGACAATTATTTTACTGTCCAAACCTGCTGATGGAGGATTCCTCCAGAACAGGAGAAAACAGCTTCGAGATGCCGGAATTTTTTCTGTAGCCTTTTTGTTAGGTATGGGTGTAAACAGGAGGCTGTTCTGCAGGAAGGACCCACAGCCAGCAGGGTGAGAATTGAGCTGCCTGCTCATGGACAGCTTTAGATAAGAGAGAGAGTGTCAGTCAAGCCTTGGCTGGTGTGGTAGTTTTTTCCAAGGAAAAGCTGGGAGATTCCCTAGCAGAGGCTCCCCTCTCCTCCTTTTGGGAGATTTTTCTAAGCTGAGAGGTTTGCACTTGCACCTGCCCATGGGACAGCATCGCTTCGGCTGCTCCCCAGCAGGGGGAACCGTCTGTGGCCTCTCCTCTCCCTCCTTTGGATCTTTCCTTTGTTAGTCTGGGACTGCCAGCTGGTAAGTATTCAGGGTGCCCAACCTATGTGAAGCATCTGGAAAGCTTCACCCTTCCCACATGTGCTCCACACAGGCAGGCAGGGCACATTAGCCCTAGTCTAGACCCCATGAGTCTCCTGCCCGGCCTCCTGACCCAAAGAAGTCAGATGTGTGGTGTGGGGTGCTTACCCCCAAATTTATCCATGATCTCCTGATCATCTCAGCCCTTCACCCCTTCCAGCTGGGTGAGAGAGATGTCTCCTGTGTTCGGGTTATTCCTTCACCTCCACAAATCCACAGTCACAGCAAGTGGGAATACCCTGAGGCATAGTCCCTACCCAGGCTGGTGTGAGAGGTGTAGCAGGAACTCAGCTATTGTTTATATCCCTGGAGCTGCAAATTTTGGATCCATTTCTTCGGAAAAAAAGGTGTATTCCCTTAGGAGGACTTGCATAAAACACTGGAAAAGACCTGGGCTTTCATGCAGTAGAGCAACAAGGTATAGCTGAGAGCTAGTATGGAAGCTAGAATTTATTGTACACAATTAATTTATCTTATAGCTGCCAACCAATTAACCTTAATTAGGATCTGATTTCATATCACAGTGATTACATGTTACCTAACCCAAGGGAAAGGCACACCTTTATTTTTCTGGTGGGGGAAAAAAAGTGTCTCTGGACTTCTGTGAGAGAGATTTAACCACAGTCATACTTCCTCTTTTGGGACATGAGATGTCTAAATATATGTAAATATTTACAGAAATTTCTACATATAAATCCACTTCTTTTCAAAACCTACACACCTTGACGAGACTACTTTGCTTCACCCCGAATCCTCAATTAGGTCTTGCCAGGTATCCTGCTGAGAGCTTTCATGTACATTCATTATGTTTTGCTAACCCTAATCGAATCTGGATAACAAACCAAACCTATACATAACATTTTATTCAGTCTATTTTCCCTTTGACTCTATTTTTAATTCTAATGCCTGCATAACTCCTGTGTCTGAGACTCACAAGCATATTTATTTGATAGTGGAATAGTCTCCTTAGAGAGGTGGCAAAAATGGTACCAGCTGATTCATTTAAGATCAGACTGAACTAAACTCTCATGAACATACTGTAGGAAACTATCTTGCATTTGGAATGGCTAAGAAGGGTGTCCAGGTCTTTCCTATATCTGGTTTCTACTATTCTTTGATTTCCCATGCTCACTGTCCTAGTTTGTCAAACACAGGCAAATACTTATTTTTAAAAGTAAAATAAAGCATTTCTGATGTATATGTATTTTTTTCCTTTCCTTTTTTTTTTTTTTTCCCCTTTATATCTTTTCTTCACTTTAGGAAATGTAATTTCATTCATGAAAAGAAGATCTGTTTATTTGCTTCATGTGTTAATTTCTTCAGATTTTGAAAAGGTAGTTCCTAAATGTGTGGTTTTTCCTTTTGTCTTGTTTTGCAGATTTATTCCAAAGCATAAACATTACTATGGGCATAAAAATGATTTTGTGCTTTCTTAAAAAAAAAAAAAAAAAAAAAAAAAAAAATTGGGTGCCAAGAAAACTTATTTCCTGATTGAGGTTATACATTACCAGCACTGTGGAGATAAAAAAATCACTCTACAAAGAACGATTGTGTTTGATGTATCGCTATTTCTGTTTATACATATAAGTGTATACATAGCAGTGACCCTTCCAAAACTAAGCAGAAAAAAACCATTTCACATGGGGAGCATAATTCACAAACTGGTGACATCGTAAATATGATCAGGTTTTAATTTATGTTGATTTCAGTATTATCTGTAATTGCTTCCCCAGAGGGCAAAGTTTATCTCAAATTGAGTTCAAAAGTAAAAAATGAGGAAAAAGTCAACAAGGAAACCGTGACCCTAGGCCTTATTTCTATTCTTGTTGAAGTCAGCAAAGAAAGCTCGGAACTAGATCTCTGTGTTCCAAGAGTATGAAAAACAGCACAACTGGTGAGCTAGGCAGACCTATGTGGTTTTAACATTCTTGCCATTTTCCCGGAGACTGAATTCAGTGTAATGAGAGAATAGCAAATTTCTCCACAAAATGTAAGTGTGCAAAGCATATTACCAAATTTTTTCACATATATTTTATCCCTAGGCCCAGTTAACACTACTATCTTTGATATCCAAATGTCCAAAAGAACCAGGCACCTTAAGACATGTAGCTGCTTAATGTACTTAGATTAACTTGCACCCTTGTGTTGCCGACTGGCGCATTCATAGCAAAAGCAGCCAGTTGGAAACTAGCCAGAAGGCGATGCTACCAGAGCATAATAAGGCTTAGAGCTATGGTCCTGGGATCCAGTCCTCTTTAAATTTATATATATGCTAAGGTTTATGGGCTACTTCCACTGATGCCATAGGACATATAATATCTCTGAAGGGGAAAAGTCTCAGAAGGAAGCTTCTGTGCTCTTGGCAAGCTGATGAGACTCCTAATGGTAAATGCTAGGATTTAGGGTTATGACTTCCATTAGTTCGGATATTCACCACACAGTTAAATCCTTACGTTGATTTTTATTTTTTTTTTGTTTGAATATTTATTTGGTGGTTAACAGTTCTGTGAAGTATATACCCAGATATCATGGCATACAGTGTTATCCTTTTCCCCCTTTCCTCTGCTAATATGTCCCAGGGCTATTTTAAGGCTACAGTAGGCCCAGTGTAACACTACAGAGAACATAAGATTTGTGCATCCACTGAACACCCCTAAGAAAAAAGCCCATGGTTATTGCTGAGTTTATGTATTTCTAGGACACTGCTTATGTTTACTGGAATGTAATGTGGGGTACAAATAACTAGGTCTACTTTCTATCTGCAAAACAAAATCCCTTCCAAAGCTGTCCTGCTTTCAGCTGGGACACAGTTAATTTTCCTCCTAGTAGCTGGTACAGTGCTGTGTTGTGGATTTAGTGGGAGAACAATGTTGATAACACACTGATGTTTTAGTTGTTGCTAAGTAGCACTTATCCCAAGTTAAGGGTTTTTCAGTTTCCTGTGATCTGCCAGTGAGCAGGTGCCCAAGAAACTGGGAGGGAGCATGGCCAGGACAGCTGTCCTGAACTAGTCGAAGAAATATTCTACACCATAGAACATCACTTTCAGTATATAAACTGGGAGGAGTTGGCTGGGAGGGGCAGATTACTGCTTGGGCATTGGTCAGTGTGTGGTGAGAAACTGCACTGTGCATCACTTGTCTTTTCTTGGGTTTCATTTCTCACTCTTTTTATTATCTTTCATTAAAATTATTATTATTATTGTTTATTTTATTTTATTTTATTTTATTTTATTTTATTTTATTTTATTTTATTTTATTTTATTTTATTTTATTTTATTTCAATTACTAAACTGTTTTTATCTCAACCCACGAGTTTTACTTTTTTTTGATTCTTTTCCCCATCCCACTGGGGGTGGGAAGGGAGGAGTGTGTAAATGGCCATAGGGTGCTTTGTTGATAGCTAGGGTTAAACCACGACAAAAGCTTAGTACATGAATCCTGAGATTCAAACTATCAGCTTTACTACATCATAATTTTCTGTGATTATGAATGTAATTGACAACAAACCAAAATAAAAAGACAGTGTCATAATAATTTATCATTTAGCTCTTCAGAACATAACTATGGATTTTTTTTCCCTAGCCATGAAAAGGAGTGACTTCCAGTTGTAAGAAGTGTATTATGGTCTTTGTCAGGCTGCTCACAGTTTTGTTTCATTTAGGATTTCCTACTGCAGGTCTAGCATTTGCCCATTGCACTGTTATGCTGGAGGTCTGGTATTCCATTTCTAAAATGTCTAAGCATTTTTTTTTTAATTTTTTTTTTTTTTTTAGGACAGCAAAGTATTAGAATAGGGTAGGGTTTTTTGGTTCTGCCTTGCATCATGCCTTATATGAAACCATATTATTTCCAAAGGAAAAAAAGTTTGTGTTTTTGAGGAATCAATGTGTAAACAGGATTTGTTTGTATGCAAGTTCCACACCCAGTAAATTTGAACCATAAACATACATGTTTGCACCTCTGGATCAGAAGAAACAGTGATTTGATCACCTGAGGATGTTTAAGAGCAGTACAAATGATTTGCTTCAGGGTATAAATTCTGGATATAAATCAAAACTTTCCCAAAGTGCAGGAATATTTTTTTTTTTCCAGATTCATTGTTACCTCTGGATCAAAGAGCTGTTAAGATGAAACAACTGGGAGAAAATTCAGGGCATGCCTCCACAGATAGGGAATTCCACCAAAACAGATTTGTTGCACACCTGGAGCCCCCCCCCACTCTCTGTGGTGCACATAGGTCCTTGTAAGAGCGTTAGGATGGTGCTGAGCATGAGCTGATAAGGCATATGAGACTCGAGGTACCTCAAATACCATGAAAAGATACAAATTTACGGGGAGTCTCCGGGGACTTTCACATGACTTTTCTCCCTCCATTATCCCAAGCTAGAGCAACACATTCTCCAGTGCCACACAGCATAACTGTGGTGTGACTAGCTCTAGGTACAAGTAGAGCAGATGCATTTCTTTGCACCATTCCCTAGACGTCTCCTGAAGACCTTCTTTTGCCAAGGCCTTCCTTGTGTAAGCTTACTCCATTTATTAAATTTGCTCCACTCTGTAAAGTTGTTAAAACTTGCACGTGAGCAAGGCCCTCTCATAGTACCCAGAGTTTCATCTGTGACTTGTGGTGAAGGGAGCAGACGCAGTCAGAGGAGAGACCCATTTCTTTTTGCAGCAGCAGGAGGCTAAACTTCGTGGTGTTCCTATGGCACATTTTAGTGAAAAGGAGGGTGTTTCCTGAAGAGGAACAGGCAGTCAATCTCAAAGCTGGCATGATCCATGAGACAAGAAGCTGTGCAGTAGTGGGAACATAGAAAGCTCTCTGCTGAGCTGCAGTTCTGTGAACTCTCTGTAATGGATTTAGGTATTGATCTTGGAGTATTTATTCATCTTCACGTTTTCACTGAGCTGTCAGGTTTCATCTGAATTAACAAGTAAAATTTCTGGCTTGCTGTGCTATGATTTTTTCGTATGTAAATATACAATGCCATGATAATACTTTGGTTCAAGCCCTTCTTCATACCTTGCTTCCTGCAATGTTCAGATAATGAAGGATTTGAGGAATTTTTTTACTGCTCTTTTATTTTTGTCCTTTTCATTTTGAAAGTATATTAATTCATTCTTAAATCCACAGAAATAAGAGGTCTCCAAATAAGTGTTCCCGAGGATCTCTAAGTGTTCTCCTGTGTGGCTGGCACATTAACACATAGAGTCCCATGAGAATATATAGGTTACATACTAAAGCAGTGCTTTAGATTTGAGGTCAAATTCTGACTGGTGGTACGTACCAGCAAATCCACAGCCAGACATGTGAAGAAAGGTAGAAATGGACCACACAGATTCTGGCTATTTGAAGCATTACAGAGATGCTGTTTCACAAGATTTTCATGATCACACCACAAAAGAATATTATACAGTGAGCCTAGAAGCCAGAAAATAAATCTGCAAAAATGTTTATTTATATACAACTCTGGAATGGACAGTCCTTTTCACAAATCACTTATTTTAGGTGGGGTTTTCTATGCTTGTATTTTGAGAAAAGAAAGATAGGAAGGGGGAAGATTAAAGCATTTGGACAGGAGCATATGAGGAAAAGAGACTACATTTTTATTGAATGAAGTGAATTCGGATCCTCTGTGCAGGGGATAGTTTGTAGTACAGATTGACTCTCTGTTGATGCCTCTGCAGTGAATTCTGTCCCTGTATTTCATGTTGTACTTTAAAGTACAACAAAGCAAGCATCCACTGTCAGACACAACTGTCAAGGCAGAAATAAATGGCCTTTCCTCAGTGGCTTAAAAGCCATCCAGACAAATCTACAAGCACGCTGAGCAAGACTTGGCCTGGCAGTAACTATCATAACATTATGATTCCCTTAATATGACCTTCTTCCTCGTACCAAAAGGACATTTTAGGTTAAAGTGAATTTAGTTTGTTATATACACATCAGCCTTTCTATTCATAGTTATATCTAGTGAAAGAGACGGTTTCTCTCTCTGTTTTGTGCTAGGATGCCGACATTGATAATTTTGTGGGGAATTGTCAAAATGTGATGAATGACTCTTAAAAGCTGAATTTTAGCTATGTATTAATTTAACACCAGCCACATTTATCTTACATTAAGGTAATTAATACTTCATCCTCAGAATTCTGATTTTCTACTTGCAAGAGGAAAAATATAACTATGAGAAGCAATCATCAAATATCTGGCATTTCTTTTTTTCTTTCCATTATCATTAACTAAAATTTATATTATATATGTATGGTGTGCAATCTAATTACTTAAATTGCTCAAGATATGTTCCAGTGTTCAGGGGAAGTTACGTAATGGATGGTTGTGTTTAACCTCACTTTCCATTGTGTTTTATTTACAGATTGACCATAAAAGTCCTGGACGTTGTAGAAAATTATCTTTTATATATTTGTGTATTTAGTCTTGAAGCTACCGATGACTGTCAGATAAATAGAACTCCCGTTCTTTCTATAATAAAATGTTTCTGTGTGGGTTCAGAAAAGAGACAGAATGTTTCAGGAAAATGTAGTATGCATATTATATATACCTATTCACAACATTGTTCATAAATAAACACATATATGCATATTTATATGATCTAGCTCCAGCCTACATAGTTCTACCTTCTTGAGCAGTGATGAGATTGAAGATTATAAGATTACAAATGTAGAGAAGATTAAATTTTATAGTTCTAGAAGATGCCTCAGTGTAACGTTAAACTACAGTTGTAACCATGTGTAAAGTTCCCTTCCAAAGTCATTACGGGTATTACTGGGTGAAAGATACTGTATGCATATTAAAATAGAAAAAGGAGAAATGGCAGCTTTTAATCTGAAAGGAAGCCAATATGGAGCAACACATATGAGGTATATTAAGGTAGCAAGACAAAGATGGAAAGAAAACATTAGTTAGCAAATACTATACTGACATTGGGGGAAAAAAGAGTTTAGGCCCCATGTACATCTCAAGTGAGGAAAATGCTATCAAAAAATCAAGAAAAGATTACTAATTTAATTTTTTTGAGATTAAAATTCATCACAGATAACTCATTTCATACGGAACCTTCCTCTACTAGGAATATCATGTTCTCTGTAAGTATTCTGCCAAAAATGTAAGTCTTTCCCTTCCCCTGCCATAAAGTACCTCATCACAGCATTGCTTCTTAAATATTCTATATAAAGCTGTAAGCAAACACAGATTCCAGAAAAAGATCTTGGCTTTGACATTTGCATAACACAAAAATATACTGCCTTGGCACATTGAGAAGTTAGCAGAAATCGATGAAATTTGGATTCATTTTGCCCACTTTTATAAACAGTAGTTATTTAAATCCTTTAATATATTCAGCTGGATCTGTCTTTCATGAGTCTGTAACTCTTAAATATAAGGACAATCCTTTGAGCTAAACTCACAAAAGGATTTTGATATTAAAATGACTAATTCTTAGATGTCCTGCTACCTACTGGAATTATACCTTGCTCCATACTCAAGGTATGTTAAAAATAAAACTCCTGAGAATCTGAATCACAAAATCTGTAGTGAAATATGAAGCAACCTAGGGTAGCCGATAGGAAATTCAGAAGAGTAGGGCTACAGCTGGGTGCCATTTTATTTACGCATAGATGTGTCTTTGCATAATGCAGTGTGGCCTTTTTTTTTTGTGGAAGAAAAATGGAGATGTTGATGGAGTCCCTCTGACTTGATTAGTGCTTCAATAATCATGAGATCCAGGATGAAAGATATTCAAATTGAAATTTTTGTTTCTCTGCCTGAATTAGGATTTCTAAGTATCTCATTTGACAGTTACATGCTTTAACCCCTTTAAGCTAATGGCTATATAGAGAAGGTCTCTTTCACACTCGTCTGCTAAAAGCTTATGCTTTGCAGAAAATAAATCAAATATTAATTGGAGCAATGCCCAGATCCTGTCTGAAAAACTAACTACAAGACTACAAGCTCATTTTCTCATATTGCCTCTTCACACTGTATATTTAAATAACCTATTGAAATAAACCAGCAAGGCACACCAACAATCCACTTTGTGAGGTGGGATTACTAGGCTCAAACGCTTATGGTATTTCAGGTGGTAGTGCTTGCTTACACTGGAAGTTAAGCTTGCATCACACCTCCTCCCTGGCAGTGTTCCAGGCCAGGTTGGACGGGGCTTGGAGCAACCTGGGCTAGTGGAAGGTGTCCCTGCCCATGGCAGGGGGGGGTGGAACTAGATGGTCATTAAGGTCCCTTTCAACCCAAACCATTCTGATTCTATGATTAGTACTATGAATTCATGATAATTATGGATGACAATGCCATAGCATGGGCAAGGATCATTTTTTATTTCAGTTTCAAGCACTTCCAAATGCTTCATCTGTTCCTGTGTCACAATCCAGTTCCAAGCCAGTCAAGTCTAAGCCAAATCCTGCACTGTCTCAGGTTTATTATCTGAACACTCTTTTTGATCTATAGGTTTCCCTACTTCACTTACACATGAGTGTAGTTCTCTCTGAGCAACTGGAGAGTTGAAAGAAGAACTGACTGCCTAGGAAAGCTTCAAAATCATTTGAAGACACTCTTGATCATGTGTTACTTATCAGACTTTTCCATTGAGGTCTCAACTTCAACAAATAGCAAGGAAGTGTCAAAGTGAGGAAAGAATCAGTCCTGTCTGAGCAGAAACAATGTCTCCCTTCTCAGGAAGGTGCTCAGGGAGACTGCACTGTGTCCTGGCTCAGATTTGTGTGTCCCTTTCCCGCAAGGCATGGCTTTTTCTCCACCATGTAGGTCTCACTGCTCATGCCAATCACTTTTGTTAACGACAGGCTACATCTGGGGTAATCCCTTGACAAGCTTGGATATGGTAATGACAGAGGACGAAAGGAGCACCCTAATGTATGGTTCACTGCAAGGTGCATAGAAGCAGAGTCAAGCAGGCCACTGAAGCTTTGGCCACTCAGTTGTCCAGACAATTCAACTAAAACATGGGTCATTGTTAAAGTGTTTGGTGAATATAAACTAAATATAAACTGTGCAGAGATTTTTAAAGCAAGGTTAGTGGGCTCAGAATTTGAATGCAAAACAAGTGGAATATTTTTGTAAAAAGTACTTGAATAAACATTTTTGTATCTGACAATAAATACTTTGAGCATGACAAAAAAAGACCAAGTGTTTTTTTTGTTTTTTTTTTCTGCAAGTGTCTTGCTGAGGGTGAGAAATTTCAGATCTTTCAGATCTTTTTCTTCAAAAGGTTTGAAAGGGTCAGCAAATAAAAGCTGAGCTGTAATGAATCTGTCTTTTCCATGTTAACTGTCAATAGGCCAATGCCACATTAGCTGGTCAGAAGATAACTGAATCTCAGTGTGTCTGCATGGTGGGGGGTAGTTTATCCTTCTGGGGTCATATCTGCACCATGAAAAGAGGAAATTAAATGTAATAGCTAAAATCATCATAATAGAATAAGAGAATTAACAGTGGGAGATAAACTAATAATAAGGAAATTCACAGGCCAGCTGCCCTCCAAGACACAATAGGGGCACATTAAGGAAGTGGTTCAGGAGGCACCCTGTTGGGCATAGATATGGGAAGTCAACTTCAATTGCAAATTTCCTTGTTTGTATTAGCTCAAGTTGAAATTGAATTATTCTTTGAAAGTTGTTTTTCTTTTTCCTCAGTGAATTTCCTTTGTTTTTGATGAAAACCTGAAAGCAAGATTCTGTTCCCTCCCTCATCAAAAAGAATAAAAATAGATTTCATACCCTGTAATGCTTTGTTTTATTACGCTGTAGATCATGTTACTGTAAACACATACTGATTTTAAATCCACTCTGACTTGATCAATTGAACATATAGATTTAACAAGAATTTTAATATTTAAATAACTATGTGACCTCACATCATAGGATTGTTTTACAATACAAAGTGTTTCTTTGCCTTATTCGAAGGCAGAAAAGATAGTGCTCCTATTTAACTTTGGAAGAAAGAAGGCTAAAGAGAGGGGTTATTTATACTTGCCCAAAAGTGCATAGAAATTCTGAATATGTCACATCACATCTTCTTAAGGTTATAGTATTTATTTCTTTACTGGAGAGGTTGTAACTGATTTTATTTATTTTTTAAAATCTAGCCCAAACTGTATTTTGCCTATGTGTAAGATAGACTAATAAAAAAAGTTGCATGCTTTTAGTCTTGCTTACATTGGCCAGTATCAGGAGAAGAGATATAAAAATGTAAAGTTATGATAATTTACTTTTTTTTTTTTTTTTTTTTTTTTTAAACCCTGGACTGAGGAAGAATGTAATAATTTAATTCAATCTGTGAAACACAGGCATCAGGTTTCACTGACTTGGATTTAGGCCTGTTTCTAAAGTAGCTATTGGAAGTCTTGCAAAAGGCCTGTTACTGTAGGCTTACCAATACAAAAGATCTTTGGCTATGTTCTCATCATCTGTGGAAAAGCAACTAAACTATTAGAATCATAATTAAACACAATTGGCAAACCTTTTGATGTTTAACCATCTCCCACTGTATTTTGAGATATTTTCTGTGGACCTGAGGGTATTCTGGCTCATGACAGTGATGGAAAAGGAAAGAAGAATTAAAATTAGTTCTTAGTAGCTAGCAGAGAAGCTTTAACTCATGTGGATCTTAAAACAAGAGATTCTGTGATCTAATCTTCAGCTCCTAAAAATAATGGAATATTGCTTCATGGATATATCTCTGTGAAAATGTGAAGAGAGATTAATTAAACTGATAATTATTAGTTTGCATTGGCACTTACCTGCATCATGAGTTCCAATGCTATTTTGTCAATACAGTATCACAATCCTGGCACGCATTTTTTCCAGATATAGTTTTGGCAATAATATCAGAAAATTAGGCCTAAATTCTCTGCTGCATAAAAAAATAAAAAAAGCAAGCAAGCAAAATAAAATCATCCGATTGTAACAATCTGTGTACTGGGTTTTAGCCAGAAGAGAAATAGCAAAGAAACATTAAATATGAGTAGTGACAAAATAATCCCATCCTATTCAATTTCCTTTTCAAGTAATGTATTTAAACAACAAATAATTTGGGGCATAGGGACTTCTGAATATACATGCACATGTATACACATTAATAGTGTATTTAGTTTCTGTAATGAAGTATGACATCTTTTATTGTTAAATCCCTTGCTAAGTGTATTTTGGTTTTGATTACATGAAAATTGTTCTAATTCTCAGAAGGGTCCAACAGAAAACTGCCATTATGCCAACAGTTTTTTCAGCCTTGTGCCCTTCATTGGAGTTAGGTACATGTCCATTATGTTGCCTTCTATGCTGCATGAGCCATCCTGAGTTTAAGGAGTGAAAATCATACAAAAGCTGATTGTTCTGAGTCAACATCTAGAGTTTTATTCCCTCTATACAACATGACAAAATCTCAAAGGACAGTACAGGTGAAAACATTCAAGTTTGAGAAATTGCTGCCTTTTTTTGGCCTGCGCCTATATTACATTGTAGACTTTGGGAAGCATTTTGTTCTTGTGTACCTTTATTAAACATAAACCTTCATCCTTCTTTTATCTTCCCTAGATCATATAAAAAGACATGGTTTGCAGTATTGCCAATACTGATAATTTAAATGTCTTTATAGAACATCAAAATGTAGCTAAAATGACCTCAAAAAAATCAGGTTTGCTTGGTTTTTAAAAAAGAATTTTCCTTTGCTTTCTTGTTTTAAAGTATTTAGGATTTACTGGTCCACACTTCTCCGTATGATGATATTGAAAAAAAAAAAAAAAAAAAGAAGAAAGCTGAATTTTTTATACAAGTATCTGATTCCTGGCTGTAAAGAAAACAAAGAAACCAAAAAATCAGTTTTCTCAGGGTTTTAAGTGAAGAACTGAACATTAATAAACTTGAGCTTGACTATGGGAAAGATGCATATTTTTTCCTGATACACTTGAAGTGCTAAATAATATTTAGTGAGTTGGGCTTTCTTGACTTTCAGGCTTATTTTAAAGCTGATTACAGGCTAGCTAATAGCTTGCAGTTAACACAGCTTGTCCTCCTAGGAGGCTATAACATTACTCCCGATTGACCATTTAAGAGTTACATAGTACTACTGCATCACAGAATACTTCTGATCTTTTAAAACAGTTTTCGGCTTATTCAGAAAACAGGGAGCTCTTGAGTTTTTGGTTTAGTGCCTTCTTCCTTCCTCCTCAACTGACTTTTACATGTACCTCTGAGTCTTGCAGCCTTGAGCTGCAGCCCGTTCCCTAAGGATGCCTCTTTTTGACGCTACCTGTTTTCCCCAAACTGTTCACTGTGGGTGCTTGTTTGTCTGCTGCATGTGAAAACAGAGTGATGATTTTTGCCTCTGATCTCTTCCAGATGGTAGTTTCCTCATTCCTGGTTGCTAAGTATTTTTAACATTTGTCGACATTTATTTCCTCTCTCATGAAGGATAGTGCAAGCTCACTGATGAGGAAGCTGGTTTCAGTGTGACTCGCAGAACCCTCTCAGTTAAACTGCCCATGGGGGTAGTCTGAGCTTGGTCATGCTTGCACATTGCCTGTGTTGCCTATTTTAGCACAGCAAGACACATGGCCCAGCAGCTTCTTTTGAGTTCCTCCAAAAGTCGAGAGACATTGTGGTGCCACGTGGTAATCAGGGAGGCATATGTAAATCAGTGTGCTAGATATCTCTTACCCACACGAAGTCCTGCACCGTTTCCAGGATCCAGTGTAAAGATGTAACCCTGCTGTTCGTTTCCATGTTTCATCCACTCCTGGTTATCCTTCTATCACACTGAGGAGAATTTCCCAAACAGGTTTGCCATGCATTTACATATTAAGGGCAAATGCAATGAGCCTGAGGCTTCCAGGAAGCTACAGACTAACTGTGCATGTGTTTCTCAGTAATTTTTACATCATATTTACAGTGTACACACAGGCCATCTGTGCAGCACATGCACAGTGGATCGGTTGGCCTCATTGCAAATGCACTGTAAAGTTGATACGCGCATGTGGAGTGGATATGTCCAGATTTTCTCCACTACTGCTCTGATTAGGTTGCCAGACATCCAGAAACCCTGAGCAAATGTCAAAAATCTTTGAATTCCCTCTGGATATATGTTCCAGGCATTAAAAAAAAAGATGTGTTCAAGGGAACTGAAGCATATGGTAGTCTATCCGGCACAGACCACACTAAATAACTTAGTCACGTCTTGATGACAGAACACAGGAGGGCTGGGTCCAGATGCACCTTCTGGCTGCATCCCAGTTTCATACTGGGGCAAGACTTGGGTGATTACCAGCCCTTTGTGGATTTCACAGTAAGGAAGTCTAGATATATGGGTCAGGGGAGCAACTGCCATATTATCCAAATAAGTCCTTGATCTACACAATCAAGGGAGAAGGAATTTGGGGCAAGCTATGGAGCTTCTCAGTGCAGGAGTGAGGATACAGCACCACTCACATGATGTTCTGGAAAGAAGTTTATTATTCTCAGTATTTTCCCATGTTATGTACATAGTTGTAGAAAAAAATACTGCCTTTAGTGAATGTGGCTTTGATATTTGGAGGATGTTTCTACTTAAAAACCAAAGAGACAGAGTACTCAGTTGCTGTAGGAGTTGCTGCCCTGTTATTCATTTGGAGAGCACACAGTGAGCAGTTACAAAACAACAGTTCAGTAAAGGAAACCAAAACATATAGAAAGCATAGTGAGTTCAGATATTTGTTCTTAGTACATTTACTAAAGTGCCTGCAATTCCTGCTTTGAAGCTGGCAAAATAACAATAAATACCGAGGAAAGAAAAAAGGCTATCTGCATTTATTTCATAAGCTATTTATTTCAAGTAAGTGTGGATACTGCAAAGTGTATAAAAAACATATGTATAATTCTTTTTATGATGTGTTCATTACTGGGTTGGCAGTTTGAAAGAGAAGAAGCCATAGACTTGCAACATGGAATTAAAGACTTTTTATTTTAATCTTGATCAAATTAAGGAATAGATGTTATGTATGTATATAGATTTAATTTGTATTCATATCCCATATGGTAATATTGTCTTTAGAATCAGTCAGGTAGTCAGTAGAGATAAAAATTAATATATGTTCTAAAGTAATAGCAAAGCAAATAAAACAAAACATAAAACATATTTCAGTGTATTTTTAATTTTACTTTTAAATGCATCTTTAAATTTTCATCAACCTATACATAGCTACATAGCTATGTATTTTCCAGAACTATATGGTCACTGACCCTGAAAACTGTGTTATGCATGCTTAGCTTAACACCTGTGAAGAGTCCTACTGAAATCAAGCGCGTGAAGGTAGTCACAGGAGTAACTGTTGGCAAGATTGAAGCCAGATTAATGTATTGCATATTGCTCTGGAAAAAAACTCTTTGGACCGTATCTTTCAAGTCTTATGCTGGCAAATCTCCAGCTGATGTAAAATCAGATTCCTGCCTGATTGAGAATTGCATAAAATAGCGCTTGCTTTCTTGATAATCCTCCCAAAGAAAATAAGTAAACCACAACCCTCTGTCATTATTGCTTTTTAATTTCTTGACACAAAATGCATGATAGTGTGTGTGATTTGAATAAGGAAGTAAAGCTCTACATTTGGCAAGTTTAATTTACTGCTAGAAGAATCATTTCTAATGCACCACTTAGAGTGGTAAGATTTATCATCAAATATTGTTATTATTGGATCTTAATGAAATAAGAATGTTATCTGAAGGATTCCCCACAAAAATAGCCTGAATCCTGAAAGTTTATTGACCAGATAACTACAGTCACTAGCTAAACATGACTGAGAAACCTGTCAGTCTCACTGACATTCTCAAGGTTTCAACGATTTTTATCTAGTCTCTTCAGCCAATCCTTATCTGAGAAATGGGAGAGTAAAACCTCTTATTTCCTTGATTCTATTAATTTTGACCAGAATTTTCACTTAAATCTTCAGCAAAGTTCTTCCATTCTAACATCTTTTCCTGCACAAGTTTTTAATGAGAATTTTTTTTGTTAAGTAAGGATTTATCAGTCACAGAAAATATTTTCCAAAACATTTATGTATAATGTTGCACAATGAATTCTGATTAGTTTTTGATATTACAAAATCTCAGATTTGTAGTTAGTTGTATTCTGCAGTTATAGAAGGCATAAAAAAGAAAAAAACTCTCACAAAGTCCTTTATTTAAGTGTTCTTGATATACATAAATCCCTTCCTTAGTATTAAATTTAGTACTACTTTAAAAAGCATACTTATGATTTTTTTTTTTTTTAATAGAAATTAGTTCCCAATGTGGATAAATTGCTAATATATTTTAGAAAAAGAAACAAAAATCAGACATCATTTGAACACCAGTTATTATATATGAGTCTTACAGCATCAGTAAAGAACAAAAAGTCTACAGTAAGACTGATAAAATTAAGCTCTTATAAATGGTGTTAAAAAATTATTTTTACATAGTAGACCATATATGTTGATAAACCTACAAATTCACTTTTATGTCAGTGAGTTTTAGTTAAGCTAGTGTTTGTTTTGGTGGGGAGAGTGGTAAGAACTTCTTAACCAAATTTTCTCCTTTCTGGGTATTCCCCTTACCTGCAGAAAAGGTAAAGCAGAGGAACCAGTTCTCACGGAGATACACCCAGCCTGGAGGAGAATGGATGCAACTTGTTCTGTATGTGGGAAAGAGATCCGGACACAGTTAGATATGCACTAAAACTTTGCAGGTGGGATAGGAAGTCAAAATGTTTTATTTTAAAATAAGAAAATGAACAGAATGAAATTTAGGAACACAGCCCAGACAGTAACTTCCCGCACTGACAAGGCAAAAACCTTTAATTGCAGATGTTTTGTTATGAGAACAAATTCAGAAACAAAACTTCAGACCTGCAATTTTAGACCCCAAAAAGAGAGAGAAAGCATATTCACCCTCATGTCAAAGGTATATTTGTTAGTTCTGATTATAGAAAGGAGAGATTCCTGATAGGTTTATCTGAATGCTCATTTGTATTTGTGTACCAGAGTATTTAATATTTTAAGACATATTCTTGTTAAGTGACTTTTTACATCTTTTTCATTTAGCTGACTTGAACTTCATATTCTCTTTTTTTAATATTTAGGGTATTTGTCTAGAAACTTGCCAGGTGTGCATATGCAACAAGAACAGGTGAAACTCCAACAAAAGCCTTTTATTTGGGTAAACTATTTATTACTAGAGTGTTGACAATATAGTGTAGTTAGGCTTAAAATGAGGACTGGACAAATAAGTCACAGCAAACAATTTATTCAACACACATATTGCCATTGTTCCTACTCATGAATTACAGAATCATAGAATCACAGAATCATTCAGGTTGGAAAAGACCCTTGGGATCATCAAGTCCAGCCATCAGACCTACTCTACAAAGTTCTCCCCTGCACCATATCCCCCAATATCTCATCTAAACGACCCTTAAACACATCCAGGGATGGTGACTCCACCACCTCCATTGGCAGCCTATTCCACTGTCTGACCACGCTTTCTGTGAACATTTATTTCCTAAAGTCCAGTCTGAAACTGCCCTGTTGGAGTTTAAAGCTGTTCCTCCCTGACCAGCACCAACCTCTCTACAATGTCCTTCAGGTAGCTGTAGAACCATCCAGAAACAGCTTGCAAAGTGCTCAGATTTAGTGCCTGGAGCTACAAAAATGGAGAGTAATTCTACTGTAGTGAGTAGCATCACTGAAATATGCAGCAGCACCAATCAACAATACAACAAACACTTCACATTTTGCTATTAGTAGTACTAATTAACTTAAAATGTGAATGCTTGAGGG
Organism: Athene cunicularia; assembly: GCF_003259725.1. Lineage (NCBI taxonomy): Eukaryota > Metazoa > Chordata > Aves > Strigiformes > Strigidae > Athene > Athene cunicularia. The sequence goes on along the minus strand of NW_020799091.1, from coordinate 59,878,334 downwards.
CAATATGTCCAAAATATAGTTTTCTCAAACTTGAATTTTCCTTTTGGCTGTCTGTCAAAGGACAATCCTTGTCCTTCTGAGGGCAGTCCTCAGAGTTTCCTCTCACTCCTCAAATGTCTGGTTCAAGATGGTGGCCACACATGCTCATGTAGATATATTGTGTAGATATATACATATAGCAAGTAGATATATCATGTAGATAGCTCATGTAGATACCTATGTTCTCTCTGCTGGATGTAAGGATGAGAAAACAGTAGTAGTGAAAGGAGGTCAGAAGATGAAAAATTAATAAAGGAACTAATTTCACATTGGCCAGCTATGTACAGCCTGACCTAAGAACTCAGGCACACTTCCAACCTAGTAATAGGGACACAATGCCCCAGTATAATGTTATTTAATCTCTTCAATAGTTTTGTATGTGGAGGAGTCTTGCAGAAAAAGCATCAGCAAATTAGAATTATGATTTGCAAGATGTTCAGGGATTTTCAGGTAAGGACTGTTTGTGTTGGACAGTGAAGTAGCTTTTATTTTCAGTCTGAAGCACATTCAAGTTTCAGTTACACTTTGCAATTAATTGATGTATTTGATTTGGCTTCAAAGATAGACTCCAAGAAGAGTTAAACCTTGTATACAAAGGACTAAATCCCTGTGTTGAGCATATACAGCCATTTCCAAGTCATCTTCCATGCCTCTCTTAAGTCTGATTATACAGACTAAAATCCTGTGCTGAAGGTAGACATTTGCAAAGTTGCTTCAGAAATTGGATATGTAATGAGGCCCCTTTACAAGGAAAGTTTTACTGCTGATCAGAACAGTTATATATGAAGTGGAAAGCCCTCCCCTGGGTTTGTATATTCAAACCACATTTCCTAACTATCCTTATCCATACAGCTGTGCTCACTCTTTTGCGGTCCTCCTCAGTAGATTCATGAATCTTGAGTGTGTCACATCACAGTGGTTTAGAGGAACGTCTGTGTCCAGAATAGCTTATAACCTGGCATCTTGGGGAACTAGAGAATTGGAGCTGACCGTTTTCAAACCAAAACCTAGTGAAGTATCTGAACAGTGGGCTATTACGGAGAGGGTGCTTTCATGGCTGTCATGCAATGGCAGTTTGCCTTTGTGTTTTATGAGAAGCTGGGCCATGTCTGCATAAACTGTGCTTCAAAAGTGCATACAGGTTGTTTAAAGTGAAATCCTATGATCCAAAACCTAAAACAATAACTGAAAAGACATTTTTCTGTAGTATTACTCACTGGTAGGCTATTTTACAACTTTTGGTGTTTTTCAGACTGCAGAACATACCAGCAATTAGCACAAAAGAGGTCAGTGGAATGAAATTTGAAGTAAGAAAACCCCTTAGTTTTTCTCAGGACTGTAACAGGCTTTGGCTGTTGTTTAATGGTTTACTATACAGAGGAGGTTAGAGCACTTCACCTAATGAACCCTCTGGCACTGGGTTCAGTAGCACTTTAATATTCAAATGACACGAAAACTCAGACTAGGTGAGGACTCTGGTGTGAACAATGGAAAATGGTATGTTTGTACCATCAGCTAACTGTCTGCTTGTTATTCTAATCACTACAAAATGGTACAATGGAAGATTTTATTTCCAAAGAGGAAGGATTGAATCTTGTTATATCATGTGCTTTGTTTTCTTTTTAGGAGTGTCTTAACTTGTCTTATGAAAACAAAACAGTATATTGTACTTCAAGTTGAAAAAACAGAATGCTTGTGTAATGGTTGTCTTGGAAAGAAATCCCTCAGTCCCCAGAAGAATGGTGAAATGTTGGAAAGAAGCTACTGCTTAGTCATAAATATATTGTTCTACCCACAATTATGTTGTTCATAAATATCCAGTTTATATATATTATTCCAAGCTTTCACATTATCAGTAAAAAAATATATCTTAAGTGCAGCATACAGCAAATTGAGGAACATATTTTTGTCTTTCTCTTTAAAAAAGAAATTGGTTTGGCTGATGGATCTAATGCTGTCCATTGGAAAAAAAATGGATATTACCATATGTTTAGTTTTATTACTAGACTCAGTGGGAAAAGTCCTTTCCTCATCTTATATAGGGAATTCTTTTTTTTAATAGTCAAACTATATATATTCATTTACTTTTGTATTAGTTATGAAATATATATAACTCTGAAGCCTGCTGGGACTATATGTTTGTCCCAAGCAATTCACAGGCACGTTAAAAAAAGAAACGCATTAAACAACAAAATTTAAATCATTCCTGATTGAGCTTGGCACCATATCCTGAATTTAGTGTTGTATTATTTTTTCTTTAGTAAGCAGCACAGCTAAAGGACTAGGTGTCAGGTTTAACAAGCAGGTCCTAGTATTTATTTATTTGTATAGAAGACACATTAAATTACTATTTCTTTCCAGTGTGAAAATTGTTTTATTACTACTTTCTTCATAATATACTAGAAGACTGTAAAAAATTAATACAAGCTGGATTAAGTTAACTCATACATTTAATTATCCTTTTAAATAACAATCTAGACCCTTATTGAGGTTTCTGAGACTGAGAAGAAAAGTGTTTTTTTCTGAAGGTTAGCATCAGGTCAGGTCAGTAACTTGAGCTGTTTAGTCATCAACTGGTTTGACCTGACTGGTGAGAATTTTCTTTACTGTGGGAAAGCCTAATCAAAAATCCAGATGTATGCAGCCAATGATAGCACAAAACCCAGTTATAGTGTAATGGGAAGCCAGCAGTTGACTTGTACTCAGACAATTAGGGCTGGGTGCCAGGGATTGGGGCTAGTATTTGTATAGGTAATTTAACCAATATATCCCAAGGTAATCAGAGAGAAAAAGTCACACCTATTTGTTGCTGTAAAGTAGGGATCCCCACCGGAATACTTTCACATCCAAAGAAAGGTGACATCTTCGAAAGGATCAACGCTACATGCTGTGCCTCTCAAACTGAATTAACGCAGCAGGGTGATATAATGTATGTTGCTGCTACCAATATTTGGAAGGTATTCTCTCAACTGCAATATATTTCTGGCTATAGAAGTCACATTAATGGTATAACCACTTTTGAGAAATGTTTCCTGGGCATCAACAGTAAAGCACTTGCATTGTTAGATTGGTAGAGGGGTTCCCAACACAATCTGAGCCCTGACAGTGAGCATGCTTCCACACAATTCCTGCACATTTTTTGAATAATTGTAGTATGGGGGGGGAAAGACAAAGGGAAAAAAAAAAAAGAGGAAAACCAAAGAATTTAACAACTTGGGCATGGGCCATACCAGTGGCTTCTGTGCCAGAAAGAGGTTCCAAGCATGTTTAGATAACTGCGATAAAGACCTAGCAAAGGTAACATTAAAGGAATAAAGGACTGGTCTTGTAAAAGGAAGGACTTGGGGAGAATGTACATTCTTTAAGCTGAAATTGTGATCCCCAAAAAATCATTAAATGAGCTGCTGTCAAACAGTGCACCCATCTGAACTATAAGCATCCTTCATGGTTGCTTGAAAGCTTTGCATCATTTAGGAACACCAGTCCTGTTTTGGAGACATCTTATTATTGTTCTTGTATTTAATTCAGTACTGCTTAATAGAAGACATCTAGACTGGTCTGGGACCAAGACATATTTGATTTTCTTTGTTCCATTACAGTTGAGCGAGCAAGCAACCTGCCTAAAAATCTACGGATCTCCAGATACATGTTCTTTTGCTGATGCCCTGAATTTTGCTCACTTTGGCTTTGCAGTAGTACAACTTCAGAAGGAAGAATAGGAACACTGATATTCTCTTGAGGAATATAACCTGGGAGTTAAATCACAGAGACACATATGCTTGAGTTTGAAACATCTGAAATGCTAAAGAGGAGTGAACCAAGTTCTTCTCTTTTGTAGATGACTGTTACAGAGAGTAAATAATTACATAAAAATTATAATGTAGACAAAAATAGATTACCTCTATGCAGTTGGACCTTCCAAAAAAAAAAAAAAAAAAAAAAAAAAAAGAGCCAAAGAGCCATTCAGGCTCTGGAACCTGTCCCAGATTTTCCTTATTTTTCAGAACCAGAACTTTGGTGCTCTGTATGTTTCTGTCATATGTGTTTGTAGTAGTTCCTCTTGCAAAAAGGACACTTGGCTCTCGTGAGTCAGTTCTAGTCATTGTGCTCATCAACTCCAGACAGTGATTTAGAGGGTAATGTTTCTGCAAGCATTAGTTTCATTTTACTTTGAACTGGGTCAAAACTCAGGTTTTATATCTAAATATCCTTGAAATACATGTATGCATATCCTGTTCTTCTGTGTCCCTATATGGAGATGTGTTTATTTTCCCTCTTTATAATATGAATGGTTTTCTAGAAGCATGTCCCTGTCATGCAAGTCTGATAGGCAAAGGCAACTGATATGACCCCAGGGAACAGGAAAACACACTGTAGAGAAATCCAGCTGAAGTCCAAATGCAGTGTAGCAGAGCCCCTCATTAAGGCTAGTTAGCTCTGTGCACATCAGACCAAAGTGAATTCAACACTATTTCACTGCTAATTCTCTGCACTCTGGCATGTGCGGATAGAAGCCTTCACTGTGAGACTGCCCATTTATCCTGGGTTGTTGCCCTTTAAAACTCTTAATTTTGCAGTGTGCCTGATGAAGTCAGGGATTGAAGTGTTACTGTAATGTTGATTTACAGGTCCCAGTTTTTCAAAGAGATGTATTATCACAAGAACACTAGCACCTAAATTTAAGGTGTCAAAATACACACCTGTATCTATTAGGCACTCAGGTGGAATGCAGAGTGAAGCACCACTTGGTGCCAACCGTCCCAACATCCATGATAGGATCTCAGCAGTCTCATGGGCTATGTGTGGTTTGAGCCTTACCTGGCATTAGCCTAGGGCAAACATGTCTGAAACTTTATGTCCTGTAGGGCTCAGGCATTGCAGGCTCTACAATACGTTGTTCCATGATACACAACTCCAGTCATGCTTTCCAAGGAGTAATTAGGGCTCTCTTTCCTTTTAAAGCATATTCGGTGGTAGTGCTGCCACCAACTGTGTATTTTAGCCAGTGCAGGGGTGCAAGCTGCTCAAGAGCAGTCCCACGCTGAACATGGGTACATCTCCAGATAAGGGATAAAACAGTTACAAGAGGTAATGAGGCAAATGCAACTCAACTTTTATGATGGCTTTATGACAATCCCAGCCCCACTGGGAGAGCAGCAGAATGAGCAAGGTCTGTTGTCTCCCACCTATGAATATTTTGCAGAACTGTGTTGGTTCTTTTGCCTGTATTATATCATATTACAAAAAAGACCAAACAAATCATCCAGCTGACATAATATGCTGCATCTGATGCTGAACAAAAGTGAATACTTAGGGGAAAGTGCAAGAATAAATCAAACAGTGGTATTTTCTGCCTATTCTGCCCAAACATCCAACCATTTGTGGCTAAGGGACTTACTGATCCGGAGATGATTCTTATACATTTAGTCTTCAATGTCTTGTAGATCTAAGCTTCAAGGAAATTTCCATTTAATCCTCACACTATAAAAGAGACTGATCATTACATATTAGTGGTGTGGTCGTCTAGAAATCTGTAGCTGTCCTCCGAGCCCCAGCTGCACGCCCTCATCAGCGACGTGGGTTTAAATACGTGCTAGGACAGCCACTACGAAGGACACATTCTCAACATTTCTTGTTGAATCTCTTCTGTTCAGAGCCAACAACATGTTATTATAGTGGAAGAAGGAGAACAAGAAGAAGATAATATCAGTCTGCAGCAAAACAGATTCTGGTGGCTGCTCTGTCAGTTTCCCTCTTTCATCCAAGGGCTGTTTGATATAAAATGTTTGATATATAATAGAGTATTAAATCTTAGGCTTTCTTAGTAAGTGTTCCAAGTACAAAGTAAGAACCTCCTCAGGCATTGCTTTGTAAATAAAATAGCCTCAGCATGTAGATGCATTTTGCAAGCCTAGCTCCTACAGATCTTTGTTTGATTTGGTCTAAGAATATCTCATTTAGATAGACAGCTTACAGGAAATTTAGGAAAAGGAACACTTACTATCAGGATTTTGATCAGCCTGTGATGGAGCTATAGGCTGACTCAAAAAGGTAGAAACAGGACTGGAGATAACTGGGAAACTCTAAAATCAAACAGTGCAGTGCTTTGCAGCATATCTCTGGAGACACCTCAACTCACAGGAGGTAGTACAAAAAGGAATGAAGATGGGAAACCTAACAGTTTGCCAGTGTCCTGTCTTAGGTACCTGAGTCCATCTGTTTTGATAAAGCTTGAGACATCTGATTGGAAATTCTGGGCAAGACACAGCAAAAGACTATGGCAGAATAATGCTCAGAGATGCTAAAATTTTAGAAGTCATCAAATATGAGAAACAATTAATTTCAAATTTTAGCTAATTAAAGAGAATTTGTGTGTGTGTGTTTTACATTCAGCCCCCAAATATACAGTACTTAATTAATTTTTCTCTGAACTTTAGTAAAATCTTCACTGAGGCTTAAAAGAAGTCCAGGCTCTGAAACAGTATGAGCCCCTGGCCATCTGAATACTGCCTGCAATATTCCTGGTGTTTTTATCAGAATCCTGATTTCTGCTTTTGGTATAGGAATGTTTACATTTGGTGTTTCGTGTGTTCTTATTTAGTATGGTCTTGTTTTTTTTTTCCTTTCCATCCCAGCATACTCTGAGTAGCTGTTTGCCTTTCTGTTCAAATGCCAATTTTAGATAGATATTTATGTGGAAAAAAACCCCATCAATGACATATGGAGAATATTTGGGGTATTGGCACAATTATTTTTCCTTAAAAGGTTTGATATGCCCTTGATTATGTTTCAGATATCACACTGTTTTGAGAAAGCCTTCTGAGATTTACAGAGAGAATATTTTCAGATTAGAAACACTATATATTTTAAATGAAATATATTTATCTTTTTTTATTCTCCTAATAAATCCTCCATTTTCAAAATGTTGGGGTTTTTTAAAGGATTCTTTGTGTCCAAATCTGACATATCAGATAAATTGGGCATTTTTTCTGAAATGCCTGGATTGTGTGCCCTGACATGCTTATAAAGTAAATGCAGGAAGAGCAGAACCCCACTGCAGAAATAATTACTTCATGCACGACGTCCACAACTTATTTCCACTGTTTAAACTTAGACACATTGTTCTTATTTCCACTCCTCACAAGACATTTGTTCTTTTCACTGTTTCATACTTTGAGTGGATGAGGTTCATCTGTTTTGTTGATGTTATAAAATATGGAATTCTTGTATTACTGGTTTTAAAATCATATGGGAATACTTTACACCATGTCTTTGTCATGATGCAGCATTAACCGGTATCATACAGAATGAGTTAACATGATATTAAATTACTCCTTTTTATGTCATTCACATTTTTTCTCTCTAAAGACTTTTTGTATTATGTTATATTTATGAAGTGAGCAAATGTGATACTGAAAAATACTCTCTTAAAGAAGTTTTGACCTTAATTTAGCAATATTTAAATCAACATGTTAAGTCTGAGACTCCTGAAAAGCCACCCTTCTATAAGTGATATTTAAAAACACTATAATAAATTGTTGGTACAAATTCCAACCGCAAAACCACCACTAAATCAGTTCATATCGTTAGTCTCTTTTTGCATTAATGAAGGCATGCGAGAAAGAGGCAGTCGTCTTTTCCTTTATGGTAGAAAAGATGGGGGGAAGTTTGACCTGCTTCTCAAATCCGGGTCAGAATAGCACTTGAGTTGAAGTCTGGATCCATATCTTAAAGGTCTTAAAAGCCTGAGTAATGAGAAAAGGAAACTTTTCACTGAGCTGGCTGTAGCAGCTGCCAAAGAGGTATCAAATACCAGACCAGTAGAACTAAAATCAGATGCTTTGTGTGTTATTCCAACAAGTTTAAAATGATTATGTACACACTGCAGTGGTTGTGTGATACTAGATTAAAAGCAGCAGCAAAACCCAGTAGTGTAGATAGGATTTAGGTAGGATACAGGGGACTGTTCCAAAATTCTGATCATGACAATCTGTTTTAACTTAAGAGGCATACAATGTGTAAACAGACAATGGGGAAAGCTCTACAAGTCTAGATCATTCCTCTCAGGTAATGTTTTGATGCTCCATAGAACTGGTCTCCTTTTCATGCGCATTCCATCTGTATTTTAGGCCTAAGTAATTTTACCTTATTTTAGGCCTAATAATAGTTAAAAATGCAGCCTGTAGTCAGTCACTCTGGAGGAGTTAAGGGTGAGTTAGGTTTTTCCTAGCAACTCTGTAATTGGCATAAATGTACATATATTGTAGTTAAAAAGAGTAAATACTACTGCTACTAACATGTGTGGGGAAACCTCACTCTGCAGATTAATGTCACAGAAATTTCTTGTTTTCTTGTTTTTTCTACATTTCATTAGTCTGCTGTAGTCTTCTTCCTTGCAAAGTGTCAAGGTCTGTAGATGAAGTAGGTCGATGTAATTGCAAGTATAAAATATACAGCAGGAGGCAATGGGAAAAAAACATAAGCATTCCTAAATGCCTATGCAGTTTATCTGGCATATGCTCAGTGCCTTGATTCAACAGGTTGTGTCTGCTGTGTATTTGGAGAGGCCAGTATCGTTGCTAATGATCCATTTGTCAGGGGTTGACTGGCCACAGTCATTATCTGGAAGAATCTTATCCAAGGTACTTGGTCTTACCAAACCTCCATCTGCCAAGGTCACTTTCACCTTCCAGCAGTGCTAATCCTCCATCTGTTCAAATCATTGCTGCCAAGCACTGCCACCATTGTCATTAACATTACTATGGATTGTGCCCATGATCTTTCTTTTTTATTTTAATTTTTTCCTTTGAAACAGTTTCAGTTTTCCTAGACCTCAACTCTTGTGACTGGTCCTTCTCTGATGTTAAGAAATCTGACATCAGAAGATCTGGAGTATCACATGCTGGAATTCCAGTTTCATATATTTACTCGAAAGTAGCCCTGGTCAAGCCATCTATGCTGGGTTTGTGTAGAGGGTTTTTGGTAGCAGGGGAGGGGCCTAAGCAGTAGCCCCTGTCAGAAGCTTCTCGAAAGCTCCCCTGACTCTAAATTGGAGTTGCTTCTGGCCAAGGCTAAGCCAATTAGTGATGGTGGCTGTGCCTCTGCGATAACAAATTTAAGAAGTGAAATTGGAGAGGGGGTTGGGACTTTGAGGATGAGTTACAAGAAGGACACCTACATGAACAGCAAGGTCAGTGCAAGGAATGAGGAGGCAGGAGGGGAGGTGTGTTGGAGCAAAGTACCTTCCTATATCCCATGGTGAGACCACAGGGTTGTCCCCCCTGCCACCCATGGGTGTCAGCGGAGGAGCAGAGGTTCACCTGTGGCCTGTGAAGGACCTCCAGGACTGTTTTGGAAGAAGGCAGCTCTGTGGTTGTTCCGTGCTGGGAGGACTGCAACACATGGAGGTGACCCATGCTGGAGCATCTCGAGAAGAATGCATCCTGTGGGGAGTGCTCACGACAAAGAAAGTTTGTGGAGGACTGTCTCTCATAAGAAGGAAGCCATGTGGAGCAGGGGGAAGAGTGTTTTCCTCTCCCTTTGCAGGAAGAGTGGTGGACTGACTGCACCCCCCCATCCCCTGCCCCTGTAGCTGCACAGGAGGTGCAGCAGAGGAGGTAGAGGTATCAGGAATAAAGCTGAGCCTGGGAAGAAGGGAGGGGTGGAAGGAGGTATTTTAAAAATATGGTAACATTTCTCACTCTCTGTTTGTTTCTCATTCTGTCTGTTAAGTGTCATTGTTGTTAGTGTTTTGAATTAGTGTTGTGTTTTCTTCCCCTATTGAGCCTGTCTTTTGCCTGTGACCATAATGGGTGACCTATCCCTCCCTGACCTTATCTTTATTACAGAACCTTGGGATTCATTTTTTCCTTCCTAGCACTGGGAGGGAAAGGGTGAGTGAATGGCTGCATGGTGCTCAGTTGTCTTCTGGGCTCAAACCACAACAATATTATACCAGAACATCAAGAAAGTAGGGAGGGGAGGAAGAAGATACTTGTGGATTTCTGCCTTCAGGCTTGAGAGGTTCTTTGGAGAATTCAGTGGCTTATGTGTTTCTGTAGTGTAAAAAATGTAAATGTGAGAGAAATGAGAAAAGGATGGGGCACAGTGCAATTCTACCTTGTGTTTAATTTAAAATTTGTGCAGTTCTGGCTGCTGTTATAATGCTATAGCTGAACTACAGCTCACCGTCTACTGTTGTATGCATACCATATCCTATCCTGATTGGTATAGCTGATTCTGGCTTTTCTAGAAATCCTCTCTCTGATGAGAGGATTCTCTCTCTGAAGTCAAAGCAGGATTATTTCTGACAGGGGAAGATAAAGCCTAAAAGCTTGCTGCTCTGTCACTAATGAGTTGAGAAAAGTAATTTATCTCATGTTTGTCCCATCCTCCTTATTTGGAGCATTCACATAAAATATTTCTTATCCACTGAGCTCCTTGCATGAAAGTAACTTTACAAATTAAACAAGAAATATTTGAAAAACGTTGTTGAAAATCCACAAGGAAATAGTATCACTGCTTTACTGAAGAGGAACTTCTCTCCTTACAAGCAGATGGTATCTCTATGACGTTGCATGGCAAATTCTGAGGTCTTTACTCTGTGGTTAGAGAGGTTTTACAGAGAAAACTCCTTCCAGTTCCCATAGAACTTGTAGTTAAAATCTAACCAAAGGACCCAGGAAATGGTCAAAATAATCAATGATTACCACATGGAGCTTTTTACTAAGAAGCCAGAGGAATGTAGCTTTACCATATTAGCATTTCTCTGCATTTACTCAATGTGCTGAGGGACAATTTCATGCACAGCTTTGCCTCCTCGTTGCAGCTGTATCTAACAAACACACTAAACAATCTACTTGTCTAAAAGCTTTCCTTTTGCTTTACTCCTGCTGTTTATTTTTTAAAAAATTCTACTTTTCCCTGCCAGTTCCCACATATCTGCCACTCCATTACCACACCCTTTTCTCTGGCGTTCTGGCATATGATGCCAAATTATATGTTAACAGCCCAGATAGCTGAATGACTGTGGAAAGCAAAGGCCAACAAGTAAACCTACAGATCAACAAAATCTTGTAAGGCATATGAGATGTTTAGGTATCAAATCTGAGCTAACTGAAGAGGTACCTTATACAGTAAATGGGAAGATAAAGATCTTTGAAGAGGGTGATTTATCTTCTTCCACTGAGGAAAGGTTATCTCAGATTAGATATTAGATAAACAAGAAAAGTAATCGGTGTGCAGTGGTTCCTTCCATCTGTGCAAGAAATGGTTATCTGCTTTCTCCTCCTATTTGAGAGAACTAGGCACTTCAACAAGCACAGGAGTAAAGAGTAACTGTTGAACTGTTGTGGGGCTAAACTTGGGTTTTTTTTAGAAGTACTTTAAGGTCAGAACATTTTAACTATTCAAAATTCACATTTATTCAAAAAATGATATGTGAGTTGTTTTTTGGGGATGTGTGGATTTTTTTGTTTGTTTGTTGTTTAAAGCAAAATCTGAAATTTACTGTATGGTTCTGCTAATTAGAATTATTGGTATTGTTGCTCCTAACAAACTCCATCCACTCCTTCAGTTCAATGATGCTGACTGCTGGACTGCACACAGCTAATGCTTTCAGATGTATTTTTCACTTTCTGTGGTTCTGGCAGAAATGACAGGATAATCTGAATGTATATGGCAAGATTATGATTTGAAGAGGCTTATTTAGCCAAAAATATACCAACAATATGTAATAAATCCTCAAATAATTTAGGGAGTCCAAAAATCGACAGGATTGGGTGATTACTATTAGATAAGATTATGTTGTCTTTTAAGTCAGTCAAAGTTTAATTTAATTTCATTTACCTTCTTCCTCACTTCTACAGCTGAGACACAAACAGTGTGGTAAGCTTCTTTAGATGCTAGTTTTTTCTTATAATTTTTAATGACAGATTGTAATATGGCCATTCAGAGTGACAATAGTAATTATTACTGCATTGACAGTGTGCTTGTCACCTTCCAAAGTCAGGACTATGTAGTGACTTAGTGTCACTCAAGGTACATAAGAGAATAGTCTCCACCTTCCAAAGCAAATACTTTTATAAACCAATAATGTTTTTTCCCAAGTTTGCCTGTACACTAAGTCCTTAAAGGAGTGAATATGTATTGATACATAGTATTATGAGAACGTTATTCTAAGCAGATATTGTGATTTGAGGCGGATGTCCTTCCAACAATGACAATGCTAACTGGATCTGCCTTGGGTGTGCAATAAGAGTAGAAAAAATTCTATAATTATTATACATGCTCGAAAATCCGTGCTTGTAAATTTTGTATAGACAAGTTTTAAAGAGAAGTATGCACTTACATATGTTTTAATATATGTCTATTACCCAGGACCAAACTAGAAGGATATTTAAAATCACAACTATGCTTCTAGGGTTGATTTAAGAAAAAACAGGAGTCATCAAACTAAATGCCTTTCTTAAAAGTATATTTAGAAGTATATTTTCCTCCTTTTTCTTGAGAAATTATTCCACTAGATATGTTTAAGAGATACTCTACTCTGGATTCCTGCTGACTATATTTTCCTCTGCAGTTAGATGACATAAATAAAGCTTATAGTAGGTAGTGGCAGATTGCATTTACAGTTATTTGTTTAGGAAAAATTCTAAGGGCAGTAAGAAACTTTGACATACCTTGAAAATACATCATGTAAATTGAAAGCTGTTTGAATCTATCCAGCACCAAATGATTCGGAAACTGTTAACAGAATGGAAGCTATTATTAATCTACATTCAACCTAACGGTAGCTATTTCAGCAGTTTATTGCTGGTATTTGCACATCCCCAAAGTCTTATCTTCCAACTGTTTTGTCTTAGAAATGTTTCATAAATATGTAATGTTGTAATTTATTTATTTTTTTTTTAAACTGGTGTATTACAGCATGACATGATCTCAGCCCTTACGCCCACAGTGCAACCTGTATGGGTTCATGGGGCCATGAATGTGCAGCCAGTCATGGGATTTGTTTCTACAGGCTTTTTTCCTGTCTGATTTCATGACTGTGACCTACTCCATTTAAAAGAAAGGCATTTGACATGCCTCCCTATTCTGAAGCTTTACCTGCCATTTTGGATAAGTAATTTCCATCCTGTGGTTTTGGTTCCCATATGGTATTGTAAAACAACTGTAAGAAAACAGATGTCTGAGATTTCAAACAGCAATTAACTGCCATACTTTACTGACATATATTTCTCATTTTGATACTAAGAGGTTATTCTTTTTGTTAGCAACTTTGGAATATTGGTATAATGAAAGTGGTGAAACATCCATCAGTGAAAGGTATGAAAGTAGTGCAAGAAAAAGAAAAGAGAATAGAATAAAAACTTGTCAAAACTAAATTTAAGAGAAATACATTGATGTAAATGGCAACAAGTTTCATCAATTTTAAGTTTATGTGCCATCAAAAGAGTTTAGGTTGGACTGATGGTTAAGATAGTTTCTATATGGCTAAGGGCAGATGGGTCTCCTTTGTGTGACTTACAAGCTACAGCATGTGCTTATGCAGACCTTATTGATCTGTGGCCAGGAGATGTGACATTGCCTTCAGAGCAGCCCCTCCAAAAAGGATATTCCTGGCTGCCTCCTAAGACTGTTGCCTGCTCTCTGTCATGCAAGGCTGCATGCATTTGTATTCTTCTTATATGGTAAAGAATAAGACGTAGGGTTCAGATCACCTAACGTTAGATGTCTATAGATGTCAACATCCAAGACTAATAATCATCTAGGTTTCCTTTATGCAGAGTAATAAAAGTCCTTCTACAGCACAAATAATAATCTCATCCCTGCATATATCTCTTAACAGGTCAAATGGTCAGTACATTAGAGACTTCTGTTTCTCTCCACTGACTATGAAAGGTACCAAGACAAATTGCTTAAATGGATAAATCCGCACTGTAGATCTGTGCAGCTTGAATACTACAAGCCCCTAAAACTTTTGCATTATAGACATTGTATTATTGATGGATTCAGGGCCACACATTTACAAACAACTGTGGACACAGCCAAAATATTTTAGGTGATTTAGATTTTTAAAAAGCGCAGTTCCTGGATGAGGAACATAGAATCCACATAAACCTATAGTACAACAGATGAATCCAAGGAGAAAGAAGTGTGGAGAATGAGATGAATACATAACTTACAGTAGTAATGAGGTGTGATTAACTTGGACTTATGCATTCATTTCAATTGTTTGTGGGCTCTATTACTTGTTATCTGACTTTGCTTCAGTTTAATAGCTATTGCCTTTTGGACAGAGAAAATAAGTTACTTAGCCTTTCAGAAATAGATTTTGTTAAGTGAAAAAGCAGTTATTGCTTTGGGACTTTCTGAAATGGGTTCCACCAAACCATTCAGTGTGTCTGCTTTTCTGTTACCTTTTTCCACAGTCTGCCTTCATTTGTTGTCATAGCATGCTTCTCAGCAGGGGTTTTCCACCTTACCTCTTCACCAGCATTTTTTGTTTTCTTTCTCTCCCCCTTCATTCCCACACACAGTAGTATCTCAGTTGTATCTTGATGTGAGCACAGGAAAAAGATACAGCTTTCCTCCCAGCATCTCAAGAGAGCTGTCAGTGACTACTGAGTAGAAGCAATTCATAGCTGCGGAGGCTTTCAAAATCTAGCCACTGTTTTTTAAGAAGTTGGTTTTTGGAGAGGCAGAATATGCTCAATATGACAGCTATCAGGACCTCCTTTTAGTTCTGCAAAAGAACTACTGCAGAGTTTTTAACGTCTGTAACTGAAGGAAAAGATCCCAGTTTTATATTTCAGCAATGTACCCTTCGATCAAGTGGATCATGTCCCCCCTTAATATTACATTACTGTGAGAATAACCAGCATGAGCTAAATTCTTTTTCTGAAATCAGCATATTATGGACAGTCATAAAGAGAGAAAGTTTTAGGGGAAAGAGAATATCTTTTAGTAGATCAACTGATAATGTTGGAAAACATAGAAAACCTTTGGGCACACAAAACCTTCACCAGTAAGACCCCAATGGCTGCCTTAACACCATTACCACACACTCACACTCCCCTAAAAACGTGAGCTATTAGCTAGATATTCAGCAGTAATCACGTAACTGGACAGATTGCATGTTCCAGTTAATTGCAATTGTTTTTGAGCATGCATATTTCAAAAAGCAAACATTACTTGTAGATTTCAAGATTTTTCTGCTAATGAAGCAATAACATTTTAGCAAGAATGGATAATGAATTTTTAGTACAGCAATACACATGGGCATCATTTAAACTGCAGAATCACTTTCTCTGTTCTGCTTGAACCATTGCTTCATTGTCTCCACTAGAAAGAAAGATTACAATTACCTACTAATTATGTTAATGTTATAGGGGGGAAAGTGTCATTTCAGTCCACCTAGAGAATTACCTGTCTTATTCTACCTACTTCTGCTACCCACTTAAAGGATTCTGAACTCTCAAACCCCAAAACCACTCTGTTAATAGTATAATATGCAAAAAAATGTATATTGTAATTTCACTATAATACTTTGGAAACTCCTTAATATTTTCCATGTGTCATCTGGGAAATAAATAACTGAGAATTTCAGTGGTGATTAATTAGTGATTAGAAAGCATTGAAGCAAACAGAAAAGTGATCACTGGAGGACAAAGCATATTTTATTCTTGTGATAAATAGTTGTAATAAATAGACAATCTACAAGTTCCCTACTTCCTCAAATGGAAGACCTTAGAGTTTATTCTATTGCTTCTGTTGTTACTAACACAATAATTGATAACTACCAAGGCAGGCATGCAAGAAGTTGGAAATCTCTTGTCATAGACTGGACTGTTGATGTAGTAGTATATGTGCAGTCAAGGCTGACAAGCGAGGAGACACAGACACTGAGCCAAAAGTTATTTTGTGCATAGAGAAAACTATCAGAGCAAGGTAAGAAAAAGTTGTAATTTTGCCTGAAGTACCTATAAATTTTGCTGATGTGATAGAGAAACTGGGAAAAATTAGAGTCTCCTTCCTTTTACATGCTGCAGGGTGTATCTTGCAGACAACTGTCTATATAAGGGATGTTTAAGCAGACCATCTATATTTTCTCTACAGTGATTACAAACAACCAGTCAAGATAACTACTTCAGTGTAGCAGATGTCTGCATAGATGTTCAATGTCTGATGAAATTCATCCTACCACCTATGCTTTCATCCTTGCAGCACTCTTCAAGTTTAGGGCGGGGAGAAGTATCAGCTGCTGCAGCTCCTATGGCTCCAATCAAGTAGTTTCTGAGTTTCACATAATTTTCCATTTCCTATCCCTCCTTCCCTGGACAGTGGAGAAATGCTAGAAGCAGCAGGTAGGAAGAAATGTACTGGCAGCTTGTAGGAGTGCAAGATGAGTATGTGATGAAGGGGTGTGCCAGCAGTGTAATAGGCAAAAATCTGAAAAGTGGGAGTCCTTGTGAAAAGAAAGAGGTGAACAAAAACTAGAGCAAGAAAATCTATGCTTAATTAGAATGGTAGCTGAAAAGATATGGGGTGAAAGTGTAATAAGAGGTATTATGGAGACATGAGTCATTATAGGAAGACAGGAGCTGAACAGGAATACTTAAAGGAAAGAGTTGGAGGGAAATTTAAAAAGAGGAGGAAAAGTTAACTAGTGTATAAACTAGATTTCATGTGAGAATTGAGTGAATAAACTAGTAGTTATCAAGCTCAGAAAAGAAGTAATTTAGGGGAAATATGAAAGAAGTCTACAAAATCATGAATGTTAGGGAGAAGGGAGATTAAATTAATTCTTTCCCTCTTCCAAAAAATAAGAATTAAGTTTTGAGGAAGTTAGTAGTACCCGGACTCAAAAAGAATCAAAACCAGAAGACTTGTGAAATCTGTTATCAGATGGTGTTCTTGAAAGTAAAATCTTATCCAGACATAAGATGAAACAAATCTGTGGAAGGTAATGCCATTTGAAATAAACAGTTATACAGAAACCAGAGACAGTTCAGCAAATCCACTGAAATGAAAATGTTTGGAGTCAGAGAGAATTCTAGAAGTATCATGTATGTTTACTTTCTTCATAGTTCTCCTTAGGTATTTGCTTATGGCCATTGCTGGAGGAAGTAATACTAAGTTAGATATTCCTTTGCCTGACACAGCATAGCTGCATTTATTTTCTAATTAGGAGAGAGAAAGAGAAAAAAGGACTGTGCTACTATAATTCAGGAAGTATTATGGAGGCAATATTTAGGAAGTATCTTTTTTAGGAACATCTATTTAAGAACTATATGCTTAGGAATTATTATTTTAAAACACATCTTACTAAGTACATCTGTCTACAGAAAAAATTTCCAAATGTATTTCTAGTCAGTCTCTAACTAATGGCACAATCTGTTTGAGATGCCTTGTTTTGATGACTATATAAAAACAATAAAAACCCTACAAACCCTCTTCTTAATAATATTCTATTTCATTTAACCTAACTGGAAGAGATTTAGTTGAAGCCTGTATTGATGTCAAGGAAATTAGGCTTGTGCCAGTCAACTCAAGAGACTGTTGTACAATGGCTTAACTCAGACAAAACCTTCCAAAACCACCACGTCATAAAAAGGTCAAAGGCCATGCCGCTCTTTTGTATGGCCTTCCATCAAACCATGTTTATGGACACCCAAAAGCTGGGCTCCTAGAGAAAGCAGTGGGAGTCTTAGGACTCTGTGTCATGCCTGTCAGTGCCATGAGACACACATCAAACATCTGCTTCCTTTCATTTATTGATACTGATAGGTGCATTTTAAATTAATTTGTACTCAAGAAAAGTGATGAATAGCTTAAGAAGTGTGATATGCACACAATAGAAGTACCATGCTCAGGTAGGCATGCAAATAGCTGTACAGGAAGTAGCTTAATCTTCCTTAATAATGCTTGAAAAGATGGTGACATCCATCAAATAAAGTATAATCATCTTTCTCTAATATAAGCGACCATTACAATGATCTTAATATAATGGATTCAGAAATATCTTAAATCTGTCAGATTAATAAACAAACAAGCTCAGCATAACAGCCAGCCAAGAGGTCAGATCAGGTTGCCCTGAGGTTAATTGGAGTTTTTCTACTGAATTAAATTAGGTAAGTGTTCAGCAGAAAATGCTTGAACTTTCCTGAATGGTTTCCTTTTAGTGAAGGGAAGGTGAACATAAGCAAGCTTTGGTTTCACATTATGTCCAAGGTACAATTTTTTCTTCTGGCTTTAATCCGTAAACCAAACCTCACTCTTTTGTTTTGCTTATCTACATAACTAGTCTTATCTACCATCTATCAGTAATATACTTTAAACTCCCAGTACTGAAAAGAAACTAGATTTTCATACTGGATTTTATTCTATGGTGTTGCTAATTGTGTGGACAGCAGGCATAAGATGGCAGCCCACAGGCTCTGTCTCGCAAACTGCGGTAGAAAGACTGCACTGTTCTATCAAGAAATTATGTCCTCTTGATTATCTGTGACTTTCTCCACCTCATTCGAAGAGTGAGCAGGCTGGCATTGTTAAAAACTTCATCATTCATTAGGTAGGGTAGATAGATAGGAAAAGAATTTGGAAAATTGTGTTGGAAATTAGTATCAGTGTTAATTAAACTTTATTCTATTGTCCATCTAGTGTAATATTTATTTTTTTTTCTTTTGCCAATTTGAATTTCATTCCAGTGATAGCTACGTCTACCTGTCCTAGATGTAATTCATAGATTTGGACAAAGTGCTGGGTCATACTGGAACTGTTGCTTAGTTTTAAAACCTTGTATATATACATATGAATGTGCATGTGTGTGTCCAAAAAACGAAGGAAGTGAGCAAGGGAGGAAAGGAAGAAGGAAGGAAAGAGAGAAAACCAGCAGTACTCTCATAATGTCTCTCTCCTAAACCCATATTTAACCATGTCCATAAAAGTGATCCATCCAAACCCTAAAAATGATGCCAGTAGGGTGTTGTAGGTTTTTAACACTTCAAGAAACTGATCTTGAATTTAGAAGACTAACGTCTAGCAATCAAATCTGAAAGTTTTTGTAATCTCTTATCATGCTAATAGAAGTTGCTTTTTCATCACATCTTCATTCCATTCATATATGTTTATGTATAACAAAGAAAGGGAGCTCAAAAGCTCAAACAAGAAAAGGCGTGTGGTTAGAAACTGAAATATAAAGTGTCAGTGATAGCCTGAGCTTTATTTTTGTTATTGATTAATATCAAACTATGCCTTAAATGTAAATCTTTGGGGGATTTTTTTAAATGTCGATTATTTTAATTTATATTTTCTGGAAAGTTCTCTCATTTGCTGTCAAAATTAATGCAAGACAGATAAAAAGAACTATTAGTTTAGGGAAAAAATACCCTATGAGAAACCAAAAATGAATCCAGTTATGTTTTTCTTAATAATTTATTGATTTATTTTCCTTTAACTAGTGACACTCTTTAACTTATTAATAAATATATCTCAAAAGGCTCAGAGGTTCAGTTGAACACCCAAAAATTCAGATGTTCATTCAAATTCTATTTTATCTGCTTTCATCTAGACCTGAGCCAACTGAAAGTTTCCTTTATTTTTTTCTTCCTTTCCAGAAATGATAATTTATTAGAGACATAACTTTTCATGGAAACATAACAGTTTTATTAAAAACAATCAGACAAACAAAACCCGTTGTTAAGAAATCTTTCAGCAAGGCAGTAGCATACTTTGTCAAGTTGTATTTTGGAATTGACACCCTTTTTCTCTTTAAGTAGAGCAGAATTCAGGGATTTTTTTTTTTTCCCCCCCTTGGAATAGCTGTTCCAGGTTCATTCTGTTTTCTAATTTACTTACAGTTAAATCTTAACTCTGTAAAACAAACACTGGGGTCTTTGGGGATGAAAACATTTTCTTTTAATTATTTTTATATATAATAAATAACCTAAAAATAATAATCAAATTGATAGGACTTGAGTTCATCAAAACATTGAACAGAAAACAAACACACACACCTTCAACCTTGACAAGTTTTGAATTTTCCTGGGAAAGGAAATCCATTTCCTTATAATCCCAAATACAGACTTTTCTGCTCCAAACTGAATAAAAACTTTAGCAGATACTGTTTGTGTTTTCAGTAACTTATAAACTCCTAGAAGATTTGGAATAACTAATTGTAGTAGACATAAGAGAGCATAAAGTACCACTTATTTAATTAAATAATTGTCTTCCCTACTTCTTCTACCTCCACCTCAGCTGAGGAAAAAACAAAAGGGGAAAAAAAGGAAACTGGCAAGAATAATTAATGAGAACAAGTAGCTGTACATATACATAGTTATATACCTGTATATATATTTCATATGTATATATTTAAAAATTACATAATAATATGTATACGATTCACGCATTTAAGGCCTGGGAAACAGCAGTTATTAAAGATGGAATGCTTGAATCCATACCCAGAACTGTAGTGAGATATTTGGGGCATTTGGTTGCTTGTTTGCGCTCTTTTCACCTTCTCTTCCATCCGCTCTCCTCCCTCTCCTCACATCCATTGGCAGCTTGCGTTTGAAATAACCTGCAGCCTCTCGAGCCAGAGGGCTCGAGTACTTGTAGAGTTATTTGACAGTGTTTTACCTGTGTAATGTGTGAATAGAGACAAGTATTAATAACTCTTTCAGGATCTTAAGAGCTGCAGCTCAAACATTATTAATACACTTCTAATAACCACTAACAGAGGTGGGACAACATCTTCAGAGGAGGCCAACTTTCTCTCCAAAATCCTAAAGAACCTAGTGCTCAGGAGGGATCATTTAGGCAAGAGGACCAAGGCATCTTTTGTTCCAGCTGGAAGTAGAGGGTTCCACCACATATTTTATTACTGTACTGTTATACAGGAACTACAGGAGATGAGCATTGTTAGGTGTAGCGGTATTCACTAGATGGCCATTAGACTGCACACCTCTATTTGGAATGTTGAAATTATAAGAAAATCTCCTTCTTAGTCTCCATCCCTCTGATACAGTACAAATTGCTGTTATTTCCCTATTACTATGTCTTCACACTCCACTGCTTCCTGAACCCCTTTAATTATGCTCCATGTGTCAGTATTTCACTGAGTTGCTTGTTTACCTGGGTACCGTGCTCATGCTTGGTCTGCCAACTTCTCACACAGCTGTTACTATCTTCAGACCACCCAAGCTGCTCCACAGCTGACACACTTGCACCCTTCACTTAAAAGAGCTGGGATTCATTGCTTAATTGGTTGATCAGCTGATAGACAGCTCAGCTCAGCAAATAATTTCCAAGTACTTATCCAATACAAAGGGGCAGCTCAAATTCCTGCTCCAAAGATATCAACTGTTGCCCTTCATGGGCTGACTGACAGGCATTAGTGTTAATCTATGTCTTCCGTCTAATGAAAGTTTTCTATATTCGGAGGAAGGATGGGAGAGCCAGGCATCCCTTTCTGTTGCATGTGTTCCTTCTGTTTTGGGGAGATACCACTTGTTTGTCTAGTGTCATGGCCTTCTGCAGCATGGAAGTTAGGATCATGGTAATTTTCCAGCAAAATCACCATGGCTTCTAAACATCTTTGTTTCCAGTTTTATTTTCAGCAAATGTATGACAAAGAGTGATGTTCTTGCTTCGATAAATGTCTGAAATAAAAGTACAAAATTGAAACTACTAATGCTGTAAGTATTTTGTGTCTGACACTGTATGTGTTCCCTTTTGATCTCATCTGACAGTGAGAAGCACAAGCTGCCCTTGCTGGGAAAGACTAGATGCTGAGGAAATCTGCACTCCTCCTACCTACAGAAATAGATGAGCAGTAGCTGTTCACTTCAAAGAAACATTATGAAGACAATGGCCTTTCTTTTAGTCTGCTTTGAAAATAAAAAATCTTTAACAGCTTATACTAGATGAGGTATAGTGGTAACATGCTGCAGCTCTGTGTGACTCATCACAAATACCTTGGGAAAACATTTTGAAAACCATTTTGAATTTGTTGGTCAGAATCTGTACACACCATGTGCACTAACCGAGCAAGTGAAACTTGGAAGATTTGTCACTTGGTCTCCTTCTAATCAAAGTCTTATTACAACAAACTAGTCTGAATTTAGGTAGTGTTTCACTAGCTTATATTACCTTCATTTTAAGTGAAGATTAGATGAAAAATTACCTCTGTACACTGGATTATCTCTTTTCTGTGATATATTATTCATCGACTGTATGTATACTTATGCCTCTAAGAGAAGAGTAAACCCAATTATTTAGCACTTCAACCATTAAAAAATAGAAGAGAGTAAAAGAGAGTCTGTATGATTTTTGATATAAAACTTTTCGAATTCTACATGTGTACTTCATTCTTCTAAACATAAATTAAAAATATAAATTGATAATATATTTAAAATTTGAAAGGTAATGCACATACAAGGAAAGCTTATAAAGGAAAGTGTTGCAGTGTAATTTGAATCTATAACTATACTAACATAACTTTGTAATGTTTTATACTTCTGGGCAAATATTTAGATTCAAATGTGTACAAGAATAAAATAAAATTGTCCGTAGGCTAATGAGATAAGCAAAATAATTGCAAATTATTTGCAAAGTCCAATCTAAATTTACATTTAAATTATTAAATTGTTATTTGGATTTTGGTAAAATACAATTAGAAAATATCAGGCTGGATGATTATCTGTAAAGCGGGTAGTGTGATTTTTGTGTGCCGTGTATATAATATTCCAAAGTGAGGGTCTTTTTCAGTTTGGAAAGCCAGCCTCTACCCCATTTTGTCAGAAACGTACACAGTTAGTAGTGGAAAAATCTGGCAATTTTCCATCCATTATTTCTTCAATTTTTTTATAAGAAGGTACTAAAATGTTTATAAAAACAAAATGTTACATTTCTTTTAAATGGATATGAACAGATTCTTATCATTTTACTAAGACAATCCATCACAAAGACCAGTTTCCAATTTGCTTTTCAGACTATGTCAGGACACCTGAAAATATAACATGGAGTCAGATTCATCTCCTTATAACTGAAGAAGACAAACACTTAAATCTAAATTAATCCTGTAGTCTGTGTTTATATCAATAGAGAAAAATATATAAGTAATGAAAGGGGTTTACCTCACCTGCATTAGAGGCTTGCCTGAAGATGAGACAAATGCCTGCTTGGAGGTGCCTCATCTCCAGCTCTTGGCTGTACAGATTAAAAATGCCTCAGGTTTGCAAACTTAGGTTTAAACATTTGAATGCAACTCATGGGGCGTTTGTATCTTTTCCAGAAAAAGTGGGTGTCTTGCTATTTGCTGCCAAGTTCTGTGAGGAGGCATGGCTAATTAACTGGGTTTAATGCTGACAACTTCTTTGTTTTGTTTTGGTATTTCAATGCACTTTTTATACACTATAGTCCCTCATGGAATTTGCACCAGTGCTTATTTTGTTCAGAGAGTTCCAGAGATGCACTTTATTTTCAGAAACAGTCCGTTAGGGAACCCCAGTATGGTAACAGCCCAGTTGTAAAATTACTTCCTCTGCCCCACCTTCTCTTGTAGCATTGAATGGATTTCTGCCATTATCTATCCTTTACCTGTTCATTTATGTTTTGCTGAAGATGACTGGCAAGTACTGGGAACAATGCCAGAACAAGGTTTATGTGGACTTTAACATCTTTCTATAAAACCTGCTCTTATATTGCTAACTGGTTAACTGATTGTTATTATAGGTACAGTCTGTTGATTTTCACAAGTATATATTGTGTTGAAAGATAATCACATGACACAATGTGGGGAAAAAACCCACAAAACTGTAGCCATGAGTAGATGGTCACAAAGTGTGTCTGAACACAATAAAAGCTCTAAAGAACTTATGGTACATATTTCTGTTTTCAAAGTACGAGCTGAAGATACAGGTGCTGAGGTATCAGCAGACCTGAGGCTTTTCTATGTCTGTCTTTCTCAGTGGAATTCAACACATCTCAGTTTTTGTAAGACTTCTTGAAGGAAAACATTAGATTTCTGTGGGAGATTGTGAAAGATGTATTTTCCACCATGACTATGGAACAATAGGATGCATGAAAAAGTGAGGGTAGTTCTTTCAGCTTTTCCAAATGAGTTTTTTTAGCATGTTTTTTTATATTTAGTGACAATAATTTAATAATACTTTAGCCATTATGACTATCTTTTCTGATTTTATTTTTGAGTACTAAAATTCAAGAACAGTTTCCAAACTGGTTTGTCACACCCAAGGAATTGTCAGAAGCTGAGGAATAGGAGGAGCTGAGTAGGATCTCAGCTCAGTTCTCTAAGTCGAACAGAATGTTCCTCTTAAGTATTATCTACTTACAAAATTCTCTTCCTTGGTCTGAGCAGAGCTGTCTATTGAAGGTGACCTAGAGGATGTGCACTTCAGCTAAGAGAAAGATGGTAATATGTTCATGATTATATATGGCCAGCTGTGCGAAATGTCTTTCTTTTAATATGATTTGGATCAATTGTGCAAAGTACTCCCCTGGCAGTTTCTTTAGCCTGTGAATGTGTAAAGCCTTCTGTGAAGACAGCTTTTGGTCAGACATTCTCTAATAAATGTAAATCTCATATTGCTGTATAAGTTTTAGATTCTTTACCTTACAGAATAGTAACAATATATATTATTTGTCAAAGGGTGATCTCTCCTTTGTTTACTTCCCCAAGGGCCTGACCACAGAAATCTCTGTATTAGCCTCATGTGGAATCAGATTCAGACTTAACAGACAGCCATCCCCAAATTCTCTGAAATTAAAATCCAGATGACTTTGATTTTATATATTTGTTTTGGTAACTTTGTTGGTCAAGTATGAATATAGGTCCAGTGATGACACTTCTAGCTACTAGGTATCATGTATATTCTTTCAAAGGTCACTTGTCCTCTCTTCATTCATTGGACATGTTGCCCCTCATATTTTTCCACACCCTTTAAATTTCCATTATTCCTTCCTGGTCTTCCAGTTTCTAAATATCACTGCTCATAAACTATATATTCTATTCAGCTGCTTCTCCCACAGTTGTACTGCTGTTTTCTGATGAAATTTATGTACTGCTTGTGTGTATGTCACACAACTATTCCTCTAAAATTTCATGAACATTTCCTAGTATGAGATCTAGATATTCTAGTGTAAGAATGGAGTTACAGCGACAATGCTTTTGTTACTATTTCTTATTTTAATATTGTACAATTACTGTTCTCATCAACAGTAACAGAAAGTTCCTTGTCTCTGGCATCATCTATCATACATGCATTCATATATCACAGAAGCACAGAATCATCAAGGTTGGAAAAGACCTTGAAGATCATCCAGTCCAACCATTGACCTAACATAGACAGTTCCCAACTACACCAGATCCCTCAGTGCTATGTCGACTCGACTCTTGAACACCTCCAGGGATGGGGACTCCACCACCTCCCTGGCAGCCCATTCCAACACCTCACAACCCCTTCTGTAAAGAAACGCTTCCTAATATCCAGTCTAAACCTTCCCTGGTGCAACTTGAGGCCATTACCTCTTGTCGTGTTGCTTTCTAGTTGGTTAAAGAGACTCATCCCCAGCTCTCTGCACCCTCCTTTCAGGGAGCTGTAGAGGGCGATGAGGTCTCCCCTCAGCCTCCTCTTCTCCAGACTAAACACCCCCAGTTCCCTCAGCCGCTCCTCGTACGACCTGTGCTCCAGACACTGCACCAGCTCCGTTGCCCTTCTCTGGACACGCTCGAGTCATTCAATGCCCTTTTGTAGTGAGGGGCCCAAAACTGAACACAGGAATCGAGGGGCGGCCTCACCAGTGCCGAGGACAGGGGTCAGATCCCTTCCCTGTCCCTGCTGGCCACGCTATTGCTGACACAAGCCAGGATGCCATTGGCCTTCTTGGCCCCCTGGGCACACTGCTGGCTCCTGCTCAGCCGGCTGTCAATCAACACCTCCAGGTCCCTCTCTGACTGGCAGCTCTCCAGCCACTCCTCCCCAAGCCTATAGCGCTGCTGGGGGTTATTGTGGCTGAAGTGCAGAACCCACTTTGTCATATAATTCTTTGTTCAAGAAATCTAAAGATTTTTTTTCATTACATTGCTGTCCTCTCATCAAAGAAATTTGGGAGCACAAAGCATATTACCAATGTCAAATGTTGACATCTGTAGCTGCTGGTGGTGTGCTTTTCTAAAGAGAAATCATCCTGGGTTTGTTGCCATGTATAGGTGAGCTAAAACTCAAGAACAACTTCTTCAGTTGCTGAAATTGTTTCTCTGAGACAGCTTTTATTTTCTTCCAAATGTTTCATTAATGCACAAAGGTGGAAATAAATAATTTTCCCTCAACAGTTTTTATGGTTTTCTTCCCTTGGTTATCTTCCTTAGTGATTTGCACCCTTGTATTAAAGGAAATTCACTAACTTGTGAAGTATTAACAAAAGAACATGACATGTTTAGGCCTTGTCTATTTGTACATTTATGAGCAGCTCAGACCTTGTTATGTAAAGTATAGTTATTAGGGAACAAGGTTATGAAAAGACACTTTCTTCAGCTGTTTTTGCAACAAGGTTTAAAAAGTTGACCCCTGTATTTTACTGCAATGATTCCCCCCCTCCTTTCTCTTTTTACCATAGCTTTGCAAAAAGATACCTAGAACAATTTAAGGCTTAATGAGGTGCAAACTCCCACAGTTTTACCACCATAGTGTCTTACAACTTATAAGCATAAAAGAATATAAGTAGAAAATGTCATTTTATATCACCATCCTAAACTGCTCGCTACTTCACATACAGTAGCATAAAAATCGGTTACCATTCATTTTAAAAACTACTTTTTAAAAGAAAAGCAAAATAATATTTGGGATGAGACTCGGAATAACTCACTAAGGCTAATTCTTCTATACTTTCCTAAGACTCTACTCCAGAAGATGGTTCAAATCCTCCAGACTAGATTGCTGCTCTGATTCAACCATCAACATCTGAGACATTTTCTCCCCTACTATTCATTGGCCTCCCTACACTAAAGATATACTTTGAGAATTATTTTTAATGTAATAGCCTATATACCTATTATGAGCTCTATTGAAGTATTCTATAGGCAGGTAAAAAAGTGAGAAATGTGAGCAGCTGTCTGATTTTCCTTCACACATACAATTTACTGAACATTTACTGTTGTATTACCTCTGCTTTGTATCAATAGATTCAGAAAAATTATCAGATAAAGGTCTGTACTTGCAAATTGGAAAAGAATGTGTAACTGCAACATATGACTTATCTCTGAGCACATGAGAAATATTTACAACTGAGAAGTGAGCATTTTGGAGCATTATCTAGCTTCTTTTTGATACAGTTATCCATTTGTTTTCTTATAGAAAGTTCCACTTATAGTTACCTGTATTTTCCAAAGGGTGGATGCATAAATACTAGTTTATGTTTAGATACTAGAAAGATTCAGCTATATTTACATTCAAGAATATCAGTATATTACTAAAGAAGATAGAAATTAAAGTTTTCATTTAATGACCACTTAGTAGTGAAATAACTCACAGTTTTTAAATATCCCTGTATCTATGTATTTCCTATAAGTAAAATAAGTCTGAAGAAAACGAAGCTTAAGGTGATAAACCACTATGTTGATATATCTGTCATTCCTTGATGTGTGTTCCACCTCAAATCTGGTAAGGAACCAATTTCTCCACAGAGCTGTGCTGTCACAGACAAGCTCTGTCAACGGTATGTTGAATCAATGACACTGCATTCATAAAATTTTTAATTTATAATTTAAAAAATTTAAAATTTACAATGTGAGCCAAACAAGGAAGGAAATGCAAAATCCTGCAAACACAGACATATACAATTACTTTGGCTTCCATTATGGATAGCACACAAACCAGAGGAGATGATTCTCATAATACCAAAACTAAAAATGCACAAGCTTTTTCTGACCAGGGCTTTGTCTGCTCACTAAGGAAATTGCACTATCTGATGCATTGTTATAAGCATCAAATATTGCAGTTATATATATTTTTCTTATGTAATATTCAGAAATTTAGTTTAAAAAAACTGCTCCTGGGATTCTCAATATTTAAAAAGTAGAGAAACCCTTCTTTCTGTAGACTAGGAGATTATTTTTATTTTAAAATTATTCCTCTAAAATGAAGTACAGTACACTTTAAAGCTTAGGAAGGACCTTTATTCACAGTTTCCTTTAGAATATTATTTGAATTCTTGGCACTCTATCTAAGATGTGTTAGATGTGAAATCACTTTTAAAACAGAACAACAACAACAACAAAGAAATAGTTAAACTCTGATAGAATTAAGAAATACCTCTAAAACGTTTACAGATCTTAACCTGATTACACTCCCTTAACAGAGGGCAGACTACATTGACTTGTTACACTAGCCTTGATTAAAAAAAACAGAAAAAAGATATAATATTAAATGTTCATCATGGAAGACTACTCTTCTAACAGAAAAGATCTTGATATAACTTTAAAGACTGGAAAAACCAAAGCTTTTTATCACTAGAATTTTAACAAGATTTTATTTTGAGAATCTGACCTCATCTCCTTGACCCCCACTAGTTTTAATAGCTTACCCCTATTCAACTACTGCATCATCTCAAAGGTATCATTTAAGGGCAGCTGAGTTAACTATATAACAAAATGTAATGGCACTAATAATCTATCAGTTGGTACTTATGATGCGTTCCTTCCTTAATTTATAATTAGTTGTATCCTAGGAGACACTGTTCTGCTCCTTGAGAAATATATACTTAATCTGATGGATATTTTAATAATTAGACATACAATTCTTGTCTTACTTTATCTGATATTTCGCAATGGTTAATGAAGTCTTGTATCAGGTAGATACTATCAGATATTCCAGTTACTACCTCTCAGTCAAAAATACAGATATTGGACATATTCTCTTAGTATATGTATTTGATCAACACTGAACAAAGTTACAATAGACTTTTAATCTAAACAAAAAGGAATAATATCTGTTTCAAAAGTAGATATGTACATCTGAGACAGGGAATAAGGAGGAGAAACATAACATTAACTTAAGGATTAGTTTTTGTATTGGTCAAACTTTTAAAAACAAGTGACTAAAACATATTTTTTTTTTTTTTTTTTTTTTTTTTTTTTTTTCTGTATGTTTCTTTTCAATGATAATTACTGCAGATAGATGTATGCTAACAGGAAATTTCTCTCTGAAATTTTTCTTTACACCTATACTATTTATAACAGGAAGCATAATTCTCTGTGATATAACATCTGTGGCTGCAAGAAAAAAAACATTCTCTTAGAAACAACAAAGAGAAGGAAACCATCAATCACAGGTGCAAAAGAGCAACCCTTGATACATATTCTGAGTGTATACATGTACCCATTAAACCCATTTTATTTATAAATAAAGTTGAATTATATGCCTAGTAAAACTATTGAAAGGTAACAATGAATAGTTTTCAACTAGGAAACAGCAGTGTCTTGTATGACTTACATGAATACATTAATATTACATGTGGCCTTAAAAGTCTCCAGTGTTTTACTCTTGCTATCACATGAAGATTCGTAATGGATACATTTTCAAATCATATTAGTTTGCATCTAATAATATCATTGTGTTGACAAGAAAAGTTGTAGTTTGGACATGTTTTACCTGTTTGAAGGAAGCTAAGAATTCACCATTTCTATCAGTCAAGTGATGTGTACCTGCTCTGTAATTTGGATTTTAGCATATACCACTGAATGGATTTTGACTAAAAATAATGTTCTCCATTCATTCTACCCGCCATTAGCATTGTCATCTCCTTTCATCTCCAATATAAATGTAATAAATGTTGGGGGGTTTAAAATAAAGCAGTCAGATAAATATTAGTGCTCTGATGTGGGGTTTCAAGTGGTGTTAAATGAACCTTTTTTGTGATTTTTAATTAAAAGGGTTTATTGTTTTTTGTACTCTGTTAAAATATTTCAAATTGCTTCATAGCCTTTCCATTTAATAAAACTGTCATATATACAGCTGAGTTAAGTGGGCACAGATTTGTAGAAGTCACTGAAATTGATTCACATCAGATTAAATGCTGAGATGAGGCTTTATTAATTTTCTTTAATCTTCCTAGCTTTTGGACAAGAATCAATGTAAAATCATTGCTAGGTAAAGAGGCAGTATGTGTTTCTTGAATAATACTACTCTAAAATTGCCAGGTAGCCTCATGTAGTAAAATTATGACCCCTGCCTTTTAGTCTTTCCAATAGAGTTCTGAACCACAACTTTATTTTCCAGAAATTGCCAAGAATTTTTTGACAATTAGTTTTGTATTGGTTTCAGGTGTGAAGCTGGAGAAAATTGATTTGATCAGTGTAGAGAATGTTTCTAACCATTTATAGGTATGGCCATTTACTATTAGACCATGCAGTGCTCTAAGTTCAATAAAATCTCCTGCGTATAAAGCATTAACCATCAGAAAGGGATGATGCCACTGTCATTTCTTGATAGTTCTTAAGAACTCACCTTCTCAATAATTTGTTATAGTGGTGAACTGAGAAACCATATTTTTATTTATAAAAGAAGATTTCACCTCATTTTACCTTATTTGACATAGTAGAAAAATAAAATATTTCAAATGAACTAGAAATAAATTCATGGGACAGAAGGACAAGCTCCTTCATTAAGTTTCTAATAGCAGTTTTTTATTTTCATTTATTTATTTTTTGCTGATAGCAACTCCAGCATTTTAGATCTCTCAGAAACTACTTTAAAATGGGATTCAGTAGGTTGTTGTTTGTCATGAGATCTCAAATCATGGGAACGTCACATCAAGCATGAAAAGAAAATTTAAGACTGAGAACAATAACAACTCCTCAGGTGAAGCTAAAATATTTGTCCAACAGAACATGTATTGCTGGTGTTTTCAGGCAGACCAGAAAAAACTCACCTTGTCTGTCAGGTTCCAGATTGAGCATGCAGATCGGGTGCTTGTCAAAATTATCTTCTAAAATAGAAAAACTTAAAAAACAAAAAGTGTGCACCTGCACACGATACCTGTGTTTGACTACCAGAATGGGCAGTTTTGAGCATGCTGACAATTCTTTAAATTAAAAAAATGAGGAAAAATATTATAATAGAGGTATTTTCTTGGGGTGAATTTTCTTCTACCAGGTCCATACTCAATGGATACACCTTTCTAGTTTTACGTTTTATACTGTAATAAGAGTTTTTGTTTCATTTTCCAGGAGGATTTAACCCAATGTTTAAATTTAGGTTCTAGTCAACAGATTCAACCAGTTCCATACGTAAATTCAAACAGGTAGTCAGAATCTGAATTACATGAGTTGAATATACTCCTATAATGTAATGAGGCTGTTTCTAAAGAAGAAAACCAAGCAAGCTAAAAATAAAAATAAACGTTTAGCAAATCTGATCTATTTTGTATTTTTTTTTCCGTGTCCCTCCCAGTTATTTTTAAAACATTTTGTTTTATTAATAGAATTTTTGAAGCCTTGATAGAAGAATCTTGATCATAGGAATGTCATTGTTGTTTTGTAAAAGCTTATAATGATATAATATCTAAGGAAAAGAAAGAAACAATTCTTAGTAGAAAGATATTCATAGAACCAAAGCAAAGCTTTGTGCTGCTGTCAGTGGGTGTAAAACCACAGAGAACAATGGAGTGGTGGCTACTTACTCCCAGTCACAGTTTGGTCCAAGCTCTCCTTGTAATATGGTACAATATTGAGGGCACCATTGACACTGATCTTTATCAAAATAGGAAGCTGCCAAGTGTGTGAAATGTATATGTGTGTATTTTCACAGGTGACTGAATATATGTTGCTTACTGAGTGTTAACTACATTCTTCACTTCATTCTTCAATCAGCCAGTGCTGCCTAAATATCATCCTACCAAAGGCAAGCTATGACCTAATTTGAGTTTATGCTGTCAAGATTTTTTTACAGATGAAGACTTTTATCAGATTCAACTAGAGATGGTAAATAACCTTAACAAATTATTTATCTTAAATTTAGACTCTCTTTTCTCACAAGATATCCATGGGGAGATCATTTTCCACATTATTTTTAGCTCAGTGGACTGTCACAAGCAGAGTTCCCAGCGATTCCTTCAGATGTGAAAGGGCTGAACTCATGTAGCCAT
The DNA here is from genome assembly GCF_003259725.1 of Athene cunicularia. NCBI lineage: Eukaryota > Metazoa > Chordata > Aves > Strigiformes > Strigidae > Athene > Athene cunicularia. Next base: position 59,846,129 of record NW_020799091.1, on the reverse strand, counting down.
TGTGGTCAGTCAGATAAATTATGTGGGAATGTCTCTGTTCCCTGAAAAGACCAGATTACCCAAGCAGTTTTGAAACATCTACAGTGGAAATGTCTACTGTGTAAATATTCCAGACCTGTAGAGGCCTCTTGTAGCCTGTATGAGTTTTGCGCATTTGGCTCTTGCCTCTTTCTTCCTAACCTCAGCAGTAGCACTGCAGGTGGTGTGGAGACCTGGAGCTGGTGGGCAGCCTGATTTGCAGAAAAAAGACTCTACAACTTAGAGAGTTATAAAGCAGGCATGTTTACTCTGGCGCCGGGGTGCAAGGGGATTTCTCCACAAAGCTTGCCCCCTCCTAGCACATTTTACCAAAACCTCATAGAGTGTGGATATACATATTCATTGGATTACATCACACAAAAATACACATGCGTAAGTAAGGCTGGGTTAGTTTGAAAGCCTGGTGTCAGCAGTTTATGTTCTCTTTGCACTTGCCCATTGCCTCCTGGTGGGCTTCTTCGGGGGTCTTTTTCCTCGGAGCATGCGCAGATTGTCTTAGCCAATTTCTTGAACAAGAGTAGTTTCAGTCAGTTTACTCATTCTATCTTATCTAAAGGTACCACTGTATCAATTTCTACCGTCCATATATGGCTATCTATTCATTATGAAGACTGAACTAGTTAGAGCACATCTGCTTTCCAAGGACAAGAAACATAATTTTGTTGAACATAGTAGTAATTCTTGGTAAGTTTCCACAGAAAACTGCTTTGTTTTGATGAACACAGTAGCCCTTGGTAAGCTTCCACAGAACAGTCAGGGCAAACAGGATTATTAAGCAATATTCAGAAATCATTATAAGTTGCTATAAGTAAATAAGTTGCAAAGCAGGTGATCATTTCCTTGTATTAAGCCACAGGTTTGGCTGGCAACGTTTTTCCCTGCCATGCAAGCAGATGTGATGGTGACAGCACACATCTACATGTCGTTAGTCACATGAACCCAGAGCACAGATGCATGTGACTCCCCACCAGGTCGGACTGACAGAGAGACCAAGTGCCAGCTCTGGTGATGTGACACAGTACATGTGGACCTGTGTCCTGCTAAAGTAGAAAGGCCTGATGTTTGTGAAAGGAGTACAAAAGCACGTGTGTATAATTGAAAGGAAATCCCTAAAAAAATTCAGCTGATATTTGCAGGCCATATTTAGCAGTATCTGACAAACAGTTTGACGTATTAGACATTCTTATGGCCTTTTATTTTTACATGGAAGATCCACCAAACAGCCCTGAGGTTCAAACCCCCTCAAACTAAAATGAACACCAAACCTCAAGTTTTTAAACTTGAATTCAGAAGAACAGATGGAAAATTTACTTTTTAACATCACACTGTCTATATTTGTATGTCGTCACTTTGTAAATACATCAGATAATTAATATTCTTTCCCTTCAGATGAAGTCTGTGGGATTGAGAACTTTCACTATCATTATCAGGTGATTTATGGCATTCACCCAGGGGAAATGAAGTACTAGTGTGATTCATCTTCACTGAGCTAGGTTTTTCAAGTGTAGTCTTACACTAATTTTCATTTCATTAACATCCTATGTGTTTCTCTGTTCTCTCTACTCTATGTATTCCTCTTTGCTTTTGCTCTTTCCCTTCATTATCTTAATTTCCTCTTCTCTCAGATCCCTCTCCTTCCCTCCTTCTCTCACACACATATTGCTTTATGTGCCATCATCAGTAACAAGAGGAAGTTGTCAATTTACATCCTTTATTTATGAATAGGCACAATCATTAATCCTACATTTACCTTGTTTCACTTTTGTCATTCATTACATTAATAATAGATGTATTTATTAGGTACCCATCATTTTAATACAGGTTGGTCCACTGTGACAGCAATTCTAAATGGGTAATTTTTCATAAATTAAAATTCCTTGCAGCAAGTATAACTTTGTTTCAGTAAATTATAATCCACAGACTTCCATAACAAAGTGCTAATTGTAACTTGGCTTTAAATGTTACGTTTTGTATGCAAATTGGCCTGTGGGGAGTTATTATTTAGTATAACATTGTTAAGAACACTAATATTAGTTTGTAATTTGTTTGAAGTGGAATATCATTATTACTAATACATTATGTGTGGCTTAGAGAAACAACATTGCTTTCCCATGTAAGATAAAAATCTTTTATCAGTCCAATTTGTTGAATGTTGTTTTTGTGCTCCTTGTGGAAACAAAAGGTGACCTGGGTCATAAAAAATGCATTGTGTTTTAGGTTATTTGAACAGAAGGAAAGTCAGAAGAACATGACGTAATCCTCAGGCACTGAAAACAATGCACAGGGCCTGATCCTGCAAATGTTTGGACAAATGACATATTGTTTGCAGGTGATTTCACATTGGCATAGTGAGAATACTCTTTTTTTTCTTCCACAAATGAAACTGTAGAATAACTTGCTTTTCCTTCAGAAACCAAACATCTCTGGTACGGTTTATTCTAAATGTGTGGAATGTCTCAGTGCTTTCCTTGCTGCATGTTTTATTTCCTGCTTCAGTTGCCCAGTAACTAGCACTTTGATCTGATGTGAAAAAGGTACAATGTCCTGGACATCAAAGCTCCAAAGTACTTATTTAAAACAGTTTCAGGAATATTATCATTAGGTTTTAAACATATTTTGATATGGTATCATGTTTGTGTGTAAGTATAGTTATGTTTGGCTCTCAAGGATGAAGCAATATGTTCCTATGGATTAAGGAAGAGAAAAAGTAATAGGAATGAGTATCGCTTTGTGTCTCTCAGACAGAGTCCATCATTGGTCACTGAACTCTACACTCTTGTAGCAGAACAGAGACCCTCAAAACACTGCTTTGAGTGAGGGCTGGATATACAAACTGTACTCTCTCCCTGGCTGCCAGCAGTATAGGTACCGAATAATACTGATTCCCAACAGAAAACTGAAGTGTTTACATGAATTCAAAAGGAGTAACCACATCCTGTTTATGCATGATGGAACTCTGACAAATAGCATCAGTCTACAGTAGAGGTCACTGCTTTGGAAGACTGAATCTACAGGCATCAGTGAAAGCTATCCATGCCTATCATGATAGAGCCTGGGATCCCTTCTGCCAAAGACAGGAGACATGGGGGTTCAGAAGGGTAATTGATTTGAAAAATAAATCAGAAAATTCACACCAGGGTTAGGAAGAAAAACCTCCTTCTACATTTCAGAAGATAGGAGTTCCATTAATTTTACTGAAAATTACAAGCACGCTCATAACTTTTCAGCAGCTGTTGATTAATTGTTGAAGAGAAATAATGGGAGCTTGAAAGAATTTTTTTGATAGGAAGTTCGCTTAGGTCAGCAAATTTATTTGGGACACAGCTGGCCTTGGTAACCCCTCTGCAAACTACTGTTTGATCTGTCCAATGAAATCACTCTTCTGTGCTAAACCTCTCAAATAGTGTCTCTTGCACTTTAGTAATGTAAGTGGGTGGTTTATACATGTGTTGAAAGCTCGAGGTTTCTTTCTAATTTCATCCAATATTTACAGAGCAAATAATGCAGATGAGACTTAGGAATTTAGATGAAAATAATAAAGATATCAATTCCCGTCTATGGCAGTCATAATAGAAATATTTTGATGACTGTATGGTTCTTATAGAAAGAATTTCTAGGTTATTTGTATTGTTGTGTAGTACCTGACACTCATATTGTGATAAAATCCAAATTCCTAGCTTATGGGAGCCTTTCAGGGTATTTGGAACTAGCTGAACTGGGTGCTCCTCCCTGCAGATGCCTCTGAAAGATACCACCCATGTGAAAGGCAGGGTTCCCTGGCACACACAGAGCTGTTAACGATTTAGTGGGAGTGGGAAGTCAGGAGTTGCATATTTCTCTCATGTTTTCCCAGCACTTGACTGCCCCTGGTTGGTTCACTTCAAGCTTCTTGGGTGGACAGTAAGAGCACTTCTCAGTTAAGTATCCCTGACTTTTCCTTCGTCATGTGTCTGGATTCACCACATGACACTAATAAAGGCATCCCCTATGATATGATGAGAGCACATGTCAATGCACCGAGTACAGGCTGATTGGAAAGATATGTACAAATAAGCATCCCTTTAAAATCAAACTGAAGCTATTCTCTCATCATGTGATATATGAACACTGGTGAAAGCAAAAGGCACAAAGTGATTTCAGATCTCACTAGCCTGATGAGAAACACTCATCAGAAACTCTCAGAAACACTATGGGGTATTACAAAGTTCATCCTCAGCTTTGTTTTGCCCTTGCTTTTAGCTAAAAAATGGAAAAGTTGGGCCACAGATTGAATGAAATGTCCTGGCAGGGTAATCTGGTCCCTGGGCTGCTTCTCATCATTCCTGCTCCAGCAGATCTGTATTTCAGTCAGTGCTCTGTCACCTGGAAACTGATGAGTGTTGAAAGACAGCAGAAAGCCAGGCCAGAATAGGGAAGGATCTTCATTTGTACCTGCCATACACATATTCTCTGAAACAATAGGAGCTTGCTGGCCCTCTTCCCTGTTTCTTAGCAACACCAAATGGGTTCAGACTTGAAGACTGTTCACATTCACTGTTTAATGGTTGTGAGTTGAAGTAGTAGGCTGTTAGTTCCTGATTTTTTTCCTACTTCCATTGTTCTTGGTACAATCTTGCAAAAATAGATGGCCAGCCCCACAGGAGCTACCAAGTGACCCACCCCTAAGGTATCCCTATAAGCTATGCTGAACCTTTCCTACATAGTAAAACAGCAAGGAAACCAGTGACATATGAGAGCTACACCTCAGAAGACAAGAAGCGATACAATAACAGGATGAAGACTAAGACTACAAAGAAAAGAAATTGTAGGTTAGAACAGGGGAGGGCAGAAGAAAACAGTATAAACAGTTTCTAGAAGTGAAAAACAACATAACAAGGAAAAGAAGAAACAAATTACCATGAAGTAAATTGGCAAGAATTCTCCATAGAGTGCTCTCCAATAAAAACACTTTGGAAATCAGTAGATAAAATGCCAAGAATTATCTATATGCTGTATGGGCAATCTCAAGTCAGAACTCTTCATCACTGATAGAGCCAGCAGCCCCTCACTGATGTTAATCAGATCTATCATCTTTCAGTCGATGTGGATATCTGGTAATAGACACAGCTCTCTGGGACATAATTATTTTTCCCATTGAAAAGAAGGACCAGTTCCTTATTCTCATCAGTGGACTCTGAACATAGGAAAATGAAAGTGATGATTAAATATATATAAGTGCATGGGAAAAGAGGCTGTTGACAAAAACTCCACTTCATTTTGCAGGATGACGGATGGAATGTTTGCAAGATATCAATGATTTATAATAGATCAGAATATTATCTTTGAAATATTTGACTGTCATGGCTACCTATACAAAATATGTGTAGATATCTTCTAGGCTTAACCATCAACAGCATACTGTTTTTTCTGACATCAGAGTTTACACACATGGTAAATATGTATGATTTGTGTCTTATTTAATGCATTTTTTTTTTAATTTGCTGACTTGGGCAGGCAACACAATGCTGATTAAATCCCCCCTATCCCCATTATCTGGACTGCAAAGCACCCATTTAGCTTCTCGGACAAAATACTGAATTCTAGAGACTGATGGATCTTCCCTAAAGTGCTGGTAAAACATTCTCTTGCACACTAGCCCAATCTGTCCTCCATAGAATGCTGCATAATAGGATGAAAATTGCCTTTTACCTGTTGACCAGCTAAAAATTTCATCTTTAGCTGCTTTCTCATGGAAGCTTCAGCAGCTTCCTGTTCTTTAGCAGCTAATTGAAATTCTTAGAGGAAATAAGCCCCTCTTGAGCAATCTGCAAAATGCCTAATAAGGTATTACATGCCATCCCCTTTTAGCTTTCAATCATCAACTCTGCTTCTCTGGCATGCAGCAATCAGACTGTGGAGAATGCAGTTGTATGACACAAGTGAGTATGCTGATGGAGTCTTGGTAATTTAGGAGAGATTGCTCATTCTATTCCCATGAGATGTTTGTGCTCTACTGGACATTTGGTGAGTAAGGTTTTATCAATGAAAAGGCATATAATTATCATTATTCTGGTATAAAATTGTGGAAAGTCTCTCTCCAAATATTTTAAGATAAAATATAAAAAACTTTGATCTACTTTCAGTCAAAAATTGATTTTTCCATCAGCCAAAGGACAGAATAAGACATAGATGGCCTGTAAATTTTTTTCCTCTTGCTTGAAATATTCTGACTGCCTTTTGCTTCCCAGTGCAGAATCACAGAGTGGAGTGGAGATCCATTTAATTGTAAGATACCAGTGGTTGGTGGCTCAGGAAGTTCTTTATGCTCATGCATTCTGACCACAGCTATGACCATTTTACGTTTTCTGAAAATTCAAGGTGTCAAAGAGAGAGGAAGGCTGGGATATGTGAAAGTAAGTTGCACGTTCAGCTGCGAAATATTGGAACTTAATTTCAACTGTCTTGTACCTCTTATTGCTCACAGTTATTGCTCACTTCAGGATGTGCTCTGAACTCTGAGCTGCATAACGGCTGCTGTGAGGCTGTGTACCTCCCTCCCATCCATTCTTTTGGTAACTTATATGTCTATTTGTGTAGGACCAAAATTTCACAGTAAAGGGTGTTGTAAGAAGTAGTGTACAAACTTTACATTTTTGAACTGCCTGGATTCATGTTATAGAGGACAAACTAGGAAACTGATTGTGGTCCAGAGTGGCCCATCATATTTTTGCATTACTCTGTTTCACTCTTTTTCCTTAACTGCACAGTATGGACACAGTGGGAGAGAGAAGCAGAACAAGGGAAAGGTGCAAGGCTACCATTTTAATGGTACCTTTTCAGATCATTCTCAGTTGCTACCTAAAGTTGTGAGCTTTTATGACTTGGCAGCTAGAACCAAACTATCTCTCCAATCCACAAGGTTTCAGGAATTTACAGTTGCAATTGGAATTGTATTTATAAGATCCTGTTAACTTCAAAGAGAAGCAGGAAATGTGTATGACTGTAAATTCCCATGAGCACATCAATACTAGTTTTTGCAAAGTTCTTGAATGTATCCTCATCTGGTCCTCTTCATTATGCTTTCCTGGTCTTCTGCATAGTGATCTAGCAACAACATTGAAAATAAAGATCTTTATTTATGTATAAAACCAGAACTGTTCCACGATGTTTGTCTTTGAATAGTAATGTTATCTCATTGTGTAATCTAGTCTTTTTCTCTCACTGTTAGGGTCTGAGATTCCTTATCCTGTAATGTGCATGGCACACTTGGGTGGCCACAAAATAATCGTAGTCCACCTTCATCAAGAGCTCCTTGGGTTCCTTCTTTATCATCCTGCTGTGCTGCTTGCTTACTCTGAAATACATACAACTTGCCTGGGTGGTCAGAAGAGAATTATAGTACAATCCCTATGATGAATCTTCAAGATCTTCAATCACAACTATGAATAAAGTGGAATAATATTACTGTGAGGCATATAAACATTATTTCAGCAATGGAACAGCATGTCTGAATCTGACTGACAATTGCTTCATATTAGATGTTTGTCGTTAAATTATTTTTTATATAATGCATTGTCATATCGCTGAACATTCAGGAAAAGTAAAATGCTAAAATAGTAGGGTTTGACATAGGAAACATTCGCATTGCTGAGGGAAGTGCTGGTTTGTGTGCATATATGGGACAGAGTACATTTATTCTGTGGTGGTGAGAGCTGAACAATACCAATGTATGTTCTTCCTGGTGTATTCCAAATTTATCAGGAATCCCGATTTAAGTATGAAGCAGAAGTTATTGAGTGTCACTTTTGAGCTATCAGCACTGTTCTGGTTCAACTTTGAGGTTGATTCATTTATGTGATGAATATATACCCTTCTTTTTAGTAAACTGTTGAAAGTGCACCTCTGAAAAACTCCAGTGTACGTCAGGGTACTGTGCGACCTGGCAAGCATTTCCATGTTTCTTTCTGTTATCTTCAAAGATGACTGTTTCATTTCCAGTACAAAGTAGTATTTGTGCCACAGCTTAACAATTCTCCCATAATCGATGCATTTTGAATTTTTTGTGTTTGAGGCAAAATAAAAAATAAAGCACACTGATACTTTTCCCAGACAATGACCCTATTCCATCAATCTGTAAGGAAGTTCATAGTGCTGCTCTTACATGGAATATTAGGCCAAATTAGATTCAAATGACTAAAGGAAAGTGCAAGCTCTTTTGCATCCTGCAAAGTTGAAGCAAAGCTGCTTGATGGTACTCTTCATGATTTGCAAAATCTATACTGTTTCCCTAAGGAAATGTAGAAGAGTTAAAGGAGACTTTCAAAGCTCTGTGTACTTCTGATTATTTATATTAGCATACTGCAACATCCATACTAAGAACTCATTTTGCACTATTCTCTAGTACCATGTGTCCCCGTCCCGATGGAGTGTAGAGTGATATGAGATGGTTATGGTTGACAGATAATGGTCTTGGTCTTAGCCAAATGATGATCATCATGCACACATACATCTAGAAGTAGACTGAAAAACTGATAAACTGAGACTTCTAAATAAGTCACATCAAAACCAATTTCTAGGGAAGAAAAGAAAATGCTTTGCCCTCTGCAAATGGCTAATATTTTGTCAAAACAAAACTCTTTCCTCGAGTAATTTCAGCTATGCAGTTGTTCAGAAGTCTGTCCCCTATATTTTATTAATAAGGAAAAAAAACCACCAACTTTTCAAATCCCTTTATATCCAGGTAAGAACAAAATTACTTTCATTCAAGTTCTTTAGAAGTAGAAACAGCGTGGGAGATGTTACCAATGGAAACACTGAGTTTTCCGGCACTAACTAATACAATATTTGCCTGTGGTACTGTAATACCAATAAACTTCCATGCCCAGTAAATCTCTCTGACTCTATACTTTGCATTGCCTTTCTAACTATGCACAACACAGTCTTTTTCTGGTCTGTTTAAGAATGTGTGGGAGAAGTCCTTTAACCCTTATTTCCCAGGGATACATTAATTATCTACAAAAAAGCAAGGTCTGTGAGGTCTTCAACCTTTGTTGTTTTTTTCTGTGTTTTTAAAATTTATTTTAAATCCCTGAGTGAATTAAGGAGGGTTTGTTTACCCTTTACATAATTAAGATCATGTAAGGGGGGCAAGAGGGAACCATCAGTTTCCTTGTTCCTCCTTTGGACTGCAGCTGCTGATTCATCATTGCAGGGGGCTGATGAGGCTTCAGTCTGGTGACACTTGTCATCACCAGCCCTGCTCTAAGTTTGGTTATAGAAGAAGGTTAGTCAGTGCAGAGGGCAGAGCACGTCACTTGAGAGAGGTACTGTCAGCAGCTGAAAATGCAGTTGTGGGAGGCTCCCACCACACCAAACACATGGGGGAAGAAACTCTATTTGATAATTCTTGTATTCATCTGACAGGTACTTTTTGATGTAAGAACATCAAAATGCATCTCTAAATTAGTGTCATCCACATTCAGAGGAGAGTGAGGCAGTCTACAAATTGCTGTACTATCTTTCTTTCACAGGTTTATATCTACTTCATTACCTCCCTTTTTGCCTTCTAATTAAAACATGTGAGACATTTTAAAACAGTCTATTTATAATATGACAAAGTTGCTTTCAAAGTAATTTTCTTTTATTTAGTGTTTGATCCCTGATTTCATGCGCTTTTCCTCCATCTGGCAGTTGTCACTAAGGCAGATGGCCACCAGCTGGGAGGGCAATGTAAGTATCTCCCTCTAGATCGGCTGCCAGAGCTGCTCAGTAAATGCAATGTGAAGGAAAACTGTGTCAGTCTATTACCCATGCAATGAGCTCACTTAGTGACTTGTCACCACTTCAGGTCCTGACGATGAAATTCCACTCTCAAGCTGGAAGCCAGGAGAGGGCTTTCTTTATTGGTGTGGGGGAGATCTTTTCCTTTATTTTTTTTTTTTTTATTTCCTTCCCTTCTGCTTCTCCTGTGTCTTTAGCCCCTTTCAAGGCCTGCGACTCTGAATGCCACATCTGCTGCTACTGGTTTTGTAAATAAACACTTGGACAGATTTCCTACATCTTCATGCTTAGCTCTAGTCAATGACCTGTCTATAAATAGGCCTGAATAAAAAGAATCCTAAATTTCCAATGTCCTTAGCAAAGTTAATGAGACCTGAGTGAGTTTACTGCCTTGGTAAGCTCAGTCTACTCTTTTAATTAGCACACTAATTCAGAAGTAAATGGTAGATATATCATTTATAATGCGTAATGAGAAAACATTGAAGGAGTCACCACATCACAGTAGGTGATTTGGTCTGGCTAAGCAGAAGGGAATGAAACTGAAGAAACACAGGTCAAGACTTCCCTTTAATTTTACATTTGAATTCACTACAGAAAAAATTGCAAGTACTTAAAAATCTGAAATTTTCTGATAATGGAGTCACAGTAGGGAATGGGAACCCAGCATATCTAACTTCTGTGAGATAAATGAGGAAGGGCTACTTAGAAATACAATTGCAACTGCAGGTTTCAGAAATGCCCAAAGAGCTTAGAAACAGGAATTTTCCATGCTTATACAGATGCTTGGAACAGGCATAAAATCTTAAAAATAGAGCTGTCTACAAAAGGTTTTTTTCTGTTTAATAAAATTTTTCAAGTTATCAAAAATTTCTGCCATGCTAAAAACGTGTACATCATATGTAAAACAAAGCTGGAAGACTTTGAAATGATATGTTTTCATATTGCCATAGTTTTATTTTTAAATGTATCTTACCTTGATTTGACTGTGAAAATATGCTCAGACAAGAAGAATATAAGAGGTTTATTGTTATTTCATTTAGAAAGTATTGATAGAAAAAGTGAACATTTTTAGTGGCTTATTTAAAAATAAAATGGAAACTGACTAATCAAAACCAAACTCCAGGAAATATTTTACTTTTTGAAAATCCACATTTAAAAATAATTAATTTCAGTTAAAAGTTTTGCTGACATAGTTTAATCTGGCACATGAGTAAATATTGTTCAGTCAACTGGTATAAACTGGACCCAAAACAGTCTCTTCTGCTTACGTAAAAAAGGATGACTCCCTATAGAACTACCAGCTTTTCTCCCCTGGTGTAATCGAAGCCTTAACACTGATAGGCAAAGAGCCCTAGGAATCAAATTCACTTTAGCACTTATGAAGAATACTCCAGATATCCAAATCTTTTACAATTTCATGAAAAATTTGTGCAGCTTATCATTATAATAAAATAAGTAAATAACTCACAGACCGCTCGTTAGGTTATAAAGGAATACTTCAGGTTTCAGATGACTTTGCATATGTTATTTACTCAAATGTGTTTGAATCTGTGAACGACTAAATATACAGTTTACAGAATTTTCCATTTTTCAGTACACTAAAGCAAAAAAACTCCATAGCCACTCTTCTATGATCTCATCTATATTAAAAAAAAAAAAAAGAAAGAAAGAAAAAAAAAAAGAGGTTTTCTCCTTGTATGGGTACCCTTCCAATATTAAAGTTTGTTATAAATTTAAAAAATTATATATTTTCTATTCTTTATTTTCAGCAGACTATGGAACAGATACCTGCCTGAGTTTTGCCTATGCAATTACTGTTGAAGTTGACAAGAAAATAAAAGTGTAGCTCCAAGAAAGTAGTTGCTCAGCTGGCTTGCACTGTAGAAGATTTAAATTAATAAATATTTTATCTATCAAGTAATTAAATATTTCAGGATAAATTGTTCTCTAACAAGAGCACATTGACTTAAAATACAGAAGAAGAAAGGCTCCTAATTTGCTGCACGCTGTTTTAGTACCACAAATAAGTTGCAATATTTCTAATTATATGTCATATCTCCAGCATTCTACTGACTTTTTTTTTTGATTACAATTTTTGGTTAGATTTAATTTTAATTATTGTGAGGCACGTTTTTTTAGACACTCACTTTGTTTTCATCTCATAACATCATTATATTTTGGATCAGAGTTGTTCAAATTAAACTTTCTGTAAGTGTATTTGGCCAGCTGCCTTTCCTTTTCATATGTAAAAACAAAGCTGTGACCGAGAGATACCTTTTCTTCTGCTTTTTTGTTCTTTAGAACAAAGCTCAATGGCTCTTACATTAAGAAACCTATGACTCTGCATTGTGGAATTACACTATTGATTAGAGGAGCCAGGATAAATTTACAGTGGAGGAAGTAGCAATGTAATTTACAAAGGAAAGTGGATTAATTCCAGCTAAGCAGTCTACACACTGTAACTGAGAATGTTTGAAGATGGTTAAAGCATCAAAAGACACTGGTATAATGACATTCTGCCTGTCAGCCAAAAGCTGGTTATGCTGAGGTTTTACCACAAGTTGCCAAAATAAATATCAGGCTGTGTAGTTTGTGGGTTTTTGGTATTCCCTAGAACAAAGAAATCCCAAACTTTATGGATAGGTTATGTTACAGGGGGTAGAAACAGATGGTTGTTTAAAGTGACTAATTTGCTAATATTGTTTGGAAATTATTTTTTTTTTTTTTTTTTTTTTTTTTTTTTTAATAAAAAGACATACATAAACACTTAGAAATATCAATTGATGAAGACTGGCAGCAGGCTTTCCAAGTCTCTCAAGGTGAGACCCAAGCCCTCTACCTACGTGCAAATATGGATACACCACAGCGAAAGCGAAAGAGAGACTAGAATTTTTCTTCCAGCTTTCAAATTTATGTCATAAACTATGGGAGATCCATAGAGTAGATGGAAAAAGGGGACTGTTGGCTAACATCGATGTAACACAGCATACATAATCTTCCTTACCAATTAACTCAGTAAATTTTTGATTCTTGGACAGCTTGAGTCATATATTCACCATTTTTTATTTCAGTATATTCAAAGCTACAAAGTGAATAAGCTTGTATTTTCTACTCATTGAAGACAGCAGGATGTGCTAGCAGTAGTTTGAAGGCAACAGTGTTTAGTGTGCTACTTTACATCCTCAGAGATTAAACTTACATCCTCAGTCATTAAACTTTCTTTTCATTACATTGCAGGTGTTACTGAAGTCTATAAAATTAGGAAAAATACAAAATCCAAATGTACATTAAAAAGTTATCTAAAATGTTTCCTTATGTAACACTATACATTCGCATCAACTGGTCACATCTGTATTTGGCATCATTTGCAGCTTCAAAAAGTTCACAAAATCATGCAAAACATAATTTAAAAATTTGTCACAGGAAATGCATTGGAGTTTTTCTTTCCTTGCTGTAAAGTGGATTACAGTTTTCCATGTTATATCCCTCTAGCGGTTGTGAGGAAACAAATATGAATAGTCCCACCACCTGCACTAACAGAGCTGGGCTAAGTCTCATTTTAGAATTATATGAAAAGTACAAGAGGAAAAAAAAATCAGATAATTTTGAAGAGGATAAAACAGCTTCTGTAGCAAGCAATAGATGCCAACTGAACCTTCGTTTCTAGATATTGCAGCAAATTTAGTAAGCTATACCTACCTAAACTTTTGACATCTTAAGTGAGTTAAACATTTTTAGTGTTTTATAAAACCAAAGAAATGTTGGTGTGGCTGATTATTTCTGCTGTGGATCTTAAGATATATATGTTTGTTTAGAGAGCAATTTTGGAAAATTCAGCTCACCATTTATACAAATCTATGGGATCTATAGCCCTTAAACTCTTGTGGAAGACAATAGACCAGAAACTGTGTGAATTGTCTATTTCTGATTGACAGCATTTGAGTGTCACCACTGAGCCTGTAAGGCAACTCTCTTGTCACTTAGAAGGACAACACTTGGGGAATTCAAGAGAGGGTTGGATGATAAAGCTAATGTTGTCCTGTGACTGTGTATGCTGGTAGTTAACACGTGTAGAAGTCATATCATCAGGAAATTACTGTCCGCATACTCTACTGAGATGCGGATTTGCTGCTGCCCACTCCTGTATTGCTGTTCTGCAACCTGTTTTCTAGAAAGACTCCTCAAGATGTGAAAGGGAAAAATATTTGTAAAATCAAATTGATTATTGTGTGCAGTAATTAATTTTATTTAAGTGTCCTCTACATGTTTCCCAGAACTTGTTCCCTGGTTATCTTCAATGTGGCCTTGCTCCAGGCACAGAAATACCTGAACTGAGATGGACATGTTCTCTCTATCCACTGCATTTAGCTTCATTTTGAGATCAGAATTACTTTTCAGACACTAAAATATATTGAAGATTTTCACTGACTTATTTGGACATATTCCAAGATTAGTGATGCTAAAAAGGAGAAAGAGGTGGGAATATCAAGATTTTAAGATGTATACCCTTTAATACTCAGGACAAATGTTGCATTATTTTCCTATCCTTACTAACAGAGATGAAGACGTACAAACTTGGACATCTAGAAGAATGGGAGATAGTCTGTTAGTTCCACAAGACTCTAGAGACTGTTTTTCATTTCTTATAATGGATTGTCTGCAAAGTTTTGGCCCTTCATCTACTTATGGACTCCCTTCCTGACTGAAATCAACCCCTAAGCCAGGCACAGCTGTGAACTAAAAAGACTGCCATCAACCACAGCTGCATCACAACACACAGAGCCCAAGAGTAAGAGTCCTCAGTCCTCTTAACATCCCATATCTTCTCTTAAATCAGTGACTAAGGGGTTGGAAAAGATGCTGCTATAGTATATACATACAGTGTACATGTATAGTTTCAAGCACACTAAAATACTGATCAAAACAGAAATCTTCTGTCTCTTCCGGGATGGAAGCAGATAAGCATATGTAATTCTTTGGAGATGTGATACTAAAATTCAGCATAAGATACTAACTGCAGAGCTGATGCAACCTTTACATACACTTCCATGTTAAACGTCTATGTGAAATTATCTTGCTCTTTATTTTTGAAATTTTTATAAGATTTAAGACTTCAAAATGAACAAAAGGTTTATTTTGTTTGTTAAGTTGCTATTTCTTGTTTTTATTAATAGTTATTATTATTAGGTCGACTGTTATTAATTATTATTGCAAGTAAGCATGTCTGCCTATTTTGGCAGAGGTAACACTATATTTCTGTGGCAGAACAGATTTTTGTTGAACTGATTTGCTGTGCTTCGATATTTCTGATCTTTTCTTTCATCACTCTTTCTTGCAAATGAAGTCATACTGTTTTCTTTTGAACTATATCAACAGCTATATATTTGGACAATTCTCATATTTACTATGTGACAGCTCAGCTGTAGGGCAGTAGCTAGCAAACTATTGAATAAGGAGTAAGCAATTTCATAGTTTGCTGCATTGGTTTATCTTGCATTTCATGCAAAATTCTCACCGAATTGCACAGGATTCAGCAACAGCCCAGACACTTTGGGAGAGTGGAAAGCCAGGCCTGGGTCCCTGCAGAAAGACCCCACCAGGAAGAGACAGACATGGTACCAAGGACTGGCACTACTACGACATTGCTGAAGCAGGGACGTATGGCCCCAGGCTGGGCTGAGATGCAGCCTTGGACCATGAGCAAAACGAGGTGAGTTTGGGCAGGGACAGGAAGGTCTTCAGTACCCTCAGGGCCCTAGCATGTCTTTATTCAGAGAAAAAAATTAAACAACTTCTTACAGTTTTTACTGAAAAGAGGGAGCAAGCACATTCTGCAGTATGTTTGGGAGACAATTTTTTTTTCTATGAATTCAAAGGCAGCTTTTGCAGACATGTGTCTGATGTTCAGTGATCCATGCGTATGTTTCACTGAGTCTTGGATCATTACAAAAATAATCCATTTGCCCTACCTTTGGCTAGGGGTACATTCCAGAGGGAGATTTAGTTTCCTTATGGTGGAAAAGAACTTTTCATTCTAAAACGATCTAGGTTTGAAAATAGGTTTCCTTGGGCAAGTTAATGGAAATCTTTCTGAGGAAAAGTTCCTTTTCTGCCAAGGCAGAAGCAGTCCCAGTTGTGTCTGAATCCATAAGTGACTGAAAAGATTATTTAAAGGGATGGGTTAGGCTGCTGATTTGGGTCACGGCTGCAGGTCTTTAGCTCAGCCCCAGTCTGCAATAAGAATTAGGGTTTGGACTAGACATGGGGGAGAGAGAAAGCCTGAACATCCAGCTGGAGCATGATGGTAAAGGAAGAAACAAAGGAAGGGGTGGGCTGCAAGAAATGTTTTCCTGAACCATGTTGTAGTCTGAGCCATGTCTGCAGGTCCTTGGCAAAGGTTGAATCAAGATATAAGTTAATGCCTGGATTGTCCTCCTGTTTTATGTGTGATGTCAAGAAGCTGATAAATCAAGGAGAAGGTAGCAGAAAGATTTCTCACCTGAAGGCTGTGAAGACCTGTGAAGGAGGTCTTGACTAAGACTCAGCCTAAGGCCAGGGTTAAGGCTGGGATTAGGTTTATGGTTAGAGACAAAACCTTAGATCTTCAGTGGGAGTTCAGTGTCAAAGAAGCAGACCAAAGATAGTTACACTGAAGATAGATAAAAAAGTCCTTAGGGGAGAAACCTATCTATCTGGGCCATGGCTGGGGACCTTGGCTAATGATCCGCTTGATGCCAAAGGTGACATTTGAGCTTAGGGTTAGAAAAGAAATAGAGCCAAAAGCTCCAGCTGGTGTGGGTGTTCAAAGGGAAAGCTTGTGTTGCAGAGGTTTCTCCCCTGCAAACTATTTTCTCTGTGTCGTGTTCGAGGGTACTTGCCTAAAGCTCAACCAAGGCCAACCATTTATCATTTAGGGTTGAATCTGAAAGAGAGACAAATCCTCGAACATCACTTGAAGAGCTACAAAACAGTCCATTCATGTAGGGCTGCAAAGGGTCTGCCAAAGGAAAGAGTACACTGCAGAAAGAGTTTTCCCTTGAGACCTTGGTATATGGTTAGAGCTCCTTGGCTAAGGGTCATCTGAGGCCAACATTTATGATTAAGGTTATGGTGTGTATGGGAGAGACACAACCATAAAAGCTGAAGTTGGGATTGGATCTGTCAAGGAAAAGGATATGCCACAAAAGAAAAAAAAATCTCCCCTAGAAACTTTTTCATCTGAATTGTGGCAGGGGTTTAAGTTTAGCATTTGGTCTAGGTTTTGGGTTGGAAGCCATTTAATATGGATAATTGATTAAATCATGTGTTTGGAAGTATAATCTTACTTTCTTTTAAGTATGTGAGTTCCCTGAGTTTATTTAATTAATATAGGACATGCTTTACCCCATTTTTTTCCTGGAGTCCTAAATAAATTAAAATGCTGACAACTGCTGTGATATACAAGCTTGATTATTAACTATTTCATTTAGTAACAGTAGGAATAAGTTCTCCTGATCAGCCTTTGAAATTTTTTCTGAAGTCTCTTGTAATTGTTGAAGATCTTAGAGATCTCGTCACAGTAAGAGTCTTTGTATCCCTATGAATACCTGTATTTAAGAAAACTTTGTGAATGAAGTCTTGAGGTATGCAATAGTATCCTCACTCAGGATCAAAATTTCATAAAGAAAAGACCATGGAAAAAGTTAGCAGATTCAGATTATGCAGCCTATTCTTAAAGCACCTTCCCTCTTGCGTAGTATCTGTGCCATGGTGAAAGATCAGATGTTATTTTTTATTGTATAATTAGTTGTATATCAGTAGTTATCATGCTAGGTTTAGATGAATTGGTAATATTTTCCTGGTTTAATTTAATAAATGTGACTATCTGAACCCCCAATGGTATATGTTTTTACAGAACCACAGTCAGAATTCAAAGCAAATATAGACATTTTACACAGAGGAGTGAAACACCCTCCATTTTTATTGTAATTGTACCGCTAACCAGAAGATGCAATAGTCTATATTACAAAGGAAATAATAGGATTATACACACAATTCAGGATATTAGCCATCTCAGCTAAAATAACCCTTAGCTATAGATAATGTTTTCATTAGCAGAACGTTCTCCCGTCTTTGTGTTGCTTTGACTCAAATGGTGACTAGGTCAACATCTTGTTAACTATCTCCACCTGCATCAAATCTGAAGTTATTTTCTTTGACAAGGGGGTCATTACAGCAGTAAAAGAGGACCAAACACAGCTATGAATGTTATCAGTAAAAGAATGTCCAAATTGAAAGCTTTTACAGTACTTCGATTTTAAATAATGTGAATGTTTACTGTACCGTATCACCTCAATATCATACAGGTACAATATCATGATTCTGTTGGACATTGCTTAACAGAGGTGCCCAGATTGAGTTCCTGCTGATAAGAAAGACAAAGCGCAGAATGGCAAAGGTATTCACCGTGAGTGCTTTGTGATGCATTTCATGCAATGCATATGTCATAGAGCTTTTCAATAAAACGCAGGCACTGAAAGCAGTACAGAAAAACACTGAAACTGTATTTGTGAATTTGAATGAGCACACAACAAGCCCTTGTTAATAAACACAGTACATAATATCCTTGTCAGCAGTAAATCATTAATGAGCTCTTTTGTGATTGAAATTCTACTGGGTGAAGATAAACCTACCTACTAATCTCTGAATACTTTTCCCCTCAAAACTGAGAATTTCCAATCTATTCTTTCTGTCCTATGACTTGTGGGTTAGCCTGCCCCTAGACTGCATGATATCCTGAGCAGAGTAGTTCATTGTTCTGTTATGTGCAATGTAATGCATGTACTGTTTAAAAACAGGCTTCAGGCACTCCACCAACTGTTTTTAGTTTTCGTTTTTGGGTTTTTTTTTTTTTTTTAGATAATGTTTTCTCCTTTTTTCATGTCAGAAAATAATAATTTGGAAGTTAGGAAAATACCTTCAAGCTCAGCAAGACAGAATAAAATAGAACTTCTAGAACTCCAAACAGATCTTTGTGGCCATAAAGTTGTCCTTTTTTTTTTTTTCCTTCCTGGTTCAGCACTGTTTGGTTTTAGGTGTCATGGTGAAATACAAAGTGAATGTAAATGTACTATTTTGCACCTTCCACATCCAACACCGATCTGTAGGAAGAAAGCTGTCACTGGTGGCTTCAGCCACTACTGAAACATGGACTGCTCTTTATGTAAGAGAGAAAGATGGCTGGCACCCTGCCAACGAGTGCTGGACTTGTTCATGTTTGTATATCTGCCTTGACTTCAAAGTGTGCACTCTGCAAAACAGAGCACTTCATGTATTTACGTAATTTTTCCCTTCATGTCACGCAATTAGCACTCCTACACACTCCCTGTAGCTGTACTTTGGGAATCACAAATATTTTTGCAGTGTTTCTCAGAACTAAGTATATATAATTGTATAATAAGTGTTAGAGAGAGACTTACATATAAAACACTGTGCCAACATCAGATGAATTTGAAATTCTGCTTCATTTAAGTCAATTAGTCACTCATGGATTGAACACAGGAATATAAATAAAGGCATTGCTAGGATTAATAACACGGCATTTGTAAAAAGGTGACATTAAATGTGTCCTGGTTGCTTAAGGTAGTTGTTTGAGTAATGTGGCTTGTGGTTGCAGTTGTTTCCAAATGTTGTGTATGTAGATCAGGAATATGTCAGTTTAAAGAGCCTTCATATCACAGCAAAAAGAACATGTTGTGCTGACGCAGTGATTACCTGTGATATATTTAGAAATATCAGGGGTGTAATTTTATTAAGAGATTGTATAAAGTGTCTTCCAAGAGACCTAGTCTTTCATTTAAAGGTTTTCTGCTGAAAAGGAGACAGGATCATACAGAAAGTCCTAGTGTTGTACTGAAGTAACACAGGCCACAGTTTGCTTCCCAGTAAATGGGGCAGCATTTAGGAAATCCTTTGGTAACCTGAGGTAACCAAGAAAAATCAAGTATATAATTGTTACTGTGTACTCAGAGGTCATGGGGAGCTTTGAACATGCAAGTGGTGCAGGCTCAGATCTTTAACCTTTAAAATCTGTACCTGCCAAATGGAGAAATTTCTTCATTTTGGATTAATTTTAAAGCAAGTTTTTCATCTCTTACTCTTTAAAGGATGTATTTTAACATGTGTTCCAGTGAGATATATGAAATCTCACATATTTATTTTAAGCCTAACTTATTTAAATTGCTTCAGCTACTCCTGTAAATAGAAATTGCCTTTTTAGCTGAAATTCTTTAGGTAAATTCTAGGCAAGCAAGGGAGGTTACAGGAAAAGGAAGGGGTAAGTCTTTCATACACGCACGCAGAATTATCTGATTAAATTTATTTTTCCTTTCAATTTTTATTCTGCCTTTCAAAACCAGTATTTCCTAGGGTTCTTTTGATAGAACATGCAAGTACAGTACAGTATCAGTTTGTGCCCATGGACATGATTTGTAGTTTTCTGTGAGGAAAAGTTCCTCAGAAAGGAGTACAAAACAGAGAGGATTTTTTAAAGTGTAAGAAGATAATAATGCATGCTGCCAAACTGCTACTTCTATGGAAAAGCATAAAAGACTAAGTGAGGTCTGAGGACTACAGCTACTGCCATTGCAACCAGAATAATAGAGAAGTTTAATGCACAGTTATTATTAGCCTTCCTAAAGCAACATCAATGAAGCACAGTAGTTTGGTATTTAGGGAAACTGAACTCTGAAAAATGTTAACTAATATATGGTGTTATAAACATCACAAAACACTGTAGCACTCGTTGTCCAAAAGTGGATCCTTAGGAGTGAGTCATAGAACAGAGCAAGTATTCAGTGATGACTCTTTAATAGATACACAGTCTCCAACACTTTTCTGCAGTGACCCTTTGAGTCAGAGATTTAGTAGTTACAAGCCTTTCATTAATTTGTCCTACATGAACCTTTACAGGATCGCTGGAAGACAAACAAATTTTCAGCCTCCACAAGGATCTTTTGTTAAATAGTTCATAGTTCATAAATGAATATCTGGAGCCTTTGTAGGGAAAAAACCAAAACCAAACCATAAACTGAAATGGAACCAAAGTCCTCAAAGGCAGTACATAGTCTCCTTCTCCATTGTCTAAGGTGGATTAGGTACCTTGGCATGCAGTACACAATAATAACTTCAGTAGGGAGCTGGCTACCATCCCGTGACCTCGAGCTGCTGTAATGTGGCCAAAAGGAAATTTCAAGATCCAGGTAAGTTTATCTCAGGTACAGGGTGCTAAATGCAGACATCTAACCAAATGCTTATTGGAGCTGTCCTCATAAGTACTTCACTTACACAGTTATCAGTAGGATAGGTAGGATCCTTAGAAGGACTAAACATCTCATATATGTATCTAAATATATAAGCAGATAAGATTTTCACTAATTTTCATGACTTCAAAATCACTTAATCTCTCTCCATTGTATTTACAGGGACGTTAAAAGATTGCCTTTACTGGTCAGTCAACTGTATCTGGGCAAGCTAGGTGCCTAAATTAAGATAACTGATTTCACTCCCTCGTGATTTTTTTCAGACACATTTAATGTCTCTGAAAGAGAAAGAAGGATCTCAACTCAACTCTTCAGGGCTGACCTAAGGATCTTGTCAGTGAACTATTCTTAGATGTTGCGTTACTATTTTTAAAAATTCATTTTAATTATTAAAAAAAAATAAAGATCTGTACTTATAAAAAGCAAAAAGTTCATACTTCTGTAAAATGTTGCTCTATATAGGCTGGTGATGGAGGATCTGTAGCAAGTTACTTCCTTGACACTGCCTAATCAGTTCTAATAACCAATTTTTATTTGTCACTGAAGAATGAGATATTAAAAATATATAATTAATACATACAACTTTAGAAGTGTTTTACACTAGCACTTTGTGTTCTTTTCTGCCATGAAAATTATGCGACTGATATTAATTTGAGATCATGAGTAAGTGAAATCTTCAAGGATTCTTTTCAAAACACTAACTTAAGACAGTTTTGGGGTTTTAGAGTTCTTTTATTTATTTTTTATTTTTATGCCTATACTTCTCCCCCTCCATGTGAACGTAATTAGAATATGGCTCAAGGGATTTTCTTTAGACATTCCAAAAATTTCACCTTTAGTCAGAGGCCAAGTGTAACAAATCATGGCTATTTACACCTGGCTCATAAGGTCATCAGAAGGGATCAACTGTAGCTAAAATTCAGCTTCTACTTCTGGAACACTTAGATTTAAACATTCCAGGCCAAAAGGAATGATAGAATTGACTTTACAGTTGTGCTGTGGTTCATTACAAAACAGCATTCAGAACTTGAGTGTCTGTATACCAGACACTTGAGACTAACCTTTCTGATGCAAGATGTATAATGAGTTGTATAAATGATGGACTGGTACGTGTGATTATGTTTCCCTAATAGCATATACTGATGAGATTAGCACCTATTATTAAAACTGATTGCACACTTCATGGCCATATATGCATTTTTTTTCTCTGGGGGAAGGAAAAAAAAAAGAAAAAAATAAAGCAGCTGATGTGAACATTTTCATAAGAATCTATCTGTTTTGACAAGAATAGATTGCTTGGTGTAAGAGAAATAAATACTTAGATACATGTACTCTAGTACAGTGCAGCAGAGACAGTACTGACCTGGAAAATCGTAGATACTCCTTCACAACTGTAGTGGCTGATTCAAACCTACACTTTAAATATTACAGTAACTTCCCAAGTGAGCACTCTGCTTGACCATCAGCCAGACATGTAGTTCTGCATAGTGAAATAGTTCTACCAAAAAGAATCAGATCTCCCTTCAACAGCCAATACATGAGAGATCTCATCAGAGATACAAAGGATCCTTGTTCAGGTCTCTGGTCTGAATTAATACAACAGAGGAAGACCTGTTGCCCACACACCAGCCAGATGCCCTTTGCTATGAGTTATTTTTAAGTGAATAAGAGCAGTGTGCCTTTAATTGCTTTAAATTTCATGCTTTCAGTGTTTTAACTCAATGCAGAGTGGAAAAATAAAATCTTAAAACTTTAGACTTTCCATCCATGAAAATGAATTAATTACCTTTCAATGTTTTTTTTTTTTTTTTTTTTTTTTTGGATGATACCTATCAGGGTGATGATTCCCAGTTAAGTCTCCATTCAAGACTAAGAGACAGTATCTGGTAATTGTGTATCCAGGAGAGTGTAGCAGAACCCTCGATGGTGTCAGACATGAGAACTGGAGAGGTGAGGCATGAGGACTGAAGTATTAAAAACTTAGATTGGTTATTGGCTGTTAAATTAGTTTCCTGTAGTAAATACAATCCAAAAGTAAGATTATTCCTCTAAGTGATTGTAGTTCACTGCTACACACAGATATTTGTTTTCAGACTGTAAATGAGGCAGCTGAGTTAAAATAAGTCTGAAAGAGGCAGAGCATTCAGAAGACAGTAAATACTGATGGTGAGTTCTGAACCACTCATGCCCTTACAATACAACAGTTCCACTCTTCCATTAAGGCAAGAAGAAAACAGAGATAGAGAAATGGAGTTGGCAGGAAAAAAGAATAAGAAAAGGAGATTAGGAAGGATTCATCTTGCACCAGAAACAAAAGCCTCATACTTCTGATCAGTGCTAGAAATACTGGGTACAGTTTTGAGGCTGAATCTGAATGATGTTCCTTAAGTCACTTCTATAAACTGGAATCGTGCTGTAGCATCTTATGACTATCTCTAACTTATTTAATCATCCTGTAGTTTTGCTTTGGAGACAGATACCTGCAGTGATATGACCAGGAGGTGAAAGCGAAACTTGTGACTTTGAGAGTGGGACTTTGATTATCTTCTAATAAAAATGATTCTCAAAGGGACTCCATGTCCTGGTGCAATTCAGTATGAGGATAAGTCACGCAGTCACCACTTTTAGCTATGGACTCCATTGACCACCTATAGTTAAGTTTGTGGGCAAAAAGAAAAGAGGAATATTGTTCCTTTCAGCTCAATTTGCAAGTGAGCTGTTTCTAAAGCACTTTTGAAGACAGAATACTGTCAGTACTGAGTAAACTGGCTTACTGTTCTTTCAAAATAAAAACTAAATGCAGGGTTTATAAATACCAGGAGTTAGCATTACAAAACTTTCTTTAACATTGCTATTTATCTGGGGGTTGATTCTGCAACTTTGAAATTAATGGAATTTCATTCATTGAATTAAATGGAAAGTGAATTAAGCTTTCAGATCCCCACAGAATAAGTCTGTTCTTCAGAAAAGTCGAATACGACAAGTCAAAAATTGTATTGCAAATCTAACCTCCACTGTATTTAAAAAAAAAAAAAAAAAAAAAAAAAGGGAAAAAAAAAAAAATTAAAAGTCCAAAACTCACAGCATAGAAATTTGAAAAGTTTAGAGTTCATCTGAAGGTAAGCATATTCTCAGCATCTTCTTCAAGCAGCTCACTTCAGATAGTTTTCCTGTATCCCCATTAAATAAGTGAATATCTTAAACTCTAAGAGCAATTGCATTAAAGTGTCATAAAAACATATGAATCCTTAACACAAGTACAGTTCCTTGAAAATAAGTTACCAGATAAACAAAGATTATTTGTACTAGTTTTAGTACATAAAAACTCTAACACCATTAAAGAATGCAATACTGCAGCAGATATTTTAACAGATACAGAAGAGTACCAGAAAGGACATTTAGGGCAACAAAATGAAAGAAAAAATATTTGCACTTAGAAGAAACTGTTTTACTCTGTAGCTGCCTGTAACTTTAGAGAGAATGGTACTTATGTTTAGTCTGTCCTTTGAATTCTATGCATACAGTAGAAAGCATATGCTATATTTTAGTCTGTTATTTTTGATAAGATGATGGAAGGCACCTGTGCAGATTCCCTTCAGTACAGCCAGCTGGAGAGCCTAGTAGGATAAAATGGAAGAAAATCAATTTGCATGCACATGCAGGATAGTTAAATAATGCTGAGAATCTGTGAATAGCTTGTGAGTGTCAATGTATGCAGTAGTATAGGGAGCCAGCATAAGAAACGGGAACTTGGTTTTACTTATCTGTCCTTAAGCAATTCAGGTTCATGCTTTTTATATCTTCAAAATGAAAACAGATAATGGATCATTAGGCAAATAAATGAAACATATATATTCAGGTTTGAATCATAACAGCCTAATTTCAGATGTAGAAGTGCTACAGCCTATTAAATTGTTTTAACTTCTCTTGCTTTACATGACGTGAAAGGTACTCAGGAACTTAAAGATTAAATCCTATGTTTTTGTGTTGTACCAGACTCAGCAATGACACAGAATTAAATTTGTTGCCAAAAAAATATAGATTAATCTTTAATTAATCACCCTTAATATTTTTAGTCTGCCTGAAACCCGTGATCTTGCTAATTTAAGTAACTGTATATCTCAAATGTTAAAGGGCCTGCTCATAAAAAGCTATGCAATTTGGTGTATTCTGAAGAAAATGAATACAAAAATAAAATTTAAAATTAGGTTGGCAATCTCATTTATTTATGTGTTGTAGTGTGGTCTGCATGAAAAGCAACTTAATCTGTATTTTGGAAATGAGTAATGGCTCTGAATTTCTCTGCTCTGTTTATTACAGAAATGGCCCTAAGCAGTTTAAATGGCCTGGCTTTTATGCTTCAGTTAGCCTCAGGTGAAAGTATCTGTAAACAGAAATATAATTTTAATTATTTTCAAATATTACTCTATATGGAGCCTTCTCAGGCTACATGGAGCTACTGTCTGATTACAGAATTTATTAAATGGGAAAAGTAGATTATTGTCCTATAAAGTGTAAGAAGTGTTTTGCTTCCAAATCATGTAAGCACATGTACTTGAATTGTATATACAGGTATATAGACACAGAAGTATACATAGATACAGGTATACGTATGCATATATATGTGTGCGTGTATATATATATATATATATATATATATACCCTTTCCTGGTAAGGATTTGTTTTGACAATGCAGTGTATTGAATATTAGTTCAGTATATTTTATATATGCATATATATATATATATATATATATGCATATATATAGTATTTGCTTGTACAAAAGCAAACCCAACACTAAATAATTTTTATAAATACACATTTCTAATGCATATGTAAGTAATAGGGTACAGTTCTTGACAATTCGGGTCTAAGCACGATCACACGGAAAGCTTCTTCAAAAAGAGGTGGAGATGCAGGAGTGCAAATGGGCAATTATGAAGAAGCTATTCACATTATTAAAAAAATTAGGGCAACTGTATTAAAAAAAGAAGTACCCTCTCTTCTTTTTGAAGTGAGGCATATGTTTGAACTGTTTGACACTGACCATATTGTGTCTTGGTTGCCATGTAAATTAGTTAATGTAATGTAAACTTAGCCCAAAATAGCTCTGCCACAAGATGTTCTAATTTGGGGGGTGGGGGGGGTGTTCGGTGTTTTTTTATTTTTCTGTGTTTTTTTTTTGTTGTTGTTTTTTATTTGTTGTTTGTTTGGTTGTTGTTTTTTTTTTTTTT
>NW_020799091.1:59799636-59819747 GCF_003259725.1 Athene cunicularia | reverse complement strand
GGGGGGTGGGGGGGGTGTTCGGCGTTTTTTTATTTTTGTGTGTTTTTTTTTTTTGTTGTTTTTTATTTGTTGTTTGTTTGGTTGTTGGGTTTTTTTTTTTTTTTTAATATAATAAACTAAAAGCAAGGGCAGAATTTAAAACTGTGAAGATACTTTAAGCAAAGGTAAGACTTTAAGCACAGGGCATCTCTTTATGGAGAGTTATTGAGGATATCTGTGAGAAGAAACTACAGAGACAACATGAGATGTTTTCAAACGAAAAATTCAAAATAGCAATCAGATCAGAGGGCGAAGCATGGTATCCAATGACACCATCAGAGTTACTATTTTTGTACTAAAGGAAACAGTATTTTTTTTGCCTACAAAGCATCTGTTACTCCACTGTTGGTTACCATGTATAGTAATTATGTGCATACCCTGAAGGAAAGTATTCCTCTCTACCTGGAAAAACATAACTCCCATCAAAACTAATGTAGATTTTTCACATGCTTGGGGACAGGTGAAAGTTAGCAGGAACCCAAATCAGGTGGTTTGCCTGAGGGCTTTTATTACTTGGAAATGTTTTGAAAAGTAGTATAACTGCAGTCAGAAGCAAAAATAAGTTCTCCACATATGTGTTGCCAATAATAAGCTTGCTATAGTTAACCGCTGATTAACACATCTGTGAGGAGTTACCAAATGCTGGGACTGTTCCCAGAGATGAAATCTTGTTTCTGCTGACTCATCTCCATAGACAGATTAGGAAAGTTTTACTAACATTGCTAGACTGAATTTTGTCCTGCTTTGAAATCTCAGATTTTTTCCTCAGCAACTACATTTTTTATTTACTGCACAGATTTCCTGGCAAAACCTTTCTAAAGCTGACTAATAATATTTCACCAACATTAAAAATTAAATATTACAATTAGCTAATTTTTTTTTTACTATTCTGATAATAATCAAACACAAAAAAATAGGGTATTAGTATGACCTAAAAGCTACAGGAACCAATCTGTGTTAAAAAAAACCCTACAGGCATACTGCAGTTCACACTGTTGCAAATGTCTTTAGTGTATATGATTACTTAGAGCATCTTTATACTGCAGAATAAAGATACAGCCAAGGACAGGAGGATTCCAGACGAAATTTCAACAAAGATTCTTAACTCTAGAAGAAAAACTTTGTTTTAAGAGAAAATTGAAAAAATCTGGTGGGAGGAAGAATTCTGAATATGATGTTCATCGCTGAATGTCCAAGGAGTTTGAAAAATTTTGCAGAAGCTAAGTGCAATTCCTGTAAATGAAATTTTAGGTAGGGTGTAAAGTATAAGGATAAAGGTATAATCTGTTGTACAAGTATAAGTTTGAGGAGGAGTAAGTAGCATGAGGCAAACGGAAACAACAAGAATATGATGCATCCAAATAACAAACAAGATACTAACATCTGTGGTTCTGAGGAGTGTAATTTGTGAACCCAAGCCTGAAACAGTGTGATATTTCTAAAATAAATGAATATCATTTTGAATACAATGATTAGCTGTTGGGGAAGTGGTCTGGGTGAAATAAGATAGGATACTGTGTTTTTGTGTGGTTAGGAAACAAAGCTCTATATTGCCACATCACATTCCCAAATTTTTGTTCTTGGCTTGAATGGCCTGATACCATTTGACCTCCTGGCAATACCATCTAGTCCCACTGCCAGTAACCTTGTTTTGTCTCAACCGTTCAGTCTTCCTTCTGGCAGGTGAACTGATTTTGTAACAGAAATCGGTGTTCAGCATCATGTTGTTTTTGTCACAAACTTTCAGGGCATTCTGGTAAAACCCTTTATTCAAATGTAAGAATATAATGTATATGTAGCTGACACAGCTAGGGAGTGACAGGCTTTTTCAAACCCCTGGAGTATTGATTCAAATTAAGCAGCAGGGGGTGATTAAAGTTAACTGAATATGAAGGCAGACAAGGAAAGAATCCCAGCAGTTTCCACAGTAAGTTTATTTCTTGATATGATGAACTTGCTTTGCAGCTCACCCACATAAGACTTCAGAATCTTTCAGTTGAAAGTTACTGTGCTGCTACTGGGTGGGAAATGTGAAATGTGTTGACAACAAAAATGTGTTTATTTTGGCTCTACAAATTCTCTGATGTTCTGGAGCTGAGGGCCTGTAGGATTGCTGCACTGAGCTAGAACAAAGGAAGAAACAACTGGTCTATTCAAAAGTGCTGGCATAGAGATCTGTTGGCAAAAAATGGTGGAATGCCATTCTTCCCGCTGGTGCTAATTTCTCCAGAGGTAGTTGACTGAGCCGTTGTTTAGAAGTTAAGTTTTAATTAGTTCAAACTTGCTTGACATTATGAATGCCTCTTGAGAGCTGCTTGCTTGAATTTATGTGTTTATTAATTCATTTTGCAAGTGTTTGTTGTGGGGAAGGTACTTGTTTGTTAAGGACAGTTTATGAATATAAGTATAGGACACTTTTGAAGAAGTCTGAAGTATAAAAAAGTTTTGAATTTTTCTTTCATGTTACAAAAAAGAGGTTGATGGAAAAAATAAATAAATTGTTGAGGCCAGGATAGAGTTCTGGTCCTATTCTTTTCTGTTTCTAAACACTGTGTCTAATAAGCGGTATATTGGAAGGGGCAGCAGTAAAAATCCAAAGATCAAATCCAGTCTTCAGGTATAATGCCCAGATGCGTGGCCCTCAAAGGGGCATTGGGTCTACAGGGCAGAGAGTTGCTATTTTGTTTCCGAAGGATATTGTAAAACTGGAGTTTAATGACTATTGTTCATCTCATGTTTTCCCTAGGCTTCTGAGGATTAACAGCACAAATTAAGTTTCACACCAGTCACCCCAGGATGTCAGCATACTGTTTGGATTTAAATATAAAGTTCTGTTATCAGCAATGGCTAAATAAGACAATTTGCTAGCACTTCTGTATCTGCACCAGAGAAACAATTCCAACAAAGTGAAAACACAGCAACTTTTTGCATGCTCTCTGTTGGGAGAAGAAAATTATTCGGATTGTATGACTCTGCAAGTACTACATGAGCCGGTTAAAAAGGTGTAAAAAAAAGGATGAATAATAATTTATTTCGCAGTGTTGATACTTCCCAAATGCAAATAGCACTGGAGAATTGCACTTCTATAAAAAGGCAATGAGAGAAACCCCCAGCCTTTACCTGATAGAAATATGGAAGTTGGAGATCATAAATGCAAAATAAAGTTTTAGAACTGGTGGATAGTTACTGGAGAGAGAGATTTATGTGAATGAATGTTTCTTCTTACTTCCAATGTTTTTATATACCTCTGACAGCCACCCTTGTTCCTAAATTTCCAGTGGTTAATTTTGATGGCCAAAGTTACTGGAGGAGTTCATGCACAAAATCACTGAAATACCTGGAGTGTTGGAAAGTTCAGTGCCTTTTGAAATGCTCTAAATTATGATTCTCCTACATGAATTACCTAAGAGTCTTGATTTAGGAGTTGGGCTCAGAACAAATTTTAACTCTTACCAAACCTGATCAGAAATACTACTAGCTTTTTTACCTAAGAGTGATACTTAAACTGAATATTTGTTAAATCTGGAAGATTTACAGTCAAATTTTTCTCATGAGGAAATTTGAGTTCCCATTTTTCATCCATAGAGATACTATTATAGGGGATTCCTTATTCAATTTTTTGTTTCTTTTTTTGCTTATGTCATTCTGTGTTCAGGAAGACACTTCCTGCAGATTCCCATTTCAGGTGTCCAAATGTCCTCGCACTTTCCCTCATGGGCCCTAGCCACCCAACTCAGGATCGTGAGTCCCTTTAAGTGGTAGAGCACCAAAAATATAAATGCTCCAAAGATGGGTCTTGTGATCCTGCAGGGATCACTTCAAATCTGGCTCTGGGTAGAGAAGCATGTTCAGCTCTCCTGAAGTTCAGGCCATTCTTTCTAAACGTGTATCTCCAGTGTAAATACACAGAAAGTGAATATTATACCCTAAAACAGAATTCTGATTTTTTTCATCTGTCTGTAGTTGCTTATCAGAATCAAAATATTTGGCCAAAATCTTGCCTGTGTCATTCTGTCAGAAATGGAAAGCAGAATCAAACAGTTTTTCCTGATGACGTGTATTTTTACAGCAAAACAAGAATTTCTATATTTTGGAGAACTTTTTGCCAGCTGCCTACATGAGAGTTCCTACTGAAATAAATAACTGTTCCTCATCCGAAGGTCTTTCTGGTGTAAGGATTCAAAAGCGAAAAATGCATTGAAACAAACAATAGTCTAAGTTTATACATTCAAATCCAGTTCCAGAGACTTGCATGTAAAAATTACTCTAAGTTCAGATGTGGTGTCAAAACCTTGTTGGGAAAGATAAGCTGTCTGGAAGCCGTTTTCAAATTCTGAACACTACCTCCTCATTGTTTCTATATTTTCATTTTTTTTTTTTTTAACCAGGATGGAAGGAATAAAGCACACATATTAATAAGTATCAAATTTGTGCATATTATGGCAACTGTCTGTATGGGAAAGAGATTCTTAGCTTTTTTAATGAGGTTTAATAACCATCAGTCACATATACCTCCATCTCTAAGTCTATGTATTTAAGAGATGTTGTCTGAGGCCAACAGCAGCAGCTGCAGTGATGGCAAAATACACACATATATATACACACACATATATAAAATTCTGAAAGCCACAATTGCTTCATTAAAGTTATTGAAGGCATAAAATAGATTTTAATTGTATGGCTGATTTCCCACAGCAATTTAATGGGGTATTTGGCAGAAATCAAAAGCTGTAAAATTCATGTTGTTTGCTCATGAAGTTAGCAGTGAGCTAAATCCTTCAGCTATTACTCAGGCAAAAATCCCATTGAAGTGCATTGAAGTGAACTTCAGTTTCCCCTGAGAACTAAGGTTTGCAGCATTTTTCTCAAAGTAAATAGCAATGTTGAACCTTAGGGAAGCTGTCATGATCAGAGAGCCTTAAGGTAAGGACACTATTACTCTAAATGTAAAACTTTTTTTTTTTTTTTTTCTCCCCCTTTTCTTTCCAGTATGACAGATGCAGCAATTTAGGGAAACAGCTCGAGATTGCATGGACATTTATTTTGATTAACAATACAGAAACAGTCAGTTGATTTCTGTAGGTGCTGCATTTTTAAATGTTTTCTGTTGGAAATATCAACCATCTGCCTCGAGTGAATAACTTGAATAGCTGATAGCACTGTATCATTTCCTATTTTAGGCTCCAAAGCCAGAGGCACTTGAACACCCAGGTAGGATCCTAGGTGCTCATGGAGACTTGGAAGCTGGAAAGACCTAAGCCATATAAGATCAATTGCTCCTGGCACTTAAAAGGCTAGTAAAAACAGGTTATAATGTTTACATGACTTTTTATGGGTCAGAGTTTATTATAGCTCCATTCTATGGCCTACAGCAGAGGAGCATTTTACAAGGCTTTTGCTGTGCTTGACAGATATATTTCAGTGAGTTTGCCAAGGCAGGCTATTTCAACTGAGCCCCTAACATTTACAGATTTCCAAGATTCGCTTTGCAGAGAAAGATACTTGGGAATTGGACAAAATGAACCCAAATTGGATTGGACACAATTCATAATAATAAATAAACCCTGTGACTACTAATCATAAGAATGTTTATACATGTCAAAAGACATTATATGCTGCACTCAAAATGCTGTGTTGAAGCACACTGTGAGGGCTATAATGTTATCAAAAATTAAGGAATACTAGAATTAACCTTTCTTTCTCAATCCCTTCCTTGCTTTTACAACCCCCCCCCAAAAAAAAAACCAACAACAACAAAAAATATTCTTGCACCATGCCTGGCACAGGATTGTCTCACTTCCATGGCTATTCTTCAACAGTCTACTCTTTTTTTTTAGTTCAGTTTTTGACCTATACCATCTATGTTGACCATGTCTCATCTATTAGACACTACTCAAGATATTATCAACACAGATTTTACCGATTACCTCACAGGTTCTTTTATGGTACTTTTAGGTATAATATCTGTGCACACTACAGTAGACCACAAATGGTCATGATCGAGACAAATTTCCATGAATAAAGAGAGTGGTGCAAGACAAAGAAAGAAAAAAGTACTGTGATGAGGGTAGCAAATTTAAGAGCAGGAGCCTGAAATGGTTATTTTATTCATGTGGTGGTAGCACTTAGTGGTAGTTAAACAATGTACCCTCAGTATTTTAGTGGTGTGGTAGGAACTTGTAAGAAGTCTGTGAGAAAGAGGAGAGGAAAGGAATTCTTTTCAAGAGGAAGAAATAAGAAACATTTCTTTGACAATTTTCATTTTTTTATTAGATCTTTTCACTTAAATATGTATTAGATACAGTACAGTGTAATGGGCCACTAGTAAAGCGCTGGTGAGACTTAGAACCAAATTCATAGTGATAAGCCTGGTATATATGGCAGAGTCATGATCTCCATGTCATTCTGCCTAGTTTATATATTCTCTTAGCTCTGTTCTTCCTAGATTGCATGGTTCTCCAAACTGGGATTATTTCTTCCAGCCTGGAAATGGAACTTCCTAAAGTGATAAATCTTGTTGTGGCATTGAAACTGGAGATCAATAAAGTGAAATTTCTCATATATGTGTAGTTCATGCTTCAGTCTCCTGTTATAAACTTCTCAGCATGACTTGGCCAGGTGGAACATCATGGCCAGTGGAAAAACAGAGGATGATTTTTTCCTGTGTGATAATTCAGTGACAGATGGGAAATGTTAACAGTTACAATCGACAGAAAACAATTGTAATTTATAACAATCCTTAGCTATTTATACTCAAAATTTCAGTTACTTGGCATCCATTTTTAGCAACTTTCAAATAAAAATGAGTACTGTAATCTGAAAATATTGGTGACAAAATAATCATCAAAGTAAACCTATAACCTATTTAAACACTGAAGTTTTGAGATAAAATATGTTGCTTCCCCGCCAGCAGTGTTAACAATTCCTTCTCTGTGAAATTTCAAGTGTTATAGAAGTTCTGATAACACAAATTGTTTGTAGCCAGAAAGCTGACTTTCATTAAAAACAAACTGCCACACCATACTGTACAGTAGCATTTTATAGAGTTTGAAGTATCTGGCTTGTTAACTCTATTTAAGCAGCTGCTATCTCACTTCAGTCTGATCACAGGACTGTTTGAAATGAAAATAAAACCTGCTTTGTTTACAGACCTCTTTTAACTACTATGGATCAAGAATTGTTTGTTCTTTCTGACAGCTTTTACAGGCTTTTGTTACATTTTATTCTTACTGTGATAGATGCTGGTAATTTTCTACTTGCTTTTTGTAAGTCTTTTTCTACCGGCCACACCACAGGGAGTTTATCAGAAAAGGCTGATCTTCCCTAATCCACTACCACATACTATGTGCCCTTTGGAGCAGGTATGCTTTCATATCACAGTGTTCAATAAAATTTTCTGATTAATAAACACTTTATTTTTTTTTATAGCGTTCCGGGCAGCGGTCACAACCAGCAAGAGAATTCCCGGCTAACAGCTTCTCTCTGGCGGTTCTTTGCACATGTTTAGACGATTATATTTTCTGTTATTGGTGATGCCATCAACAGTGGTATCACCCCAGAGTGATTTTAACTGACCAAAGAATCTTTCCTGCCTGCTGTGACATTTTCTCAGACATGATGTCATCTACTAACATTTCTTGGTTAAATAAAGAAAATATGTACTATAATGATGTTATGCTGAAGATTAATTAGGTTTTAATTCTTAATTTTAAGGGTGTTTTCGTAGTCTTGAGTGACATTTCAGATAAAGTTTGTACAGAAATAACTACCCATGAGAATATATCAGTAAATTTAACACTTGAATAAGAATGCAATAGAAGCAAAACTGATGAATGTATTCCATGTGTAGAGTTTTATTTTTAAAATACTCTTTCTTTCTGCTTTATACAAAAGATAGAAATCTTAACAGTGATTGCTACGCAAAACTTCATAAAGTGTTTAATCAAAGAATGACATTTCTATGGTGGAAACAACAGTTCTTAAAGGTGTTGGAAAAACTGTTTAATCTCCCTGTTTGAAGACCAATGTTTAATAAGTGTTTCAAGATGAATCAATAAAATAGTGAATCAATTATTATATGTTTGAACAAAAGTAACTTTCTTCATGTAATCTACATCTTTTTTTTCTGTTGGCGTCTTATAACTGTTCTTATTTAATGTGAGAATATTAATAGAATTATGTAATCACAAATGTCTAATAATAAACACTCTTTGAACGCAAGATTTAAGCTCTTAAATCACACATAAATATCTAATTTTAGCATGAATATTAAATGTTGTTTCTTCAAACAAACAGAATATCCCATCAGATTTAGATATATAATAAAAATAACAAAATGCATGTCAGAATCTGAGTAGAAGCTGTTGGATTACTAACAGTTTGTTGTGTGAATAAAATCTATGGACTCTCAAGACCTAAAGAAATGAATGAATGTACAGAATTTAGTACATTGTAGGGACTAGCAAAATATAAATAACATGCTAACAGAAGAAAATTTCCTACTAATTCATTTCATTGTTTTATACAGTAAATAGTAAGACTTGAATTGTATCTCTAGGCATAGGGCTGTATCAAGGGATCATACAGAGCCAGTGTTTTCAGAAGAAAAAAATGCTGAGGCGTCTGTGTATTTCTGAAGAAATTTCAACACAGCCTTATGTAATTAACTGATCTGAGTGTTGTTATACTACACTGAATAATGGGAAAACAAAATGTCTCCTGTTCTTGTCATGATTTTGCTGTTTTGCCTCCTTGTTCTGAAATTTTATATGTATCTAGCTTCAGTCTGGAAAGAAAAATCTTCCTGCATTTGAAAATAAACTAAACTAAACTAAGTTCAGCCCTAGAATTTTAATTCCTGGAGTTGCCCGTTGCAACTCATTTAGTCTGCAACATCTGGATTGTTTCATATCTTACATTTTAAACTGAGAATATTTTTATTGGAGGCAAGATATTGTGAATCCGTATAGTGGGATAGGTAGAAGTTCTGAACACTGTACTTTTGTGAGGTCTTTGGAAGTTTTCAGACCCGGAGATAGGTCTGAAGAGGACACAAATGAACAAACATATTTGAATAGCTTCAATACCTAGTGTTAAACCACATTGTTTAAAGTTCTTACTCACTTGTTACCCAGTTCTGGACTTCAGGTATTAAGGTTGTAGGAGTAGAGTTCCTTTGGTAACATAGTTTAGTTCATGCTTAGTTCCACTAACGTGAGTTAGACTGCAGATCTCATACAGCAGTCAAGAAATATCCTTTGGCCTATGTCACTAGGTAGATGAATGATGTATTTTTGGTTTCTCTTGGGAGAATATAGATGGAAGACTTTCTCCTCTTTCTTGAAGTGCTTCACACTCCATGAGAGTCCTCCTGGCTGATTCTCTGCGGTGAAGACAAAATAACATTCCTATGGGACTTGAAGAAAGAAAAAGTGTAACATTATTCCTTTAAAAGTGTTTCTGGTAATTTTTCTTATATATATATTTTGCATATTCGTTAAGTAGATGATAAAACCCTGTTCTGTAAGATAAAGATTAGACTCCCACCTGACTGATTATCCTAGGTAGAAACATGAACACCTGTTTAATTCAGTTCAGTTTTCTATGAGGGGTTTCCTAACCTATGAAAACATCTATTCAGATGTTTGAGGTAGAGTTAAAAAAAAAAAAAAAAAAAAAAAAAAAAAAAAAAAAAAAAAAAAAAAGAAGAAACAAGAAGTTTTGGGGGCTATGATGTAGAAAAAAAGACAAATCCTTTTTATATTTCAGTGTGACCTACCTCTCCTCTCCATGCAATTCAGAGTCCTCTTTGCTTTTAGAACAGAAGACTGTAGGATTCTTCCTTCAGAGAAAGATTAAGCTATAATAATTTTATTGGACATAAGGGTTGATTCTAGGATTAGCAACATTAGACAAAGTCTTTCCTGAAAAACTTAAGGCACCAACAGAAGGAATTTCTAGATGGCACTGAAAATGTAAATTTCAAGTCTACTGAGTTTGGTGAATTTTATCCCTAAGGAGCGTTGTGTATGCCAGCTGACACATTGGATGTTATTGGCTTTAATTAAGGGATAATATTCATGGTTAAGGATTATATGCGCAGCAATAAATGGTTTTTGTAAGTAATTAAATGCTACAGTGAAGGTAGGCATATGACAACAGAAAAACAGAGCGAATGATATAAGGTTTGTTTAAAATAGAATTATGGTTCAAGGGAGAGAAACAGGTGGATGTGGAGCAACAGACTGTATAAATAACAAAATATCAGCCAGTGTGTGGTAAAAAAAGCAATTATCTTTGTCGTTACAGCGCTACAGATACCTAAGCAAAATTTCCACTCCCATCTTACTCTCTATCTATATATACACACACACACATACACTAATAAGTGTATGTGAATTAGTTACTCACTAGTGTGAAGCCTGCCTGATTATACACCACTGGGAGCCATTTTCCAGATTCTGAAGACTGAAGAAAGAGGATACCACTTCCAGGAAGATGTTAGGACACTTTTTTAAATCTGTCTACCCAGGCATATAGTGGTAGTCCTACTTCTGGGTAGAATGGACTGAAACAATTGTATTAATGAATTACTATTATGAACGAAATTGGTTTCTTATTCTTAAAATACAAGAGTTTTTTCATAGAGTGGAAAAATTTATTTGCACCTGTCATTTCTATAAGCTAGCCACATAGATCACTGCCGTTCAGGAAGATTTGTGCATCTTTAAGCAAGACCCTACTGAGGATATATTCCCTTTCTATGTGTTCAATGGCTTTGAAATGTCCCCACATCTACTGGAAGAAATTTGTCAGCTTCATACTAAATACTATCACTGCATCAGACTTTTCATGAACACCTTAATTAGGTGGCTCATATGCCCTAGAAAGATTTGTTTTGTCTGCAATTTTGGATTAAGTTCCCAGTTTATGAAGGAAAATCTTGATGTCTGAAAACCTGAAATGAAAACCCTAAGTGTATTTCTTGCATTTGGTATTTTAAATATCTTCAGGTCCAAACATGGGTATTGAATTCTTCATGTAAGACTGCTTTACTATTCTTCACACTTGTGGTCACATCCTAAGGTTCCAGGACAATCATTTATATAATTTTGTTGCCAGTGTCATTAAGGAAAATAATGGACTTTATTAAGGACAACACATCAGACTTCACTCCCTTTTTATCCATGTTATTGCTATTAACTCTGCCTGTTCTGAAAGACAGAGGGAGGACTCCAAGGGCACTGCTTTTTCTATCCATGAAGAGAAAGAATAACATGGTACTAATGAGAGCTTATTAAGGGGCAGGATGCCCAGCAACAGAATCTGTTCTTCAAAGATGAAAGTTTGATATTGTGAGCTCAAGAACGGAAATTTTGTCAGACTTTCTGAAGTAAAAAGAAATACAAAGTTAGTTTTCTAATTTTATTTTTGCAAAACCTCCTCCTCCTCTAACACTAAGAAGGAGAGGATTTGAATTAGCAACAGCATAATTGAAAGGCTGTTGGTTTTGTGGAGTGAAGCTGCTAAGGAAGAATTCCTTTTTGGTAGCAGTTTCTATTTTGAAATTGTTTACAGGATTGTTTCTGTTCATTATTAGCTGAATATTTGTCGTTTCCATCACTGCCACCCTTAACAGACACAATTGTTATGCCCTCCTGCTAGCTAGGTTACCTAGTGAAGAAATTAGAAGTTGTAATTTCTCAAAAAAAAAAAAAAAAACCAAACAAAAAAAAACTTCTTTTGTACATTGAACTATACATCTCTTAGAAAGGAAAATAAGGATGGAACTTGTCCCAGTATCATCAGAAATGGCTATTTAAGCCTATTCAGTAATCATTTAAGATTTAAATCACACAAAGGTTACAAAACAACATTGAATCATCTAGTCAAAATTTAATTCTTTTTTCCTTGGTTTATGTAGTCACAAAAAGATTGGAAGAAAATGATGTAACAGGTGAAAAGGAAAGTAGAAGGAAAAATATAAATAGTTAGATGATAAACATCTAAGGCTGAAGTCTGTAATCCCAGTCTGAATTTGTATAGGTCAGATTTCTTGAATAGTTCAAATCAAATTTTGGTGAAATAAATCAAATCAGTAGGCTTTCATGATTCTGTAGAGCTCACAAATAAAAATTGTCTCATAAGAAGATGTCATTATTGAAAATGATGTAAACACACAGCTGAAATTTATAAAAAAGTATGCTTCACTCTGACCAGCTATCCTGCAGTTTATGCATCTACCACAAGTTTAGTGTTCAATGATAAATAGTACTGGATTTAGTACCAGTGTGTATTTTATGGCTGTAGTCTGTTTTGTGGGATTTTGCTTTGTTAAGGTAAATAATTTAATTTTGAAAGGTAGGGGAAGTAAACTATCTCATGCTTCTTCCAGGGTGTTTTATCATAGAGTGTAACTTTCTCAAACAGCATGTGAATTGCTAAAGAAATATTGTAAGGCACTTACATAGTTACAGCATCAGCTCATGGCACTGCCAAAATGAACATAAATGGTTTCTTGGTACATGACACAAAGTTAGTCTTGCTGTAGAAAAACATCTGTTTTGCATGGTCATTACATATTCCTTCCTCTAATTTGGGTGGTACCTCATATACTTGAAATATTATTCCTCCAGTTTGGCTGGTGGTTTTCCTATGTGACTTCATGAGATTATATAAGCCTTCTCTGGAATCAGATTTATGTGCATGTTATGAAATAGCTCAAAAAATTAAAGATTTGCATAAGAAATTTTACAAGAAACTCATATTGTTACTCATCCTTCAGCTATTATGCAAATGAAAAGGAGAATTAATGAATAAAAAACAAATTGCGGAAAGTAATACAAATACTATACCAAAGATGAATAATGATTAGTCACTGACTTTCCTGCATAACTAAAGAACTGTAGTTCATTTAATCTATATATTTAAAGACGTCTTCTGACTCCAGAAAGCTTCAGGAAGACACTTTTTCCTTTAAGAAATTCAATCACACCTTCTATAATATTTTCTCCACAAAGAAACCAACCTCTGCCCTTCACTATGAATTATCTGTCAGTCATCTTTTCTCAAAAGCATCTTTTATCTTCAATCTCCCTATATAAAATAAACTGTTTGAAAAACCTTGAAAAATTTTACCAGAAAAACATATATTTTAAGGCAAAATTTGAGTTCCCTTAAATTAAAGTTTTTGTAAGTCTATTCCAAGCACAAATACAGGCTGAACCATGAGTGGATTGAGAGCAGCCCTGCGGTGAAAGACTTTAGGTTATTGGTTGGCAAGAAGTTCAACATGACCCAGCAATGTGTGCTTGCAGCCTGGAAAGCCAGCTGTATCCAGCAGGCTGATGGGGATGATTCTCCCCCTCTGCTCTTGTGAGACCCCATCTGGAGTACTTCATCTAGCTCTGGGGCCCCCAGCATAAGAAAGACATGGACCTGCTCGAGCGGGTTCAGAGAAGGGACATGAAGATGATCAGGGGGCTGGAGCACCTTCCTTATGAGGATGGGCTGAGAGAGTTGGGGTTGTTCAGCCTGGAGAAGAGAAGGCTCTGGGAAGACCTAATAGCAGCCTTCCAGTACTGAAAGGGGCTACAGGAAAGATGGGGAGGGACCCTTTATCAGGGAGTGTAGAGATAGGATGAGGGGTAAAGTTTTTAAACTGAAAGAGGACAGATTTTGATTAGATTTCAAGAAGTTCTTCACTGTGAGGGTGGTGAGGCACTGGAACAGGTTGCCCAGAGCAGCTGTGGCTGCCCCCTCCCTGGCAGTGTTCCAGGCCGGGTTGGACGGGGCTTGGAGCAACCTGGACTAGTAGAAGGTGTCCCTGCCCATGGCAGGGGGTTGGAACTAGATTATATTTAAGGACCCTTCCGACCCAAACCATTCTATGATTCTATGATTCATGACTAAAACCACCATATTTTCTTCTACTCTTCTGATTAGTCACCTTTATAATAATTCTGGCCATGGATAGCTTATTGCACAATTTGAAAACAATGCAATATACTGTATTGCAGTTGCACTATTTTTCACTCTTTGAAAGCAGTTGAAAGTAAAGTTTAATCCATTAATCTCGGAAAATAATTCTGCAGATCCTGGGCTCTTATCTTCTGTGTCCCTACTAAATTTTCCTTGCCTTTGCATGTCTAATCCAAATAATATAGGCATGATTCTAATAGCTAAAAGAAGCAAATGGACATATGGACAAATATCATGGAGAACTATCTTTAGGTCTTGATTCCAGCTTTTCTATCATATTTCAATACGGTAAAAATAGTGATTCTGAACTCTCTGGAATAAGATGTATTACATTCTCATTTATTCATTTATTCTATATGTCTATTCTTCATTATTCATTTATTCAATATGTGAAGGCTTTTACTACTCAAGCAACTGAGTAGCAAACTGCCAGAAAATATTTTCTCTCTCTGTTCTAAGGGTGCTTAAAGTGCTGTATGTCATTACTGATTTTGATTCTTTCAAGAAAATGTTTACTCTCTTAATCTTTTCAGTATTTTTGTCTTCCTCTGTTTCATATAGACTTAATTTAAGTCTAGAATTGTAAGGGTTTTTTAATGTATATAGAAGTTTATTGATGTCTCTTACATATGATAGCTGTCTTCTGATACTTTTGGGTTCATGTGCTCTATTTCTGGAGAAATTAAAATACTTATGTGAGATTTGGTTTAAAAATTTTTAATTTTATTTTTTGCAAAGGGCATACACATTTAGATCTATATTGTCGCATACAAAAGATTAGTTACAAAGGAACTGTGACTCATACTTTCATTTTTAGTTCTAAAAATATTCTTAATTAAACTAGAATGTAAACTTTTTGAGAATTAAAAATACTTATTTGTCAACTTAACCAGTAGTTCCATATGTGGATGGGATAGGTCATAGAAATTAAATGTCTTGCAGGGAGATTTAACAGGTCATGATGGCTAGAGCTTAGAGTCTAAATTTTAATACATTCAATTAGTTCTTTGTATCTAGCAATTTCTTTTAATCATCAACTGTGTACAGATATATTTATGTATAGACTCTGTACATTGACATGATGAAATCTTTAGACTTCTTGATTTCAGTTAGTGCAAATAATCCAGACCATTCTGTTAGTTTCAGATTTTTCCACTGGTTCTGTTATTAATTTATTGGAATTGGGGATGTTTGTTGTTCAGATAAGATAAATTAATTGACATTCCCTCACTTGTAATTTCCAAATGGCATAGCATTGTATACAGAAGTTTACATACTGTCTAACACTGATTATCAGTGTTAGACACTG
The DNA here is from genome assembly GCF_003259725.1 of Athene cunicularia. Classification (NCBI taxonomy): domain Eukaryota; kingdom Metazoa; phylum Chordata; class Aves; order Strigiformes; family Strigidae; genus Athene; species Athene cunicularia. Next base: position 59,804,419 of record NW_020799091.1, on the reverse strand, counting down.
ATAAGTTAGTTATTATTCTCTCATTACAAACTGTTATGGACTGAAGAGAAAATTATGATTAGATTGTTTTGCAAAGGTTCATACTGGGATAAACGGTTCTGCCAAAATCATGAGGCATAGTCATAGTCAAAGCGTGAAACAATAAGTGAATAAATGTGATTTGTATTCTATATTTTGGGGGTGTCTCATACCCTTATTTTTCCCTCTGCTTCTCAAAGTTTTATAAAAATGGTATTATGCTGCTTTCTCATGCAAATTATGCAGATTGTACCTGTTTCACATCTATCACATAGCTCCAAAAATTTCTAGGTAGCAAAAATACATGGAGAAGGAAAGAAACTAATCCTTTAGGAGACAGCTTTTCTTAATTCAGCTTGCTTGTATATCACCAACTTTTTCTTCTTGGGCATCTCATTATTAGAATTTCATGGTTCTCCCAGTATATGAAGTTGCATCTGTTCTGGAATCCAGTTAAGGTTGTCTGACACCAAAATATCCTTTTTCTCATTAATTATTATTTCAACCTTTATTGTTATTTTTATTATTTGTATTTTATTTTTCTTTGAATTAAACAAACAAAGAAAAATGCCACCATGCTGCATTTCTAACATCTTCATAGTTCTAGCTAGTGTTAGAGAAAAACTGCAAGGGCTTCCAAAATTGATGGCTGCTTTCTCCTTACAGTTAAAATTTGAAGGGAAACATTTCAGAGGTCTTGGCCATGCTTTCTGTGTGTTGGCCCAGTATAGCATAGCATAACGTAGCACAGTATAGTTCCATGCTGAATAGCTGGATAAGGTACCAGAATAGCTCCATACCCATAGGTTAGCAGTATCCCTTTAGAAATGTAAATGGTTAGATAGAAAAAATAAAATAAGGAAATAAAAAAGAGAGTGATACACAGAAACAGTAAATGTGGAGTGGTAAATGACTCATTTATTAATAAGACAGTAGACTCATATTTGAGATCAAGATAATGAAAGTTTATTCCTAGGGGGAAAACACCAAATGTAGCCTTTACTTTTGGATGACATGTTAGACTGACAGATAAGACTCGGTATGTTGACAGATCATGGAAATCAAAGTTCAGAAGAACTTTGTACATGAAGAAGGATATTCTGCATTGAAAAAATTCAGATACATCAAAAATTTTATAGAAAGTATCTTGAATTTGGTAATTAATGAAGCATCTTGTTATTCATAAAACTGGGCTTTTGTTTCTGTTTGTTGTTTAGTAATTAGAAATAGTTTATACCTTCAATTTCAATGTTTCCAGTTTAGGATATTGTGGTGGTTTAGGCCCTGCTGGGCCTGAGACCCCGTTGCTGTTGTCCCTTCCCCCACCTCAGACTGGACGGGGCAGAGAGTGAGATACAAAGGCCGGGGTTGAGATAAGGAAAATTTTAATACAACAGTGTAACAAAGAATAAACCAAACAACAACAATAGCAATAACAATAACAATAAACAGTAACAACAATGAACAGGACAAGAGATATACCACAAGGATACAGCAGAGAAGGGTCGTGACAATGAACAAAAGCCATCCCTGTTCTTCCCGCCCTTTGGGGGCCTGGACCTGCTGTCAGCATGGTATGAATAACCCGGCTAGAGCTCCCTCCCCACTGCTGGGGAAACATAACACTATCCTAGCTGAACCAGGACAGGTATGTTGCTCAGGAACCTCTAGATTACTTTTGCTCAGCAGCAATAGCCCTCAGGAGAATGGTGAGCAGGATTGTCACATTAACTCAACAGTTGATGTGACAGCTGGTGGAGAAGGGGATACAAAAAGGCCTTGAGACATTGATCAGATTGTGTGGGACTTCTTGAGTCAGGCAAAGTTGGTGGAGGACAGATGGAGATTCACACTGACCTCCAAAGAGGGGACACAGAAGACAAGGTGTCAAGCTTCCAGGCTTCTCTGATGCTTCTCCCAGGGGTCAGGGGCAATGTCAGCCTCAGCTCTGACTGGCGGCCTGAGCCACTGGATGAAGGAGATAGGGAAACAGATGAGCAAGCCGTGTATCATTACAGATGAAGAGCAGATCAACAGGATCTTCACAGAGATCCTTCAGAGGCCAGAGGTCTCTCTTTCTGCTTTTACGTAGGAGGACGTATGGACAGAAAATACTTTTGAAAGAATGTAAGATGGCGACTCCCAAGACGGGACCTGTGTTTTCTAGCAATTAAATTTCTCTGCTATTAGTTGTGCACTTACAAAATAGGGATAAAGTTATATAAATTTGGTGTCTAAAAACTGTCATTTTTTCATTAATCATTATTAGGAGATTCTCCTGCCTGTCATAAGTAAATAAATAAATAAGGTAGCTAGCATATTGGAAAACAGGGATATTTCCGTTAACTTAGTGTTATTTGGTAACAATTTTTATCTTTTTAATGGAAGTAAGATTAAATAATTAACATTAACACAGCTATGTGGGAAAGGTAAGCATTTTTCTGTGGCAGTGCACAGATGCCACTTGGGCCAAAGGAAGCAGGTCCTTGATAAATTATCTGAACCGGTAACTATTTAGCTCAACAAAGAAACTGAAGATGAAAAGTTTACTAGTCAAGCAGCCAGAGAAGAAAATGCAGAAGAATTTGTACAAGATTTGTGGGGACGGCTTGGGGATTCTGTGTGTTTCATCAAAGCTAAGAACTGGGGACAAAAGTTATCATGGGTAATGATGAAACACTGATGATGAGTCAAAATATAGAAGGATACTAATTTAATAGTATCAGCTAAGGTTAAAATATTAAAGGGAGAAATATTATTTTAAAATGTATTTAATATAAGGTGAGAAAACTCAGGCAGATATATAAATTAAAGGTATTGTTGAAACTATTGTGAGGTGCAAGTGGATGTTTAAAGTCATAAAAGAGATGAGGGGGAGGTTTCATGGTTATTTTCTCAACAACAGTACTTGCTGGGAAGGTCATAGAATTGCTGGGCAGTTCTATGAGTGCAGGAAAACAACTTGACTATGAGAAAAAGGTAGATGTTGAGATTAGATACTTGAAAAAGAACTGAAAAACACACTTTAGTCAATATAGATAATAAGGAGAACTGAAAAGAAAGTAAATATGAGATAAAGTTTTCTGAGCTAGAGTGTGACAATTACTTTTTTTTTTTTTTTTCTTTTTTTTTCCTGATAATCAGTTTCTAGACAAAATAAATTCTGTACCTGTAGTTCTGTAAAGGGGTCATTTTGGTGCTACATAATGAGACAGGTAAAAAGAAGAAAAGGACAGAGAAGTTGTCTGTGTGGGGAAGATAACTAATGGTACTGAAAAGGCTAGAGAGAATCACCCACAGATTGTTCTTGGGATCGTTCTTACTTAATATTTTTATTTCATTAATGAGCTTGGAACAAGTAATAAAAATGTGCTGATGACACATGATTGCTAAGGTATTGCCTGCATGCCAGAATACCGATGTACTTAATGCATGATATGGTGCTAAGAGACTGAAAATTAGAATTGGAATTAAATGTAATAATAAAAAGTAGATTATGAATTTAAGGATTAATTACAATAGTGTTGTATATAAACTGCACTATGTTGAAAAACTGTAAGAGCAAGACCTTCATTTATTAGTTTATGACAAAATACCTGTGAATAGTGATTGTGATACCATGAAAAGCAGACCAAGAAATGTATTAAGAAGTATATTTGTGTGACAGGTAAAGAAATTTCAATATCATTATGCAAAGCTGTTGGTTTCTGGTCCTTACAGCAAATTTCAGAAGGAAACAAATACAGTAAACATATCCTACAAGGTTAAGAAGATCATACAGTACAAGAGGAGTTCAAAAGAGGGGCTAGTTTGACACAAGTAGGCAGTATGTTCAGTGCATCTGAGAACAATCATATTTCCATACACCAGTGCAGATAGAAATATGAAGAAGAAAAAAATTATTTCTTCATATGTTTAGCACATGGTTATCACAGGAATATGACTTTAAAAGGTGAATATAGGATTGATGTTAGAGGAAATTTTAACTACTACTAAGTTTGTGGAACAGCAACATAGTGGGACTTCCGGAGAGAAGAAAATACAGTTAAACTGTTATAGATGAAGATTAGATAAAAGAGTTGTTTTTCATATCAGGGGACACAGCATAGTAAATCAAGAAGTGTCTTTGGCCCGTTTTGAGTATCTACCTTTTTAAAAAAGGAAATCCACACAATTATTTCAGAACTGAATTTTGTACCTTCCAAAATGAATATGAGACCTATTATGCAACCTCACTCTGACACAGTGCTTGTAGAGAAACTGAAACAAATGTTCACAGAAATAATGTGAAATATAAAAAGAGAGGTGAGAAAGAGCATTGCAGTAACTCAGCAGTTCACAGATGTTGCAACATGTAGGAAATTCTTTCCGAGGCTCCTCCCTAACTTTTGCAGTTTGACTTGTAATCTTATTCCTATTACAAAACCACAGATCCTAGCACAACAGAGTATAATTTTTCTTATGAACTGTGGTGGTTTGGTTTTTTTTTTTTTTTTGTCTGTGGGTTTTGTTGTTTTTTTTTTTAACAGAATATTATGCGTGACTATTCTGCAAGTACTTTGAACATCAAATCATTTCACTCCTTGAGAAATTTATTTTCAGTGGAGGGCTACTGCATTGTGAATTTAGCAATGCAATAAACAGAAATGTTGGCTTAAGCACTAAAACTGGAGGCAGGTTTTCTAGAAAATTGTTCCACTTTTCTAAATAAAACCCACATGCTTATTGTTGCCCAGAGAAACATAGTTGCTTATCTATCAGATTG
>NW_020799091.1:59781751-59799586 GCF_003259725.1 Athene cunicularia | reverse complement strand
GAAGGGAAGGGAAGGGAAGGGAAGGGAAGGGAAGGGAAGGGAAGGGAAGGGAAGGGAAGGGAAGGGAAGGGAAGGGAAGGGAAGGGAAGGGAAGGGAAGGGAAGGGAAGGGAAGGGAAGGGAAGGGAAGGGAAGGGAAGGGAAGGGAAGGGAAGGGAAGGGAAGGGAAGGGAAGGGAAGGGAAGGGAAGGGAAGGGAAGGGAAGGGAAGGGAAGGGAAGGGAAGGGAAGGGAAGGGAAGGGAAGGGAAGGGAAGGGAAGGGAAGGGAAGGGAAGGGAAGGGAAGGGAAGGGAAGGGAAGGGAAGGGAAGGGAAGGGAAGGGAAGGGAAGGGAAGGGAAGGGAAGGGAAGGGAAGGGAAGGGAAGGGAAGGGAAGGGAAGGGAAGGGAAGGGAAGGGAAGGGAAGGGAAGGGAAGGGAAGGGAAGGGAAGGGAAGGGAAGGGAAGGGAAGGGAAGGGAAGGGAAGGGAAGGGAAGGGAAGGGAAGGGAAGGGAAGGGAAGGGAAGGGAAGGGAAGGGAAGGGAAGGGAAGGGAAGGGAAGGGAAGGGAAGGGAAGGGAAGGGAAGGGAAGGGAAGGGAAGGGAAGGGAAGGGAAGGGAAGGGAAGGGAAGGGAAGGGAAGGGAAGGGAAGGGAAGGGAAGGGAAGGGAAGGGAAGGGAAGGGAAGGGAAGGGAAGGGAAGGGAAGGGAAGGGAAGGGAAGGGAAGGGAAGGGAAGGGAAGGGAAGGGAAGGGAAGGGAAGGGAAGGGAAGGGAAGGGAAGGGAAGGGAAGGGAAGGGAAGGGAAGGGAAGGGAAGGGAAGGGAAGGGAAGGGAAGGGAAGGGAAGGGAAGGGAAGGGAAGGGAAGGGAAGGGAAGGGAAGGGAAGGGAAGGGAAGGGAAGGGAAGGGAAGGGAAGGGAAGGGAAGGGAAGGGAAGGGAAGGGAAGGGAAGGGAAGGGAAGGGAAGGGAAGGGAAGGGAAGGGAAGGGAAGGGAAGGGAAGGGAAGGGAAGGGAAGGGAAGGGAAGGGAAGGGAAGGGAAGGGAAGGGAAGGGAAGGGAAGGGAAGGGAAGGGAAGAAGAAAAAGTAAAGGAAAAAGGAAAGGGAAAAGGAGAGGAAAAGGCAAGGCAAGGCAAGGCAAGGCAAGGAGGGGAAAGGCAAGGTCCAACATACTCCCATTAGTTCTTACTTTGACCCTCCTATATCAATGATCAATTTCACAAGGCAGTGTGGAAGATTACTGGAGATACCTCTTTAGAGATGTAAATTAACACACTGATTTACATCAGAGAGTGAACTGGAGAAACTTGAAGAATTGTGAAGATGTGTAAACAGGCTTGACTGGAATTGTGGAGGGGTTTTTTTTGGATGTCATGAGGTACATGCATTATAATGGCAAGTTCAGGCCTAAGCAGTTTTAAAAATCTTAATAGACAGGTTCTAACAGTTGACTAGTTAGTACCAGATCCTGATTATGGCATATAAGTTAAGCTCAGGCTTCTGGCTGAATGTGGAAAATTAAAAAATATGTGGAAATATTGTGTTATAGTGTTACTGAAAGCAAAGAAAAATAATACAGGAATGCAGTCTGAAGTTTGGATTGGCACAATTATATGGAAAAAGATGATCAAAGAGTTAAAGTTCTGTAAACTGCTCAGCACATAATTCATAATATTGTGGTATTTGCCTGGCTTAATACTTAAACACATACTTAAGATCTTATTTAAATGAAATCATTGAGTGTTGTCTGCCTTTTTGCAAAATATAGGCCGAAAAGTCGATAGTATCATGATATCCAGGTTTGACTTGGAACTGTGTGAAGTTTAGACTTTTTAGGTTTGGATGGTCTCCAAATATCAGCATCCAATATGAAGGAATATTCCTCATATTGCAGTCTCTTAAAGCAAAAATACAGAAAAAGGTGGTCTTGAGGACCCTTGCAAGGCAAATTCCAGCCCAGTGCATATTTTCTCTAATACAGAGAGATTATGTAATCTTAGCAGGAATAGTTCCTCAGAAATATAATTATACTAATGATGATAGAGAGATCAGAAGTGGGCAGTGTGTGCATACAGGGTACCAGATAGGTGGAAGGATTCAGGCAGGTGCTATAACTGGCAAGACTAAGTCTAGGCTAGGACTATACAAAAGAAATTGAATTACTGAAACTGAATTGCAAAACCATTTTAGATGGGCTATTTAAGAAAAAGATTTTCCATATGCAAAATGAGAGAAAACAGAGGGGCAAAAGATCAATTGGAAATTCGGCTTTACAGTTCATCACATAAGGAGAGAAGCCTACTTTCAGGCAAAACCTAAATATGTGATGATAATATGGTTCGAGAAACAAGATGATATCATTATAAAGGAATACAAAAAAAGAAGATGGCAGACCAGAGCTTCTGTGTTTTCACGAGGCCATTTCAACTGAGCAAAACTAGGAAGATTCAAAACTGAAAAAAAAAAAATTTAAAAAAAAAAAAAAATCTCTATATTTAACTTGATTGGTACATAGGTTGTGGAATACATTGCTGTTGACTGAGAGAACAGAAGCTTTGCAGGATTTAGAACAGAGTCATTGGATAAAAGGTATATATGGAGTAATATTTTTGAAACTTCATGCTTCTCAGCACAAGTCTTCCAAATAATAATGAGAAAAAAGAGACAATTGTGTTGAAAGACATCAAAAATAAAGTGCCACACATATCTAAATCTTGGGAGTTAAGCATCTTTCCATGACGAAACCACATATAATAAATGGTGGGATTCCTGTTCTTCCTGGTACAGCGATTTTTTGTGTCCATCTGTGTGGGTTTTTGGTTCTCCTTTACTGTTGAGATGATTAGATTTGAACTTTCTGTTTCCCCAGATGTGCAAGTGAGTATTTTCTTCAGGAATACTGAGGAAACTGAGAAAATAATCACAACAGAATCATGGAAATCACAAAAAGTATCTATTTTTGAAAAGCTAACTTGATCAGAAGTTGAATACTGTCTTTTTGGTACAGTCCTGAGGGGGATACAATATATAAATTGCAGTATTGACTGATGGTACAGACCACTGAAGAACAAATCCTCTTTTCCTAAACCTAGAAAATGAACCAAATTATCTATTCTTGGCCTACACAGAAAAAAAAAAACAAACAAAACAAAACACCAAACCAAAAAAACCCAGTGGTCTATGCCAAATCAGACAATTTCTTGGGAATGTCTTTCAGCACCCTCAGCATTAGTCAATAATACTCACCAATAATCTCAGTTTTCTTCAATTTTCTTCCAGAGTGTGTGTTTCCATGTAAATGTATAAAGAAATTTTTTCATCAACTTCTAAATTGAGATCATTGGAGAGGTGTAACTTATTTAGATACTTTAACAATAAAGACTTAACAAACACTCAAATCCCATTGGAAATTGATGTTATTTGTCCATACTTAAGGTTCATTTGAAGGTTCTGGAAATGTCTTCCCTTGATGACACTAGCATGTGAACAAATATTTTCTCTGTAAATGTAGTAATTGCAGTTTGTAAATTGATGGAAGATAATTATTGTTTACTGTTTCAACTAGAACACATACATGGATGGGTTTGTTTGTTCAAGAGTATTTCACAAGGTCTATAGAATCACCTGCAAGTGATAGTGATGGAAAATATTAATAAATTTAACCAGTCAATAAATCAAAGAAGTAAACCAACACTTCTCAAACTGCCCAAAAGACTTTACTAAACACTTTTTTCCTCACACCCAGAAAGTGAAGCTACATGTGTGTGACATGGAGTTTATATCTACGATATTAATCTGGATCGCAGGCCATTTTGTGTTAAGGGGGAAGAAACAGCTCTCATGATCTGGTTTTGGAATGTAACCGGCCCAAATTCTTTTATAGTTCTACTGACTTGCATAACACTATAGCTGATCCCTAAAGCTGATTAGAATTTGACTTGCAGTATTTAAGGAAAAAAATAAGAGATAGTCAAATTAACAAGTAGAATAATAATTTCCATTTGATGTTTTTTTTTAATGCTGAATTTATACTTTCAAAATTGTACATCTGATCTATTTTATATTTTCAAGTATTTGAAAGCCTTTAACCCCAATGTGATAGAATCATCAAGCTAAACTTTTGTACATGACATGTCACAACAAGCAACTGACAGCTCAGTACACATGCTTTCTGTACTTAAAGCAACATTTTCATGCATGTCAAACGTTCTTTAAAATAACTGCAATATTCAGAGTACTTCATTGTTCAGTTAGCTTGATCTAGCTTGGTTTATCATGAGATTCAACTTTTCAATGAATGTCTCAAAGATTAAGCACATTTAATATCTTTGATAACAATTGAATAGAAAAAGACAGATGGGGCAAGGTTGCCATGCTAGTTTATCTTTTACAGGATACTCACATAAAAAACACATGTGACAATTTCCCCAACTGACTGAAAATCTTGGGTGGTGTTTTTGTCATATTAAACAGCAGAGCATTGATTGCAAGACAAGGAACACAGGAAAACAGGTTTGTTGTGATTTTTATATTTTAAAATGAGTCCAATTACTAAGTTTGCACTGGGTACCCATAATGGTCTGAAATGTGTCTTGAGTGTGTGCCATGCCTTATGGCAAACATCGTATGGTGACTAAATGAACATTATAATATATACCTAGTATTTCTATTCCTCATGTTCCATGGCTCTATCAACCACAGACATCTGTGGCTGCTCTCACAGTTTATCGCTACCTCTTTTTGCCAAGGCCTTGTTGCTGGTCATTCATATTAAGAGCTCTTAGATCTTGCTCAGTGTAATCTTTCCATCTTTCCTGGTTGGCCACAAAGCTGAACCTCATAAAAACAGCCTTCTGAGAGATTTTTTGTGCAGTCTGTCTTCCATCACCTAACCGCATGTCTTGTGCATTTAAATCATTGGGATTTATTTTTTGTATTTATGACATAGCGTTAACGTCGTATTTGGCTTAATGCCCAACAGAAAGTAATTGATCCAGTGTGCATTTTATTCTTTTTCTGTCTGTTCTATCTGAGGAGTTAGGTGATATAAGTTTTGGAGATTTATAGGCCATAATGAGGAAAGATATGGCACAATTATGCTTATGTTCCATATTGTCACTCTTTTTAAAGACTGACCATAATATTACCTCATTCTATTTATTTGGATTTTTTTCAAACCTTTTAACAACAGGATAATTTGGTAACATCTTTGTCTTAGTGTATCCCCACCTGTTTTTAATACTTTAGAGGGAACATTGCCAGTCCCTTCTGTTTTGTTTTTCCTGCATGTTCTTGTTGCTTTGTTGCTCCTTGATTTTTTTTTTTTTTTTTTTTTTTTTAGATGGAGATCTTTCACAAGTAAGCCAGCTGTCTGAAATGGTGTCTGCTAGTCACTTCTACCATGATTCCTTTTGAAGAAATATACAGGTATCTGTATTTCCAAGTGTCAGTTTTCAGATTTCTCAGGCAGAATACAGATATAAAACTCAATGTACCTAAGTGGTAGAAACAACAGGCAAAGCCTCGAATTAGAGAATGCGGTGGCAGGGGAATGGCAGTAGTTTCCTAGACATTCCCAGATTTCTATCACCTCTGGAAGTTAAGTTGCCATGTATGTTTCCTGACTAGGCAACCAATTTTTTGTTACTGAGCTCTAGTTCTGAGCTGTACAGATGCTTGTATCATGCAGTCCGGAAGACGCCTGGTACCTTCTGCTTCATCTCCTCAGATCCCTTGAAAATCAAAATGCCCATTTAGCTTAGAAAACTTCAAACACTGGTTTTGAAGTGAAAACTTTTCCTCTTCTTGTCATTCTGCAGATAGGAGGGACATAAAACAATAACTTCCCCTTTGTACATGTGCCCTTATCCCCCCATTTTAAAAAAATAAGTCAAAATACACTACTAGTGACACTGCTGAAATAAGCGATGGAATATGCAAGCAAGAGAAAAAATTATATTTCCTGCTAGTAGTTGAGTTTTTCGAAATGAAAATATAACCTTGTTGATTAGACTCTGATATGTAAATTGAGACTTGTCCATGGGCTGATCAATGGTGAAGACAAAAAAGTAAATCAGTAAACACTACCACTTTAAAATATAATTTGTTGGTTCCTAAAGCTAGAATTCCAGTCTACTGCACCAACACACATCTGGCTGACTTCCTAGCATAAAATTCCAATGTAGTTAATATTTATTATGTTTCCTGACATTCAAGGATATAGTTGAAAAGAGGAGTCTGAGAACATTTATTTCTCCATCCTGGTCTGGGGTATGTGTGCCCTGGACAAGTTCTGGCTGTATATTGGGATGAGACTTGGGTGCTTGAGATATCCTCTCTTTCTCCTTGTTTTCTGCTGGGAGGCAATCCAGGTGTGTAGACATAGTGAGTACCACTGCATGTTGCACCATTTCCCAGACTTGGAGTGAATTTTCAACTGACCATGCGGTACAGCTGCCACAGAATTGAAACAGCCAACATCCCTCATGATAACTTATGTATTCCATACACATTACTGTATTTTCTGCACTCCTTTTTTAAAATAGAGTAATTGCCATTAACAGCAGTAAAATAAGCAAATAACATATACTACAGGGAACCTATTTTACAAGTGCAGGTTGAGACTTTTTGAAAGGACCCAAAGAAGATAGTCATTCATGAAATAACACATGATCACCTTATTTACCTAAGAAGATCCTATTCCTAAAATTTAATTTGTGATGTGAAGAAACAAAACATTCCATGTTGTTTCCTGTTTATGTAAAGTTTCAGTGAAATTTTGTATGAAGTTTTTTGAATATACTGCTTTCTGACATACAAAGATTTTAAATAGAAAATATTATGTGCTTTTTAACATATATGTATCAATTTTTATGTATAAATATAGTATCTATCTACAAGAATGTCTTTCATAAGCAAAAAATCCCAACCCTAAAGCATATATATTTGGAGGTTGTGTTTTCATTTCAGGTATTTATGGCTTAAAGGTTCAGTACTGGCATGGTGTGTAAAGAAGATTCTTTAGGGCATGCTGAAGAACTGAGAATAGTTTAATAAAAAAAAAGACAGATGACTTAATTTTTAATTTATTTGTACATAACTCATTAGGCATTGGAAAGTGTTATTATTCAAAATATTAAATTAATGTAACTTGGATGTTTATTGTAAAAATCTATATAGATTCACCAGATATCTTCAGATTTTAAATATATGTGGTTATTCACTGGCAAATTTTTTAATGTCTGGAGGAATTTTATCTAGTCACAAAAATAAAGAATAAGGATCACAATTACAAAAAGAAATGACGTTTTTTTGTTTGTTTTTTTTTTTTTTTTTATGTACACAGCAACTGACATTGTATAAGGTTAAAGGATTTATTTTCTTAGAAAAAAATTCTGTGATCATTTTAGGAGAAAAAGAGATAATGCAAGATATTAAATTTAGGGTGATTCTGATAAGTATTAATGAAGTTTGAAATAAATTTAATCAACAAGAAAAGGAGGGAGCGTACATGAATTAGTTTTCTTTTAAATTCAGATGATTGATTTAAGTACTGTCACAGCAAAACCATTATTCCATCACATAGAATGATATTTTGTCTCATTTGATTCCATTTGTGAGGAGCTGAACAATGGTGGGAGCTCTATCAGTTGTCTATACATATGACTGTCACTCGATCAGCTGTTTTAACCACACCGTACATCTTTAATTATTTATGTACACTTTAATCTTCCACTGCTACAATGTAAAAACATGCAGATGTAAGAGCTTTTGCTATAAATGGCAGAAGTCCACATTGTGAGATAACCAGTTTTTCTTTTTCCCCACCCTCAGAATGTCAAAAAAAAAGCTGAAGCATAAATGAAACCTTCAGCTCAGTTGTGCTGGTTGTGTGATTTATAAATTCATTTAACTAGTATGATTTAGTTGTATCTGCTGAAAGATCCCCACCCTAGCCCAAAGACATTACTGTCAGCTTAAAACTCTAGCAGTATATAAACTACACGGATATAGTCACAACTTGTTGTCCCAGACCTTATTAATCCTCAAGCTATTTGAATTTAAAAGCTGCTTTTGACATGGAATCCACTGTAAATCTGCATTCCCTGAATTTCCACTGACACTTCAGGGTGACATTTTGATTTTTTATTTTAAGGAAGTCTCTCTGTTCTTGCTTAATCTCATTACCTGGTATGCAGGCATTATTTTGTCTCATACAAAATATGTAGCTTACTACAAATTATTGTGTCATTGTTCTGCCAAAACCATCATCCATAAGGGATTTTCCTAGTGAACCAATATCAAAATATAGACAAGATTACCTTAATTTTAGAGCTTGCATCTTGAAAGCCTCAGGGGTCTTTTGTATTAAGCCTCTTTGTTTTGCAAAGCTACCAGCATGAAGTTATGAATGACATTAACAATTTGTATCCCTTGCCAAATAAAAAAGTCACTTGATTGTTTTCAGAGTACACTTGATGCATTGCAGCAGATACCCGCTTCTTTCTTTCTTACTGCTCATTTGCTTTTGTATTTGCTGGCATTGTATTCCAGCAGAAAAAGAAGACAGTTCAAAGAAATAAGACTGATCTTATTTCTTTATTACTGACTCAGAAACAGTAGAAATGATCATGTTTCAGAAACAGCTCTTTAATATCCTACCATTTGCACTCCCCCCGAAATGTACATATGTATGCATGTAGCTTTAAACACATCATTAATCATAATTTCTTCAAGGAGGTTATTTGGTATTTAATATTATTTTAAAGAGTTTTGCTGGATTGCTGGGGCCAGAGAATGATAGTACAATATTTCCTTCAAAGAAAACAGATACCTGTTTTTGTAATGGGAATGCACAGGGGAGCAGTAAGTGCTTTATTTTTTTATATTTCCTGACCTGTAGCTGGCATTGCAATGTTATACACGATGATGATGAAACACAGGTGTTTATTTAATTAATAATATAAAGGTGTAGTAACATGAGTGTTTCTTCCAACGAGAAGAACAAGAGACACTAAAAAAAAAAAAAAATCAAAGATACTTAGGAAGTATAAGTTTAAAAAAAAAGGTTTAAAATGGGGGAACAGATGTGTCAGAGACCAGAAGATACTGGTATTATTTATTACTGATGCATAAAACGATACGACAGCTTGGGCTGTCAACCTGTGGATGCCAGATAAGAAATTCAGTTTTGAGGTTAGGACTATGTCATGCAACCCAGAGAAGGATTTTGTAGTCATCAAGGTTGTTAGAAGATCCTTCTACCTTTCGAGAGCTCTTCTTTCTTCAGGTTGCTGCCATGTGAGGTGTAGCTTTCAGTCATATGAAGACTTCAGTTTGAGCTCAGATTATTAGGCCTCTCTACCACAAGAGACAGTAGCATATGAACATTGAGTTGTGAGGTGATACCAAGTTAATTGCTTCTTAAACAGTACGCAGCTCCCTGTCTCTGTTGTATTTGTTTTATTTCAACTATCACCCAGAACTGGTAAACGACATTACATTTGCTCTCACAATAGAGACAAATGGATTACCACACAGGAATGTGTGCAGATATCTAATAGGGACAATGTGATTACAAATAATGTAATGATTCATGTGCTATATCTTTTGGCACCTGCTTTGTAAAAAGCTGTTCATAAGTGAAGTATAGAGAATAAGGAGGTAAATTTTTCAGTCTTAGATTGTATAAGAACTTACTAAATTGTGAGAAGACTAAAGTAGTTATAGTTCTTACCTTATTCAGAAGATGTGCAAGAGTGACAACGAAGGGAGAAGAAAAAGAGAGATCATTAATTTTATAGCCAAAACCCACTGCAGTTCTCTTCTAAAGAAGAAGAAACCAAATAAATATAGACTGCCTTTGTTTGCCAGAAGAAACAATCACTCTTCCTCCAACTATACAAATACTGTGCAGTGACTGAGCCAGCAAGAACATCTCAGCAATTCAAATGTTTCCTTTACACCCACAAAGAGGTTCTGAGTGTTGAAGAGGCTGCAGTGTCCACTAGGCTGAAAAGTGCGAGTCCAACGTCTAGCCCTGGCCTCTGTCCATGTGCAGAAGTGCATGTAGAACTGCTTAATAAACTCAGTATTTCAGGGATAAAGACATTTTAAATTCAGATACACAGGCATCTAGCTTGGTTGTCATGGTATTCTCAACTACTGACCAAAATCCTCCTTTGGCTCATTCTTCCAAAAGTAAACATAACTTTTTAAAGGTTTTAAAATCCTCTATAAGAAAAAAATTATGATTTTTACTAAGTATTTACAAAATTAAATATGTGCTTGCTTCTACTTCATATAAAGAATAGATGCTAAAGTCATTAAAAGGCTATCCTATTTTATGTTTATTTTTGATCACTGTATGAATTAAATATGCTTATGTTTTGTCTCCAAGAAAATTAATTGAGATAGTTTAGAACTATTTATTATGGAACTGGAAATTTATGTGTCTAGCTTTGATGAAATGTCTGTCTAGCTTTTCTGCCACATATCAAAAGCAGCTAGCTATTAAAATTTCAAACTTCACTGTAGTTAATCCTTCTTCAGAAGTCGTTCGACATTAACAAATAAATAAACCTGATTTAAAATTATCTGAGACTATGTCATTAACTTGCTGGACCTGAAACATGGTGAGAGACAGCTTTTTAAGATGATCTTTTAATAAATATAATTATTTTCTTAGCAATAAAATTACACATTTTTTAAAAGAGAATTACTTGGCAACACTATTAGAAATTAAAATTTCCTGAAAGATATTTCTAAAATAAAATGCAAGTTATAATTCATGGCATGGATAATTGGGGCATATATAATACAATTTATCAGCTGTTGGTGAAAGGCAGCATGCTTTAGTTTCTGGAAAGTACATCTGGGGATGTCAAGGCTTGGAGTTCTAGCTTGGCTGTTCTGAAGATAATGGAAAAATTATTTCTGGATTCAGTAAAGGTTGTCACTTTAACTTATGCTGAAGTCTTCTTGTGGTTTGTTGGACCCTTACACTGTTATCAGCTTCCCCATCCATGAGGTAGACACAGCAGTGAATTCTTGGTAGGGAGACATTTGGTTTTCAGTTGAAAACCATTATGCAAAAATACAATATAAATTAATAACACTTTATTTTCAAACGGATTGAATATACGTACTGAATAGATTGTCATTGATTTCACAGGGAATTTTCTCAGCAAATCCAAAATACATGATTCCTGGAAACCTTCATCGACCCTGGAGAATCTGGGGATGCAAAACAATGTGAGAATGAAGTAGATGTATCCTCTGAATCTTCTATAACTGCATGTATCTCAGCAAGCATGCTGAAGGAGGAATGTGTCACTGACTCAGTAGTGAAAAGCACCATCCCACCACATTAGTACTCTGCAAGGATGTGTAGTGTGCTATCTCTGGAAATACATGCTTTGTGCAATATATGATGGACAGATGGAGAAAAGGCCATGCAAATCATACAATCTGATTTTCTATGCAATGCATGGTTCAATTTGTTTATTGGTCTACCGTTTGAATATTATGTCTCATCGAGAAGAGAGGAAGTGGAGGAAGTGGTAGTGTCTTGGGGAAGGGAGGTGGGATGGCTCCTGCTCTTAGAAGCTGTCAAGTGTGTTGGAAGGAAGGACTGCTCCTAACGTTCAAGGTTAGATGGGCAAGTGAGGAGACACAGGAGCGTCAGAGAGGAGAGAGTCTGCATCGTCATGTTTCCAAAAGAATGGAGAACAAAACTTAAGAAACTCTGGGGAGATAATAGTTTTCTGCAAACTAGTAAGCCATTGAGTTGAATGAAAGTAAGCCTGGATAAAAGGATATGATTCAAAAGGACACAGCTGAGAAAAGAATATTGGTTTATGGTCCCTTTTTATTTCTATTCCTTTTTACCTAGGAAATTTAAATTTTCTGTTCTGAAGAAAGTTAAGTCTTCCAGTTTACATACTAATAAAAATTGCTGAGGTTTTTTTTTTAGTCTTTCTACCTTGGGGACTTCAGGTATAAGGAAAAGAACAAGACAGATCATTTTAGGCACTTATTAATATGGGGTCCCACTATATTCTGCATTGTTCAATGAAACTGTCCACTCTATCTGTGAATTTCTTTATTTGTAGTATTTCAAACAGAGCTATCCACTGACTTTTGAATTTTAAGCTTAAGTTACTGTTTTTCAATGAATGTAAAATGTTGAATATGAAAAACTCTTCAAATTTGCTGTTTTCAGTTCCTTAACAGTTGGAAAATCAGATTTAAAAAGTTGGCATGTACTATAAAAGAATTTGTACAGTTTTAATCTTTTTACCTGATTTTCATAATAATGGCTCAGGCAGATTCTTAAATTATTCTGCTCTTCTTATCCACAGTAAATTTAGAGGTGATCTTCAGTTAGCCGTTCTTCTTATTCTTAGTTAAGATAAAAGTTCAAATGAGGAGTATGAATTTATTTTCTATTATATACAAGAAAAATGACCAGAGTGATAAAACCTTACTGTGCTACATACAAAAGAAGAACTGCCAATAAAATGTGTAGCCCCATTTCTGTTAGGACTTGAAGTATTCATAGACACACTGTCATTATAAAATTTTCTTATTTAGGAAGAGAATTTTGTTACCCCTTCTATGGCTCACAACAAAGTTTTTCCATCTCTATTAAGTAATTTCTGACTTTTTCTTAGTAAGCTATTTCTTATGTGATTTTTTTTTTTTTTTTTTTTTTTTTAAGATTAAGCTTATTTCACATAGAAAACCTGACTACATCATCTTGTGCTGATCAACAGGATATCCCGATTTCTGGAGTGAAAGGTCACAGACTCTTGAACAGCTTTCACCTGGCAGTATGAATTTATATTATCTTGATAATGCAGCACTTAATATTACCCCTGCCTGGAAAGATGGTAACAAGTGACCAAGGCTCTACAGTAAAAGCTGATGTAAGATTTTTCCTTTGAATATTTGAGGAGATAGGCAATTTTCTAAAATAGCATTTTAATATTTATTTTTACCATTGGGAAATATATTAACATTTTGGTAGGCAATTTAGCTGCTATGCTGCATGAGGAAGCAAGTATTTATTGTAGTTGCTGTGTATCCAATAACTGGAATTTGTGACAGCACCAATTTGTTCATGTTTTTTACTGCTTCTAAGTCTGTTTATTCTTGTTATGTTTCATTAAATCAGTAACAAATCCCCTGCCATTTCAAGACTTTTCCTGCAGTAAGGTAAACATGGATGAAGCATGACATGCAATGAGACTAGCAAACGTATTTGAGCTTTTTTTAGTGTTTCAGTAAGGATTTGAGTAGAACTCAGGTTGCAGAAAGTATCTACATACCCACTGAGTATTCACCTCAGCATGACCCAGACTGTTATTTTCATTTGTGGGAGAACATGTCAGACTACTCTCTAGAAATCTTCAAGTTTCAGTACAGCCTGGTCAAGCACAACACAAAATATTTTCAAAAATTGAAGTTGAAATCCCACAATATTAATTCCACAAGCTTACTATAAAAGAAGGAGATGCCATTCTTCCTGTAATTGTGTGAGACTTCTGATGCCCATTCTAAAAAAAAAAAAAAAAGTCTTTACTTGAGACCAGGGACACATCTATACAAAACCAGTAACCCATAAGCTTGGGTATGGACATAGGGAAAATAAACAGCTGTCCTAAAAGATGGGGAAGGGTAGGAAGTTACAAAATTACTACAGACCTCCTATCTACTTTATCTGTTCCTTAGTCCTGGGAAAATACCATTATGGAAGTGGCCACTGGTGTTTTTCCCTTAGGAAGAAGTGGAGTAAGTATGGCAGAAGTTACTACTGCTGCTGTAAAGACAAGGGAGATAAAGGTAGCTAGCATCTCTGTACAGCAGTTACTGCACCAAACCTACTTTCCAGTCCTGTGTTTTCTGAGGGTGACTGAGTCAATCTGTTTCTCCACGACTCTGCCTCAGCTCTATGATTCCTTCTCCTCCTCTTCACTACTAGCTCCACCACTGCCCTCATTAATTTCTTAAATTTTCCTTTAAAAAAAAACACAGATGAACACATGAATAGCACATGTTATATAGTGACAGTCAATAAAAATATACTTGATGATAGACCCACTTACTACGGCTAAACCCCATACAAAAGAAAAACAATGGTAAGCAGCTACAAGAAGTGATGAGTGAGAAACAATGCAGAGGACAAAACGAACAGCCTGACCAGGAGCTACCTTTCATGGAGAGCAGCTGTCTTCACACCTCTGAGAAGACTGAGCCCAGCCCCAGCGCACCTGCTCGGTCTGAGCCAGAGCCTGCGCAGCAGGTCTGTGGTGCCGAGGCAGAACAGTGCCTGGGCAGGGGAGCTGTGCGGCAGCCTGCACCTGTGCATGCAGCTGCAGCTGTAGCTGCCTACTGAGCAGTCATGACACCTGTCTTTCCTGCCAAGAATTTTGGATATGCTAGTGAACTGGCTACTGTCATTCACACTATTGCAGTGTTCAGCGAGTGATGTTTAGCTTTTTCTGTTTTGCTCTTTACGATGAGTGTATCTTCTACCCTTTTTGATAATGTTCTGAGAATGATAAATAATTTTAAAATCAGCTTTATTTTTTTTTTCTTGTCTAAGTAAATAAAAAGGTAATCAGAGGAAGCAAATTATATAAGCCTGAGTGAAAAGTGTTCAGATGTTGGAAGATGTTCAGATGTCTCTTCACCTGCAGTGGAAAGTCTGCCATTTAATACTGGGTACATGTAGAAATTGTCATGTATGGTATAATTTCTAAATGTTCCTTCATTAAAACTTTCCCAGATGAGGATTAAGGGAGTGTAATTTGTCAGTGAACCAGAAATCAGTGCCGGGGTTGTGGTTCAAGCTGATAAGGCCTTGGAGGAAATTCCCTCCTACTGTTAGGAAAACTGGAAAGCGGAAACCTGAAGTATGACTGCTTTAGCTGATAAGAGAAAAATAAAATTATCTTAAACTAAGGAGTTTTTTGTTTTTTGTTTTTTTGGTTTTTTTTTTTTCACTCTATTAGATTTATCAGGAGGAAAATATTGATACAATTTATCATTAAGCTGAAAGTTAAGTATACGTAAAACTTTTTTTTTTTTTTGTTTGTTTTTTTTTGTTTGTTCATGCCAACTGTATTAATTGACTTCTTAGATTATAAAATATGATGTGACTAAACTGGTAAGTGGTGTAAGCTAGGTAACATGAATAAGTTTTCAGTTTGCTTGTCATTCCTTTTATGCTTCTACTTAAAATGACTGCAGATTGCTCAACTGATGTTAATATGACCCTTCATCTGAAATAGAATTATTAAACAACTCGACTTTATCAGCTGTGCTGTAGTTTGCAGTGTTTGAAAGATGTGGTGAAAGAATTTTAATCAAAATAACAGCATTCCCTTGAATTTTTGTTCCCTTCAAATGATACAATTTTCACTTACTTCATACCTATGCAATGCCTGCTGAAGGACTGAGGTAAAGGTTATCTTTGACTGTAAAGCTTGTTACTGTGTGTGTAAGTTTGCATGAGTTATGTGAAGGACAGTAGAAGATGAGACTCCAGTTTGCTGTTATGAAAACTCTTGACTGCTTTGGTGTTTGCTTGTATGATAAATATTTTCTTTTAAAACTTACAAATTCTGGTTGATGCTTTAAAATTGCCATTTGGCTCACTGCTGCATCATGAAATACCTTTTCATTTGTGTTTCTGTCATAGACTGGGAGGCTGGGACAACAGAAGTCGTTTGTACTTGTTCACTCATCTAAGTGAATTGCCTTGGATGATGGGTTTGCTCAGCCCGGGAGATGAAATTTCTTCCTCTTCTCTGAATTTAGAGAGCAAATGGAGAGTGAAGAGCCCAGGGTAAGATGGAGATCTTGCCATAGATGACAAAGGATCACTGGCAATAAGGGTAGATGTTTAGTGAAGGGAAGGGGGAGACAAAAAAAAAGACACTGAGAAGGACACTATGCTTTAATAGCAGAACTAATTGAAAGGAGAAGGGACAAACTGTGCACATTCTCCCTACGTGAAGACAGGAAGATCTGGTGATCTCTCAGTGATAAAAAGGCTAGAACACAAAGCAGATTCAAATATATTTGATTTTCATATTTAATAGTTTTATAACTGCTTTGTATTTCATGCAAATAGCAGTAATGTGTTCAGTTCTGCTTCTCAGGCATGCAGCTTCAGAAGAATTTAATTATAAACCAAAAGACTCACACCTTCCCTAGTATCTTATACTATATTTAAGCTTTGGGTGGAGACAGGTGGAGAATGTGACTGAAGAGTCCGTACTGAATCGAAAGAAGTGTCTGGAGCATGGGTACAAGATTTCAAGACAAAATGTAGGTGAAGATTTTTTAATCCCAGATATGTGCCTCTGGCTGTCTCAGGTATGAGGACAGATACCGCTGTTCAAAGCTGGTGTATTCACACAGCCCCAGACCCTAGGAAATACTTATTCGGTGGCCAAGGTTAGATTGGACTCTGCAATGGACTTTGGTACCTGTAATCAATCCGTGTTCACAGCAGTCCTTAGTCATTAAGAAGCAATGTTGATAATGGGGCCATATTTATTCAACCTGATCATTTAGAAATAAAGTATAGGAGGACTAGTTGAATTAGCACAAAAAACCTCAAACAAGAACAGTTTACTTACAGCTCTTCTAGACAACCCTTGACACACGAATTTTTTTCTTAGAACCGTTCTTGTCTCTCTTAGTGAGTGCTTGGAGTTCCATGACTTTTCTGTCACTACTCGTGGTGTTTGCAAGTGTTTTTTTCTCTCTCACGCACTCTGAAGAAATACTTAGTGAAGTTTTTCTGTCAATAGTTCCACAGTGGTCTTGTACAGGTCTTTTTGGTTTGGATGTTGGCTAGTGTTTTTGTTTTGGCTTCGGAATCTTTTTTCAGAATGACATTTTCCTGTTACAGCTGTTTCACTCGGAGCAATTGTTTTTGTCCCTCCCTTAAAGGCATTTTGGCTAATACATATCAGCCTTCCTGGGCCATTCTATAAAAAAAAGTTGCAAGTTTTAATGCTAAATTCTAACAATAAATACTCCATTTACTGAAAAGAAAAGAAAAATGAACATTTTTCTGGTTTAATGTATAATGTTTTTGTAAGGTCATATTCTACCTTGGTTTGTGCTGCTCCCTATATGTGTAATGCAAGTTAGAATACAAACTTTCTTCCTCATCACAAAATTTGCATGGTCTTTCAAGTGAATGTTATACAGGACATACTTCTAACTACTAGGGAGGCAGTATCTATATGTATTTAAATTTAAAACATATAAAACAAGAAAGCAACACATAAAATACTAAATATATAGATCCATATAGTTTGGGGAAAAATGTAATTTGAAAATTAAATTTTCCCCAAAAAAAGTTCTTGCCAATAAATTAAGTAGGTGGAGTCCAAAGACAAAACACCATTAGCTTTCGATTTAGGATTATCTGATGAATGTGCAGGTTGTTGACACAAAAGGAGTCCCACTCTCTCTTTTCATTTATTTCCTTTGCTCTAGATCTGGAAACCATGTCTGCTTTGTGATTTAGTTCAATGAGCTGAGCAAACTGAAAACTAGTCCACCAATAAAAAAAATAATTTAGAGATGCTTCCTTTAGATTGACTTGGCAAAGTGGATAAACTGGAGAACACCCTGCCACCACTGAGAACTGACTGAAAAACCCTCAAGTATGAGACTGAGTTAGACCTCTTCTTAGTGAGAGACAAATACTCTCAACTAGCACAAATTCAGAAAGCTACCTGACATTTTAGGGACCAGTTTTTAACCTATACAAGTTATTCCTTGTTGTGATTCCTGTCTGTGCTTTTTTTTTTTTTTTTTTTTTTTTTTTTT
>NW_020799091.1:59746127-59781701 GCF_003259725.1 Athene cunicularia | reverse complement strand
TTGCAATATTTCAGACAGTATCCATCAGGGCAATTTAGGCAGCTATAATGAGAATAGGACTGATAAACCAAATGTGGACATGTACAAACATTATCCTGTAACTTGAGGGAAATGCTCAAATGCCTTTTTTTTTTTTTTTTCTTCCCCATTTTGTTCTGTTTGCTTATTTAATTCTCTCCTTACATGCGTTGAATGTCTTACATTCAGGTCAGCTGGACAAGGGTAGTTTGGTATGGTAAACACACTGTGCAAGCACTGCAATAAGTGTGCAAAGGAATCCATTTTATTCAGGGCAAGTCTGGATTGTTTAACAGGAAAGACAATGTGTACTGAGGCTGGTGAGATAAATTTCTTAGTATTCCATAGTTTGTCGAAACTATTTAATAAATGGGATACTCAAAACTGGACAAAGAGGAAAAATGGGTCTTTGCCCCCAATATCAGTATCACTGATAGTAGATACTGCTCCTCTTGACCTCTTTGGCTCAGAATCCAGACACAGTTTTGAGCATTTGAATATGACTGTGAAAAATGACCTGACTTTGTTCTCCAAAGCGTTCGCATTGTTCATTGTAGGCTTATTAAACACCATTCACCATTCATGTAGAGATCTGTTTGTTAAGCAGATATATTTGTGCTACTATTATATTCTCTGGTTTCCTTGCAGGAACACAAATAGAAATAAGTGTAGTCAGTTTCTATACAAACATATATAGGCCTGATTCCAGTCCCATTTACTCCTGTGATATCAAACACTGCTCATTTTAAGTGCTGGCATTCTCAAGAGCCAGATGAAGAATTTTTGTGCAGATTAAACAGAAGCAGAAAGGATAAAGATGTGGGATGTGTGGAGAAAGGAGTCATATCCATTCAGCAAGCCTCCCACTTGCTACTGAAAATTTCTCTATATAAGGCTTGGGGAGTGCAGTGGAAAGAGTGAAGAAGATAGCTTTTCTATTTGCTTCAGCAGAAACGCATGACTAAGTTAATGCCAATTGACACTGATTCTCTCAGTGCAGAGTATTACCAGACACTTCAATATGTGCAGTTTTTAAGACAACACTTGGAGGAGGAGCATGGGAACAAGCTGATAAAAGTTGTCACAGTTCCATTTCCATTAGTAGAACCACCATACTGATTTATACCAGCTGAAGGCATGCTAACAAAGAACCCACAGGAACACAGTGTCTAATTTAGAAAAGAACGTCTCAATTTTTTTTTTTTTGGTAGTATTTTTAAACAACCATTTAAGTTCTTACAGAAGGGCTAGCACTGTTCAGTTTTGCATGTTTTGGATCAGACTGTGCAAAACTTCATTTATTGAACTTAATTGCCTTATGATGGTCCCTTAAAAAGAGGCATGGTGTCAGAGAAAAAGGATGGAGGATCACTTTGGGGGATCAAGCTTTCTTATTTTAGTTAAACATATAAAATGTCAACATTTTTGGCCCTCCAGATGTTCCAGTGTTTTGTATAACAATTATTACATCACTCTAGCAATGTTCTAGCTATGAATATAGCTAGATGGATGAGACTATGCCTCACAGGACAGTCTAGCACAGGGAAATAACCCAAAGGAACAAACTTAAAGTTTGTAAAGAACATTGAAATTTTAACCTTCTTAAAAAACTGTAAGCAAGCCAGCTGATAAAACTTTAGCACAGTTTGCTTATTCATGTGCTCATTTATTGTATGTAAGATTTTTTAAGGCATTGGATAGCTTCTCAGGGTTAAATCCCCACTTTTTCTCTCTCTCTTTTTTTTTTTTTTTTTTTTTTTTTAAAAAAAGGATTAATAATCAAAGATCTATTGTTTCCAGCTAAGAATGTCAGTCATTTGACTACAGTATATCACTCGCTGTTTTCAATGGACTTAATGCAAGGTCATACTGACCCTGTACAAATTTTGCTTTAAGAACTAACAGCTATTAACAATAGACCTTTGGTGCATTTGTTTCTGCATGTCTTGTTGGTATCTTATGAAAAGCATTTCGAAAGCATAGGTAAACCCCATCAGTTTCAACAAAAATAATGACCTAATTTGCCATGGAAACTAAAGGACTTCATGAAAATCCACTGAGCTGTTTTCCATACTAAGGTAAAATTATTCTAAAAATAGAACTGGTACTTGGTTTTAACCAGTCAAGTTGCAGAGATTTTACTTTCTGAGCCTTTTCAAGCAAAACATCAACACTTCTGAATATTTTTGAGAAAATTAACAGTCAATTTTCTTTTTCCCCCAATATTTCTCTCTTTTCAAATATAGAAGGGAAAAATCAAAACACCTAATGACTTTTTATAACAGCAGATGGCCAGTATAAGTAAACAGCTGAAATTTCAAATGACGTTTAAAAGAAGTCTGTGAAAAAGTTATTATATATGTCACTGCAGAATACCCTCTCCTCTCCTCTCCTCTCCTCTCCTCTCCTTCTCTCCTCCCTCTCTCCTCCCTCTCTCCTCTCCTCTCCCTCTCCCTTCTTTGGTTCATAAAAAGAGTGGTGATATGCATGCAGCTGGGACGTGTACGTAAGTGAGACTAGAAAGACAGATAGGCTGGTAAAACAGAGCAGTACAAATTACACAGACCAGGACTAGTCTTCTGTCTTGTTTGTTGCATCATACCTTTCTTTTAAGTAAGTTGCAGGGGGGTGGTTCAACACATCGAAATGACATTGAAATTTGGATTCTGTTCCATGGTGTATGAGAGCTCAAGTGTTTTTAAAAGGACCAAACTAGCAATATTTCTTTGCAGTTATGCACCAATGGGTGGAGTTTGGAGTCGTCTTCTGAAGAGTTCTGGAAAAGGGTTCCCTCCAGGAGGGATAAACTAGTAGGATGAGTACATGACTGAGAGCTGCCAACAAGGTGATGATGGGAAAGTCCTACAGCATCTTTATAGAAAAAAATTAGGTAAACACTAGTCCACACAGAGCATTTGGCTCTACAACACTTCGTTAGAGTATCCAGGTTCAAATATTTAAATAAAAGAACAGTAAGAGAAGAGAGAAAGAAAGAGCTACCACAGGAATCTTTTCACTTGGGCTGTTTAGGGCATCTGGAAACCCTCTGCCTCACACTCCCTTTCCCCAGAAAAGTCTATTTCAAATCCCTTTTTTCCATGTCACACTAAACAAAAATATCAACAAAGGTTTCCCTATCTAGTCATGAGACACAAGCCTCACCTTCTACTCAGAGTTTACTACCAGAAAATAAAGCGGTTCACTGTGAAATTATGCCACACACTCTATACACCTCACCTTATTTTGCATTGTATAAGAAATTCAATTAATGAGAAAGGATTTTATCAGGCTACAGGGCATCTAAATGTTAAATACTGTCTGGAAATTATTGTAGTGTATTAGTATCTCTAGGGAATTTGTTCTTGGTGACACTATAGAAGATATTACTTTGATGTGCAAGACAGGCCAAAATTTTGCTCTCACTTTAAAAATTTACCTTTGTGGTGATGGGAAAAAAAAAAAAAAAAAAAAAAAAAAAAAGGAAAAAAAAGAGCTTGAGGTCACATTCTAGGGTATATTTATTAATCACAAACTGATTAAGGAATCTGTCAAAATACAGTTACTCTAAGCTTTGACCTATGAAGTTTAGCAGTTCAGATTTAAAACCCCACAGAAACTAGTAAATCTCAGGAAGGATAGAATTTGCCCTAAAGGCTACCTAAAGGATGAAAAAAGATGAACTGATAGCTGAAGAATTTTCACTGTTAAAAAGATGTATCATTAGGAAATTATAGGGTTTTTTTTCCCTGGAAAACAAAATTTTCAGAATGAGTCTAAAATTAAGTACGAATACTTTTCCTACTTAGTTTCTTTTGGATTTCTGTATTAGCAACAGCACCTGCTTTACAGATGTGTTATTCCATAGAAGACATAGTTAAGAGGATATTTTATATGAACAGAAGTTGAAGCTGGCCTGGAACCACTGAATAATATTAATGTTCTTTCAACAGATCCATAATTTAATTCATTGCATTCATTTAAAGTAACTATTCAAATGGAAGTTGGGTATAATTATCTTTTGGTCCCTGACTTTGCACCTCTGGGGCCACAAATCAATACTTGGTGAGGACGACAACAATTATTCTAATCAATGGGATGTAATACACTCTAAGTTAGCTGGTTTAATTTCTTAGAGGACTGAAGTCTTCACAGAGCTACACTGAGGTTTGGCACAGTTTGTGAGTTGGAACGCTTTGCTCTAAAGAGACACGCTCTGAAATGAGCATCAGCAGAGAAATACACTCTCATCCCACTGCAAAGCTGAAGTGTGGTTCCATGAACAATTAACATAATTGTGCATTGTGACTGTTCCACACCAGCTTCTCATATAACCATAAACCTCATCTCACCTGCCTTGATCAGTAGCATTTTGAGCTCAGCTTCCTCTCTGAAAAAGCAATTATCATAAAACTAACACCGAACTACAATGAGCAGTCAGCTACTGCTCTCCTCTAGCATTTTGATTTCTCTTATTGCACTGGATTTCCTTCTTAATTATTGTTTGACAGTGAGGCATGTACAAATATTTGGCTGTGAAATATATAATCATATTTATAAACAAGTATAACTTGTAAAAAAAATAATCTTACCTAATGTTTAATATTATATAAATGTTTTTAATCTATGACAATGAAATTAAAAATACAGGATTTACAGTAAATTGGGAAGATTCGGTACAAAGGTAACCAAGGGATATATAATATTTTATTAAATTTTCTGCATTACCAGAAGCTATACTAAATGTTCACATGGTTGTGTGCCAATAAAATCACCAGATATTTTCATAAAAGAAATATTTATGAGGAACAGAAATGTTTAATTTAAATGTATGACCTATTCCTTCTGGTTGGGTTTAGCACGGAGATGTACTTTCTTTAGATGATACTTTTTAATCCTGGAAAAGTTTTAGTCTAGAAGACAGATTTACAAAATGAGGAGGAAAATAGAATTCTGAGAGACATACAGTAATTCAGATTAGGAAACTTTCTATTCTTGCTATTTTAATGTCACTTTTATTCTTCAGAAGAAGATTTCACTGAGCTTCCTTTATCTAAGAGAGCAGGTTCAGGTAAGGGCTTAGTATTAGATCAAGAAGTGACTGAGGTAGGTATTAGGTTTGACACTTCAGAAGAGGAAGATATTTGTCCATTTTTATATACAGAAAACAGAATGCTGATGCAAACATATATGCAACAAGAAGGAATGTCAATGTCTGGGCCTTGTTTCTTTGATGTTTAGACTAGTCAAGCAGATCTGGACAAACCCTAGTAGTTTGCTGTCTTGAAGTCTCATTAGAACAGTTTTTACAGTTTTATTGAGTTTTGAAGAGGACTGCATTTAGGGGTGTCTTAAAGTGTGAATACACATGCTTTCACTTATTGTGGGATTTAACATAGCTGATATCCTGTTCCAGGGAATAGTTGTAATTACACTGTGCCCAGTACAATTTCATTCTCTCTTCATCTGATCTGGTCATTGGGTGGCTAAAACCAATATTGCTTAGGAATTCTTCTAGTAAATGGGATATCTTGTTCTGGTTTGAGCCTGGAGGGAAACTTGTTTACCATGCAGCTGCTTACTCCCCCTTTCCCCTTCAGGAATGGGAAGGACAAAATAAAGTAAAAGTCTTGGGAATCGAGATAAAGTCAGAGAGAGATAATTTACCCATTATGGTCATGGGCAAAAGACAGACTCCTTAGGGGAAAAAACCACATCAATTTAATTCAAACACTAACAACACCACTTAACAGAGAGAGTAAGACAGTGAGAAGCATTATCACATCTTGAAAACAACATCCCCACCCCTCCTTTCCTCCTGGGCTCAGTTTTGCTCCCGATTTCTTTGCTCCCTCATTTCTAGCAGCACAGGGGGCAGGGAATGGGAGAGTGTGGTCAGTCCACCACTCCTTCCTCCTCAGGGGGAAAACTCCTCACATTCTTCTCCTGCTCCAGCATGGTGTTCCTCTCACAGGAGACAGTTCTCCACAAACTTTCTCTGATGTGAGTTCTTCCCATACATGCATCCCTCTTGCATGTTGAAATCTGAACTGAACTGCAACAGCAGGGGATTTCAACTGAGTCCCAGCCTTTTCTGGCACAGCCACCTGCTCCAGCATGGGGTCCTCCACGGGCTGCAGGTGGACATCTGCTCCACCATGGACCTCCATGGGTGGCAGGGAGGGGGCAACTCTGTCATCTCACCATGGGATACAGAGAGGGTCTCTGCTCTGGCACACCTCCCCCCCTTCTCCTCCTTTCTTCCATCGATCTTGGTGTTCATATAGACATCCTTCTCATCCTCACATCCTCACAACTCCCCCCAGGTTCCCCTTCTTAAATATGTTATCACAGAAGTGCAGCTAATTGGCTTGGCCTTGATGCAGAGGAGGGTCCAACTTGGAGCCAGGGGAGCTTCAAGAAGCTCCTTACAGGGGGCCGCTGCTGTAGCTTCCTCCACTGCTACCAAAGCCCTCTGCCACATACACAAACCCAGCACACTTGTCAACTTTTCTGAAGATATTTTAGGATTGTTCATATGCAAAAAATGGCCAGGAGGCTTTCTTTCAGGTATCATGATTGCTGTATACCGTAGTTTTTTATATGACGCTTCCTTTCTCTGACAGATGTTGTTTTGTTCAACTAAATCTTAGGTGTCTCCTTCTATGTGAGATAAACTTTAAGAATAATTTCTGAATATCTTTAGGATCTAGACCTGAGAGAGCCTAATGAGACAAGTTCTGAGTGTCTGTCCAGATCCTTGCTGGAATCCTGGTCAAAGACTGCTTAACTGTTGCAAGGCAGGGGTAGCTCTGAGGCTACTTGGAGATTCTTTTTCAGGCCACTTGGGAAACATTAAAGTACACAGACAAAAACAAAGAAACAAAAAACCCCTCCTCATTGATACTAATGTACTTCTAGATTTAAGTGTTTGTGCTGTGTTCGTACTATTACCTGGATGTGACTCTCAGTTGTTAAGTCTGTGGCTCCTGTTCAGGTTTTGTCTTTAGTTAATTAATTTTTGTTATAAATAGTTGAGAGTATTAGCAATGATAGAAGAGAAGTTATTGCTAACAACTAGGTAAACTATTAGATAACCCCAAATATGTTCTGTATAATGCTATTGAGATATCTTCTAAGACTAAGAAGTGCCTTTTAAAGCAGTTTGTAAGAAAAAACCTTGGACAAAAAGCAACAACATCAGAGAATATGTGAGAATTTTTAAATGTACATTATACCCTCAATAAAATGGCACTGTGAAAAAATAAATATTAAGTACTATACTGACTTAGTTGATCACAACAGGACTAATGCCATAAGGTAATTACCCAGCAAATAAAAGAATTTTTATATTTTCTATGTTGTTACCACAATGTGATTAAAATTGAGTGTATATTCATGCTTTGGCAAAGGTTTCACTGTATGACTGAAATTTTGTGCATAGTGTGCCTTTCAGTACCTTTCCAAGAAATTTCAACTTTATTCTCTCAGCATGCCTTCTAAATTTATTATATTATAAACTTCAGCAGTGCCAATGTGTTGAGGAATCAAAGAAAAAACATCACCCTAAACAATGCTATGTCTTGTAGGTAATGCAAAATTATTTATATTATTCCAGTCAGCAAACATGTGGGAGAAACAACTAAATCTTAAAAAAATAACCGTACCAAACCACACCACTCCCAGTCCCCCCAATAACACAAAAATGCTATTGCCATGGAAAGGTGAACAAATGTAAATAAAGGAGGTAACAAGTTATGTCCCTGTGTTTTTCTTAGACGGAACCCTCTACACAACAGTGTTCTGAAAGTCTTAGGCTATGTCTGAATCCCTTTGGTACTAAGGTGAAATTTATCAGAAAGATGAACAATTACAAAGTGACTGACTTATTGATGTACTTGTCTTTAAAATGTAGCATTTAACTGCCTTTACAATTACACAGAATCACAGAATCATCAAGGTTGGATAAGTCCTTGAAGATCATCCAGTCCAACCATTATCCTAACACTGACAGTTCCCAACTACACCATATCCCTCAGCACTATGTCGACTCCACTCTTAAACACCTCCAGGGTTGGGGATTCCACCACCTCCTTGGGCAGCCCATTCCAACGCCCAACAACCTGTTCTGTAAAGAAATGTTTCTTAATATCTAGTTTAATTCTCCTTTTCATGTACATAGTGGCTATACAGAGTTTAGAGTGACTACTTCAGATATAGACCTTCATAACTGAGATAAATATCCCTTTGCTACTTTTCTGTGCTGACACTAGAGTTACTAACTTGCAAGGCAAGTGCACTTGTGTTGAGCCTTTCAGTCTTATTCCATAACCAGCCATATTACAGGACCTAGTAAAGCCAACTGTGCTGCCACTCCTCAAATCTATGTTTGTTTGTTTGTTTTTGTTTGTTTGTTTGTTTTTTTTTTTTCCCCTCAGAGGAAAGTAGCAGAAAGCATAAAGAAATAAATCTCTTTTTTCAACTGGGTCTCATACTGAACTTTCAGTCAAAATGAAGCCAGATGAGCATCCTAGAATCCTGACCTGGTGGCTGAGAACCGTTTTTTATTGCATTTTAGGTGTATCCCTTGATGATCAAATATATATTGGTCATGAATATAAAGAAGTGGACAAAGTAAACTAACCCCAGATTTCTGCTTGGATAATAGTGATCTTTAAAAATTATTTAGTGCACTGTACTGCACACAACTGAGCAAAACCAATATGAAGATAGTTAACTGGTCAAAGACCGGAGAGTCAAATTTGCTAAGAATGTAATGTACATGAAGCAATTTTGACAAGATGTATGAAAATATATTTTTAATAATGCCTTGAAATTATTTCCAAATAATTATTTTCACTTTTTTAAAAAAAATTTTGAAGAGGTAATGAAAGTTGTGAGTGTGCATGCAATTCAATTTAGGATTAAAGAGTTTAAACACTTTTCTCTAGAGATATACTGAATATTTATATACATGGTAGTATGAACCTGTTCCTGCTATGAGTCTACTGTGAATATTTATTTCTCAAATATATTAAGACCAGGATGAAAAAATAAATCCCATTTATTTCTCAAAACAGCTTATTACTGATGAAGTGATAAGAGAAACAAAATAAACATGCTCTTCATTCCTTTAGTACAGCTCACCTAACATACTCACATAGTCTAAGAACTGGCCATCTCATTTCTATTACTAAAATCCTATGCTTATTAAAAACATATAAACCCAGTAATATACCAAAAAGCTTAAGACAGAGAAAAAAAAAAAAAAAAGTAGAGCTAGACTTTTCTAATTATACTAACAGATCCTTTTACT
This sequence comes from Athene cunicularia, assembly GCF_003259725.1. NCBI lineage: Eukaryota > Metazoa > Chordata > Aves > Strigiformes > Strigidae > Athene > Athene cunicularia. The sequence goes on along the minus strand of NW_020799091.1, from coordinate 59,772,370 downwards.
GTAGTTGCAGCTAATTTAGATAGAAAATGTTTTTGTTGCATTATTATTCATTAGTCCCTGGAAAAAAAAAATTACCTACATCAGAAAAGAACATTTTATGCTTATATTACTATTTGTATACTAATTTTTTTGGCAGCATGCAAAAGCTGCAAGTTGACAGAGGTGAGTTATGAGAATGAGAGCCCTTGCATTAAGAAGAACTAACAACTATTGCTCAGGTTCCCTGCAGAACCTTAAAAAGTCTGTAGACATCTAAGCAAAAAGTAAAATGTTTCCACTGAGGACATGGATATTGTGATATCCTTAACATAAATAATAGCTTACTCAAAGTATTGGTAAATGCCAGTGAGCTTAGTAAAATCCAGAGATATTGTGCACAAAGTAAAAGCAATGGAAGCACCAGGTGTATGACAATAGACTGCAAGAATTCTGGAATGGGAACAGCCATTGGGAAAAAGAGGGGATTAAGAATTAATTTCCTTTTTTTTTTTTTTTAAACCAAACACCTGTATAACTTATACTCTTGCTGAATTGTAATGACATTTCTATATTGTTTTTTTCCTCCTCTCTTACAGATGATCTACAGCGTGTATTGTGAAAATCTGTTCTCTGGTAACACACTTCAGAGGGATGAAATAAGTATCTTTTTGTTGTTCTATTCCAAACAAGAGGATTGAACATCTGATGTTCCATTATACAACATTATTGTGTTTTCATTATGTCACTTTGATGTTTTTAGGTGGTTTCAATCCTCATAAATAATAAGGTACCACTTTAAAAAAATCACCCTCAACCCTGACATGTAGAACATTCCTGGTAAAACTAGTTGAACACTTTTGCAAAATATCTTTTTATTAGTAAAGATCAATTTGTTGAAATAGATTTTTTTTTCCCCACAAAATTATGTTTTTAATAGGCTTTTAAATTGAAAAATGAAATTAAATGCTTAAATAAATGTCTTGCTTCATTTAGCACTCAACTTTTTGTCTATATTTGCATTTTATTTTATTTCTTATTTAAAGGCAACATTTAGATATTGTTGAAATAAATTGTTTTCATGTTTTGAAGTTAATATTTTGGAGATTTGATTTTTGTTCATTAGGGAAAAATAGCAAAGTTGTGATTACTTCTTCTTACCTGGGACATGAAAACTTTCAGGATTCCTTTTAGAATGAACATTTCTTTATGGAACATGAACTGTTTGGAAATCTGAGTTGCTAACCATGGCCAAGATAATAAAGCTCAGTGTAACCTAGTATAGCCTAACTGAGTATAAATGTAGGTAAATCTAACTTGTGAGAAGTGTAAATTTGCATTTAAGCACTACCATCAGCACAGATGGGTTTCCGTGTTGTTCTCATGACAAATGATGTCATGGTGATGAGACTTTTCCCTCCATTTAAAACTTTGTGAATCTGGCCTCAAAATATAGTGAAGGAAAAGTGTATGGAAATATTGTGCCAAAGTTGCAAAGATAACTTTAGATCATTTGGATGGTATTACACTTTTTGAGAGCTGGTAGAAAAGCTAGCAGGTGATAGTGAAAGAGAACTATAGAGTTCACCTTAAAAGTGAAGTATTGGCTATGTAGGCAGAAATGGGGACTGGAGAGAAAAATAAAGGAATGGCAAGAGTTACATATAAATAAACCCCACTCATTTCTAACAGCTAATTTAAAGGAGAAAAAGTGGCCTCAGACTTTTATTCATTCTTATTTACAGAGAAATTGCATGTGTCATATTGCATCATATCATATCATATCAGATGTCTAGTTTTCCTTGGATGCTCATTTACAAAGCAGTTAATCTGTGGTGGAAAACAGTATCTGTATTCTGTGGAAAAAGAGAATACTGAACATATGCACAGTGATTATGACCACTCTACACAGGTTCAGCATCACTGCCTAACAGTTGAGTGTTAAAATTATGAGTCAGTTATGCTAGGATATTCTTAATTGGAAGAACTTCTACATATGCATTCAATATGTCATATACTTTCTCATCTTAGATTTGACTTACATTATTATTTTTCTTTCATTAAGCTCTGTTTTTTTTTATGGTGATTTTTTTGTGGTGGATGAAGGGGGTTGCTATCTTCTCTCCAAGAAAAAAAAAAAAAAAAGTGTTGAGATAGAAATCTAAAGAGAACAATAATAATAATAAAAAAAAAAAGAGTAGGAAAACAAATGTGTTCAGAGACAAGAAAAGATGCAGTATTATACGTAAGGTAATTTTTTTTCTTTTCTTTTTTCATTCATGAACTGCTCCTTTTATTTTGTTTTCTTCTTTATTTTACCTATTATTTTTTGTGTAAGGTACAAGATGTGAATTTCACTGTTGCAGCAGAGTATTTTAATACATTTTTACTATATATTAAAATTAGATAACAATTAAAAAATAAAGGAGAGAAAATTCCTTTCTTGTATATTTTGTTGCCCATCTCTGCAGGTTACAGAACCAGCCTAAGTGCAAATTGCACAGGTATTCATGAGACTCAGCCTTGGAAGGTTGACAAGCTGCCATGCAGTATTATATCTGTTCTGCTTTTGATGTGCATTTGCAATGATTGGCAGGAGAATTTAGCAGTTAGAAATTGTGCGTCTGTATATTGCATGATGGGGTGTTCCTTGCAGGTGCCACATTTCTGAAGTAAATATTGCTCTTTAACTGTTTTTAACGAGATGTACTGTGCAATGTGTGTATGCATGTGTGCATCCAACTTTGGGTTGTAGAGACAGTGTATCGGGCTTCAGAAACTCGTCCTGAATGTGAAGTCAAAAATCCCCACAAAACACGTGACCTACCATCCTAGCTATTACTAAACACACAGGAACAATAACCAGCTAAATAACATAAGATATCCATTGCTTGCCCACATAGATATATCCTGAAAAATGCTATTTATTTTCAAAACTTCATTTTTAAACCTACTTTCTCTTACTGCTGTTAGATTGGGTAATTACCAAGTTTAACATCCTGCTTGTCCCTAGACTCCTCTCATTCATCCTCCTTTCTAGCATTACCGTATAATATCTCTTTAAGAATCAGTCACAGACTTCATCTTTTCAGTCATACCTTCCACACACAAGTGTTCATTTTATTTTCTCCTAGCTCCCCACTTTATATCTTGTCTAACATAAAGTAATCCCAAGATAAATGCTGACACAGAATATGCTATCTTTTTGTTAAAAGAATCTTATTATTAGTTTCTACTGTCTCTGATTTATGACAGTGGGAACCTTAATATTTTTATGTTGATGTCTTTCTTTTAATAAAATATGTCTTTCCAAGCATGGACCTTCAGAAATATAAACATTTTGTGTGTGTGTGTGTGTGTGTGTTAAATCTTTAATTAAATAAAATGTAGTCTACTAAAGTAATTCTTCACAACTTCTTCCCCAAATTCCTGGCATGTTAATAGAACCAAGGGATGAGAATAGGTAACATCCTCTATTTTTTTGTGTGTTCTCTAAGAATACACAGGGTAGATCCTAACTAAAGAACAGCTTTCCCTTTCTTTTTCTGTACAGTTACATTGTAATATGACAGCATAAGTGCTGATAACGTTTGTCATGTTAAGCAGTGAAGTCAAACATATTTCTTTTTGTAAATAAATGACTAAAGATGATCTTTATGCCCTGACACCAGTGGCTAATGATTCGTTAAAAAGAGATCAAAAATCTGATTTTGTGTTATTTGTCTATGAAACACTATTTTAGTGCGTTGGTTAGTGTTGATTCCCTTCATGTTTTCCATAGTGATCTCATATTTGATTTTGCAATAATGACAAAGGGAAGGTATAAAACCATTGATTTGTTTACTTATGATTCTATTTGTTGTTGAGTGATTGGTTAGTGGCAATAGGAGGAGATTAGGGGTGTAAATCTTCAGCCAGCTCAGACTTGCTCAAACAGCTGATAATTTCAGTTTGCAGGTAGGTTGCCATAGGTCCCCCCCAAACAACTTTTTTGTACTGAAGTGATAATGACATCCATATTAATCTTTTATTTCTCATTGTTGAAATTTTTCAAACATCAGGTGTTAAAAGTAATAGGTTGATCTGAAGTGACTTCAACCCTTTGAAAGTAGTTTTTTTAGTCTTGAACAAATGTGTTGTCTTCAGGACTATAAGTCTGTCTGAAATCTAAGTGTTACTAATCACAGTGAAAAAATATGGAGATCGCTTGTAGGAATGACAGTAAGAGTTGTGGTGGAAATTTAAATCTAATCTCAGTTGGAACTGAGTTGCAAGGTTTCGTTCTCACTATAAAAACCATGGGCAAGGAGAATAGAGGAGGTGTAATGGCTTTTCTTCTACACTTATCTAATCTAAACCCCTTTTCAGGTGAAATGAAAGTTCATTACAACAGCCTTTGCCCCTTTGTCAGAAGCAAAGGAAAAAAAAAAAAAAAGAATGGGGTGATGTATTTTCTTTATCTGTTAAGCTTTATCTATTATGACTAAAGTAATTAAAGAAATGAAAGGCCTGATTCTATTACTTATAAAATCATCAGGATTCATTCCAGACGGTGACAGTATGAAATAATTTTAGTTCAATGAGCTATATCAGGTCTGCTCTACTGTCTCTTTCTGAATGTATTTTCAGGCAGTTGGTTATAAATTCTTATGCTAAAAATTTCTCCAGCAGTTTACCAGATGCTAAATATTAAAAAAAACAACCAACCAACCAACCAACCAAAACAACCCAAAACGTACATCTGAAGTTTTTTTTTTTTTGTTGTTTTTTGTTTTGTTTTGTTTTGTTTTGTTTTGGTTTTTTTTAAAAAAAGATCATTTCTAGCCCTTCTCCATTCAGGATCTTCAAAACCAATATTTTTGAAAAGGAATTTACAACTGTTTCTAAGTTCTACTACTGTTGTGGAGAATTGCAGTGGATCTCACTGGCTCTATACTCCTAAATATACCCAGATCTAAAGATTATAGTAGACTCTTACTTTCTTGATTTTGCCCTATGACTTCTTTCTCTTATATATTAGCTTTTGATGCAGTTCACAGATGTACATTTTGGCATTGCTATCTGCTTTATAAACGTTTTTTCATTCACATAGTTAAGTTCTTATGTAAAATATTTTATTTACCATCAGCATTTCTCATTAGGATTCCTAGATGCCAGAATGAAACTACATGATTACAGGCAAGGTAGAAGACTAGATTCTTTGTAGGAAAAGAACTTTAAATCAAAAAATGAGGAAAATATTTACAGAAACAATGAAAACATCGTGAAGATCCAAGAAGTTTGTTTGTAATGTCAGACCTTACTTTTCCTTTAACAGTCTTAATACTTTTATATGAGATGAAGGCTCAAAATCAATGGTGAAAAACTAAAAACATTACTAGTGGTGATGTTTTCAGAGTAGAATGTTATATTTATTAATTTAATAGTAATTTTGACATGCTTATTCTGATATCTCCATGTGTGATTTTACTGTACTCAAAAGGAACAGATGAGATGACCCAGAGGACATGTACCTGAGATGAGAGCACTGATGTCCAAATTTCAAAGTTTTGAAAAATGTGATCATCTGCAATAGTTAGTAATTTCCGAATGCAAACCTAAGGATGTAGAGAAAAGGAGAATAATGTCTTGACATAAAAGATTAACATTTCCTTTATCCCTTCACATTAGAAATAAAAGAAGATAACAACTAAAAAAAAAAAACCAAAACAAACAACAAAAAAAAGCGCTATGTTCTTGCAGTAGTCCAAACAGAACAGCAGCAAAGGAGAATCTGAAATCTTGTAAGAGCTTGCTGTTGTTTCTATCATTCATTTTCAACATCTGCTTTCCATAGTTTCCTGCTTTTTTCCAGTTTCCCGATTTCTAGAAGCTTCTTCTGTAAGACTCCTTTTATTTTATTTTTTTTTTCCCAAATGCTCTTTTCATCACAGGCTCAAGTTAATAATGCAAAATTAAGGTTGTGATTCTCAAGATAAACAGATGTGAACATGGTATTAATAGCTATTTGTATACTTCGTTTCATACATATGAATACATATGGCTGGAAAAGAAAGCTCATTTTTTCTTAACACAAATGATGCGTATGTTTATTTTGTATTGAAAATGGCTGTATTTCTGTTAGTGTTTGCCATTGCAGCAGTGTAAAGAGTGAGCAGGTATGTTTTGTTTCTGTAACTGCACATGGAGTAAATTCACTGTTTTCAACATAATTACTGCTCTGACAGGCAGAGCTACAGTCCTGATCTCACCTGACAACTAAAATGGTTCCTGTCTCCATCAGCAAAATTAAAGCTCACACAGGAACACAGAAATAAAAATAAATCCTATAAAGTATCTTCTCTAAACATGCCTAGGCCATGAAACAATCTTCTGAGATATTGACTGCTATCTTAGAGGTGCTTCCTTCAAGGTCAAGCTCCAGGCATGTTAACAGCATTTGGAAATCATGCCTGTTACTGTCTGTTTTTTATGCTCTCTGTGAAGACAATAAAGGGCTCTCAAACTGTTCATCCAGTATTTTCTGAAAGTGCACAAAATTGAAAAACTGTGAGAACATGAGCCTTTATAGAAATTTGAAGTGAAAAATATACCAGACAACTTCTTTTTTTTTGTGGAAACCAGTTGAGGAAATATTTGTTCAATTCCATTTAAATACACCCTCTAGGAACTGAAGATCTCAAAAAAAAAAAATAAAATTGCTGGAGTATAAAGATGCAGCACAAAGAGCCAGCGTGCTGAGACTGTAGTATCTGTAAATGTTCACAAAACAATACAGCCTCTATCAATTAATTCTTTATAATACATAAAATATAGGTGAATGTTTTGGAGAAGAATCAACATGTTTGGATATGGTTATGCAGGGGTAGATGCTATAATATGGTAAAAATGTTTCGACTAAATTGCTCTGAAAAGGGCATAAGGCATTGAAGAAATAAACCAACTGCGAACTAGCTTCGAAGAAAAAATCTTTGCAAAAATAGTAGCAATCATGTACTAACAACCTCTAGCTGTCCCATCTAATCAGCGTCTTGGACTAAGGGCATAGTATTTCACAATGTCTACCTTTTGAGTATTTGGCACCAAAATTGAATTCTATCTTAGACATCCTGGCTCCACACGGAGAGAAGAGCTCAGAATGACATCTGCAACAGCCAGCAGAAGAGAAGGTTCGACTTTTCTAAATCTTGGGTCTGACTGGTGAAGTCACCCATGGCAATTGAAGGAGGCTCTAAGTCCCAGACAAGGTATGCAGATTTAAGTCAAACCTGTGCTTTTATACCGAGTTCATTAATGCAGTTCACTGGCTGTTTTTTACTCTTTTTCTGACACAGGAGGATTAAGGACCTCACTTCTAAGCGCTCAGGTCTGTCACTGCCTCTCCATACTTCTCTCTCTTGAGTTTTCATTTACCTGTTCAAGATTGTTCTTTATCTTTGATCTTTGTTAACTTTCCTTACAGTGACATGTTAGGGATCAGAGGCAGTATCTCTGAGAACATAACTGCAGAGATTTCAACTAAAGAAATATCTGTATAATACACTATGAACAAGACTATCACAGCTCTGCACAAAATGCATGCAGGAGAAGGGTGGGTAATTCATTATATTCAAGATAGAAGGAATACAGAAAGACAGATGTCTGGTAATTTGCTTTACTAATCCGTTAAAGGAAAGCATCAGTCCTGGTTACCCTGAGGAATGGACCCAACTCTGAGATTTTTAATTAGAATTACAAAAATCAAAACAGTGGAGTTACAATAATCCTTTGAAAGTTAAGCATTTTATTGTCATGTGATTATGTTAGATGTGCTATGGTAAGAGAATGTGTTATTTCTTCAGTATACAATTTTGACAGCGATTGTTTTAATAGCCTTGGGCTTTTCTCATAGTTACTAATCTATATGATAATATCTTTATTATTAGATTATGATAACTGAAGTAATGTAAATAAATTCTTTGTTCTAGCTTAAGTCTGGGTGTTTTGTTTTTTTTTTTGTGAGTGTCAAATTTTTTATTAAGAATAAATGTATTGGTGAAGAATGACATCTATGGAAAGAGAGTGAACGTGCTGCTGCTGTTAACTTCTGAGTCACTTTGGAACAGAGTACAAGTTATATCCAAGCAGACTGAGCAGCAAGCAAAAATACTGCATGAAGCACAGTGGTGATGGAATAAAGGTAGTTAAAACCCCCAAATAGTCAATTGTCTCCCATAGCTGACCACAGACTTTTTTATAGTAAAGGCCATGCAGACACTGCACATCTCCCCACACGGCTTTTACAGTATCTACCTGAAAAGTACCTTTCATACTGCTGGTGTTGGGGGTGGTATATAACCTCAGATGTACAGTAAAGGTGCTCAAGAGAGGAGTTAAAGTAGGTTTTGTGTTAGATAATAGTTTATAGTCAGAATTGCAGCTCCAAAGGGCAATTGAGGTGTAAGGCTGAATCAGCCTATGGAATTTTAACCCCCTTTCCATGATTATTAGGTTTTCAGTGTAGGTGCCACAGTAGATGCATAATATTGGGTAGGAAAATTTAAGACCAGCATACACAAACACACACATACATACATACATACATACATACATAAAATAACTGCTCAGAATTTGTCTTTTGGTATTACTCAAGTTGATTGACTTTGAGTGTGTCTGTATCAGTGTTTTGCTTCAGATCACGGTTGCATTCTTGAAGTGGATCTCCCAAATGTCCTGATTTACTCTGCTTTGGGTCACATTGAGAAGCGATCTTGAAGTGTAAGTGTTCAATTTCTTTTTTATGAAACAGATTTGGAAGGTATTCTCCAGGAATATATCCAGTGCACTTAAAGCATTGAGAGAAGGTCAGCCCATTGGTCCAGTGTTCAGCAAATCCAAAACATATCAAACGTAGATGCTGGGACCTTGGCAGAAATTCTAGAGATCCACTGATACAAATCTGGGTGATGATTACTGGCAAAGCAGAATATGTAACCTAAATCATCTCTAGATACCTGCTCCAGTCATTGTGAAGCATTATCTTCAGTATTTTTTTTCTATTTTTTTATTCCAATGTGGATTGCCTTCTACTGTTGAAATGTCCTAACCGTAGGTAAGGTAATGAAAATTTACATTCCCAGGTCTAGGTTGATACTTTGCTGTCTTTGTATCTTATCTGGTTAATGAAAAATAAAATTGAATATTGATAAAATAACTATATTTTGGGTCATGTTAAGACCATCTTTCTATGTAAATGATCTCAACCTGGAATAAGTATGACTTTCTTCATTATTTTTCTTGTTTTCACCTATCTCTTTTCATGATAGAAAGTAGGAGAAAGTACCCTAGGAGCTGCTTTATATGCTCTTTAAATGTTCACTAATTCTCTAAACCAGTGTAGACTCAGTAGTACACACAGTTCAGGAGTTAGTGAAAAGATAAGGGTTAGTGAGTTCTTGATCATACAAGAAAAGGAGGACAACAGGAAAAACCTTGGAAAATCCTCCTCAACAGAATGATCGTTTCATTCTCCGCACTGGAATAGTGGGGAAACCGAGGACAAAATCTACAGGGCTTTAAAATATCGAAAATTATTTTTTTTTCTAAGAATATACTCAATATAACTACTTTTCTCCAGAATTTAGACAGTGAGTCATGGAAAGTATAAGGAAAAATCCTCTGCTGAAGAAAATTCTTATTGTGTCTTTGAAATCAGTGGAATTGTATATATTGATTTCCTTAAAATTGTATCCACATAAAAATGTAATGCCATTTTGATTTTAGAAAACCAACAGTCTTTTCCCAATGTTACAAGATTTTCTAAAATATCCTGTGGTGTTTGTAATATTACAGCAATCTGTGGAGAGTAACATTAAATACAGTTAACATTATAGTCCCATTAATTATTTCCATCTATTACTTTTGTTTCAAAACTGCCAGGTTTTTACATAATTATTTTGTCAATCCAGAAACAGTTTTTCCTTCTGAAGTACAATACAATAAGCACCCATGATTCATGTTTCACTCTGATAAGGAAAGCAAAGGGGAGAGATAAATTGCATCTATTTGTAAGTGGAACCAGAGTTGATTTTGAGGTTTGTAGGTATCTTACTTTAGAGCCAATGATGTGCAGTTTCAGGCTGGCAGATTCTAGGAAAGGTCGTTTCTTCATGTGTTCATTTTGAAAAGTTAGAATAACTTTTAGAGCAATTATGTGAACTTAGAGCTCTTGAAAATGAAGTATTAATACTACTTGCTAAGGCTAAGTATAATTCAGACAGGTGTTTGCAGGTCAGTTCTTCAGTTTTGGCCTTCTATATTATTCCTCTCATTAGGTTACTTCTAAGATGTGGTTATGTAGATCTGAGGTATGGTTGTGTGCTGTGGAAGTGTCATCCAATATTTAGATGGGGGTCCATGTTTTATTCACTGTAAATCACTGTTGCTGTTGCATTGAGGGCCAAGTTTTAATCTTCAAAAATGAAACGATACTGAAAGGTTCTGGGAAAACCAGTTCTTCCTTAAAAATACCTTTAAGGACTGGCTTTGGAAAATAATTAGCTTATAAATTATTGTTTATCATAAAACCACCTTCTAATTATAATGAGTAGATAGCCAGTGTTATAGGAAATGTTGTTAGCAAAGGCAGACACCTCAAATTTACAAATTACTTAGTAGTCAAGAGAAAAAAGTGATTAAATTAACAAACCTGTCTAAACAGAACTGCAATAGACATGTAGCTAGAATATAATTGCACATTTTCAGTACAATATTGGCAGAAGGTGACTTTATGTTTTTAATGACCACAGGTGGGTAGGTGTTCTGTTTCATGTCTCATAAAAAAACCCCCAAAACAATGTCAGAACAAGAAAAATCTCTGACCTTCATGCACAGTCTTTGGATTATTTTTATGATGTTCAAAATATGTAATGTGTTCCTATTATTAGATCTGTGTTACTTCAGAATGCCACCTGCTGTCTCCCTGCCACATTTGATACCTCTTCAGTATGGATACAAGTTTTTATGTTGATCCAGTTTAGCCTTGCACAGATTTGTAAGTACAAAGAAGTGCCTGGGGTGCAATAGCTACAGGCACATTTACTAGAAGGTAAACTGCTTGGAAGGATTTCTCCAGTTTGTTTCACTTTTCCACATCAAGGGAAATCTACCTCTGAAAATAAGTTCAGAGCTAACAAAGCTGGAGTTGGTCAACTCTTAAACATGTATTTGAAAGAGAAGCATTGGTATTATATTCATACTGTAAGAGCTACTGATGCACCCTATCATTTATTGTACAGTGTGATGGGTCAGAAGTGTTTGTTTTAAAACACATGAAGTAGAAGGTTAGAAAGAAAAAAAATAGTTCTGTCATGGATTACTAGCAGCAGTAGAAATTATAGTATAATGCCTTTTCCTAGTCATTATTTTGGACTTTATCATGGACCCCCTTAGCAGGTATGAAGTGTGCTTAGAATGTGATCAATTGCCTTTCCTTCTAATTTTTTGCCCCACTTTTAAAGATAAGTTTAAGAGCTAAACTATCCTTTAAGACCAATACTATATTTTAGTCTCAGGTGTAATTGTACTATATCATATAGGATAACCAAATAATTTGACTAGTTGTAACCAGAGTCTTGACTGAAAATTTAATTCACCTGAAGATATGCATTATTGCTTTTATAATTGACAATACACAACTATTTCATTTCAGTAAGGAAAAGTTTTAATTTTGAATATTTTAATTTTTTTCGTTATACATTAATTTAATATTTTATTAAACTTTGAATTTAATTTAAAATAACATAACATTATTAGCAGCTCTTATTATGCTGAAGGCTAATTTTATATTATGTGTCACGGTAGGTATAACATAATGTATATTATTCATTCAATATTCTATTATGGAAAGAAAAAGGGCACTATCCACGTATTTTATTCAGAATATAATAATTTTATTTGTAATATAATAATTTTACAATTTTTTTTTTCCATGTTTTGTCTTTTAAAGCTTACTTTCATTCATCCAAGGAAGAAAGAACTAAAATTTTCCATAGAAAGCAAGAAGTTTGATTTTCTGATTGATTCTACTTCATACCATGGGCTTCCAGTTTTTCTCTTTTACTCTAAAATCAGAAAACAATCTATTACTTTTGACATGAAATTATAAATTTTTATTAGTTTTAACTCATCCATTTTCTGGAATGTGCTATAGTGAGTAAATAGGGGTAAAGTAACTACACCCTTCTGCTTCTTTTTCCACCTTTCTTTATTGCTATTTTCATCACTCCCTGTCTAAGAATGAAATTATCAGGTACTTTGCATCTATACAAAGCTAATGACGGAACAGGTAATCCTGCTTTGCCCTGTGTCCTTAACTGCAACTTTATTTTGATGACTTTGTAATGTGTCATTTAGAAAAGGGGCCTGTATATCTAAGAAAACTACAAAATTATGTGACAAAATGGGATTTAACATCCATCCATGTATTCCTGGTTGTTGTTTTTTATGTTTGAATACTTTTTTTTTTTTTTTTTTTTGGTCTTCAGCAGCAATTTCTTAAGCCTTTTTATTAGTTCAAAGTTGAAAGCTTTCTTCTAAGTCATGTTTTTAGGTTATTATTTTACACAATTTCATGATTCTCTGATGTTGTACTACAAATTTAAAATTACATTAATGTAAAACCTTAAATAAAAAATAAAAATAAAAGAAAATTAAGAGGCAACAGGCCAATACACTTCAATCACATTGTTGCAGTAAAAAGGAGGATTGAATTCTTTTTTTAGTTAAAACTCATACATTTTTGTTTCTTCAGAGAATTTGAGAAATCAATCCAAATAAATTTTCTGTTCTATATTGAAATTTGTTGTTGCAGCCATAGAAGAGGGTAGAAGTCAATATTATTTTTTAAAGCTAAATACATAATAATTAGGGAAACATGATCCAATTTCAAAATGTTGGAATCATCCAAACATCTGAAATAGGTACAGTGTTGGGAGGAAGTGTCTTCTTCTATACAGTCTACTTCATTTTATACCATCTCTTATGTATATTCTCCTTTGTTCTTCATATGGTTATCTTCTCAAAGACATACAAACCCCAAGTATAATTATATTTATTTACACTCTTCAAGCAGAGAAGTGTAATTATTTTAATGTAGTTCACCTGCACAGGTATTCATTCTCTGAGGAAGAGTTACTGTTCTGAAGAGGTTCCCGAGATTTTGTTTGCTTCATTATTCATACTGTTCTTTCCTTTTGTTCTTACTCTCCCTCCAAAGTCTAAGAATATGAAAAGCTTCTATTTTCTTGAAATACCATTTCTTTATTTAAATATTGCTTCTTATTTGTCTGTACCTCATTCCTTTTGGCTTATTTTGCTTTTCTCTATCTATGCTTTCCCTCTTCAGTTAAATTACTTTTTTTGTGTGTGTGTTTTATTAGTTCTAATTCTTTAGCCAATATCAATTTTCATAGCAAAGCTTTATGTTCTTTGATTCTTTCCATCATCATCTTATTCTTGTCACTTATTTCCCAGGTAAGAAGGTGACCAATAAATCCCAGTCTTTAAAGTAAGTATTTAAGGGCAGATTGAGGTAAATTGTTGATCAAATATTTTAATATAATTTGCATCTTGGCAAGGACCGTTTTAGCATTTTTCTATTTCTGTTCATCTTTGGACCCTTCATCATAATGTAACAACATTTATATACTAGTTCTATTAATATTATTTCATTCACAAGGCAGATGTTTGATAGATGATTAAGGGGTCTGGGATTTCAGGCTTTCCCACAGAGTTAATATTGCAACATGCATAACACTTCTATTTTGGTTCCTGCTGTATTTTTCATGGAGGCAGAAAAAGGAATTCTGTTAATATTTTAAATAATCTGTCTATAAACTCCTTTTACTTCTCTACTACTGAACAAAAACATCTGTTATTCCTTCAACTCACAATTATAAAATAATTAAGAACACCTCAGAAGAACAAAGCAATCGAGGTAAAAAAAAAAATGTGTGCAAAAAATCACCATGGATTTGAACTGACATCTAAGAAAAGATTAATGTAATTCTCTGTCATCTTTTTCTTTTGAAAACTTCTGTACCTGTGTTGATTCTTTAGGATACCCTGTGGGTAGAGTCTGATAAGATGAAATGTGTCATGCAGCTGCCTCCACCCAAGACTGATCCATGGAATTGCAATTTACTGTTAACTTTTAAAGTTTTGGTAGTATTTTACTGTCTGAAGGTTTCTTAAAGGTTTAGCCAACGCAAACTACACCTTAAATGTGCTATTGTATTGCTATCCAGTACTGGATAACTTTGTTGCTGATGATGAATGGCCCACATACATTTCTATCTTGGGTATTCTTAATGTATCCTGAATATTCTCCTCCTATTTCTTCAAAATAATTCAAAGCATTAGAAAAAGTTTCTGAAAATGTGGGATTCTACAATGTTCTTATTTCACATGGTGTTATATTTTGCTTTCTAGAGCATACCCTACTTCAAACTTTTGCTTTAACAAACTATGGCTCTACCTAAACCAGTGTTCCACCCTAATGCCTCCTCGGTTGATATGCACTTTCCTGCACACCACACAAAGGAAGCTGAACTAGTATAACACTTTTTTTCTCTTCTAAGCTAGTAAAAATACTGCCTCTGCAGAAGTAATTTTTTGTATTCTTATGTGACCTGTCATAAGGTCACTCTCTGCAGTACTGGTATATCAAGTACCAAATGACATTACAAAACATGCTGGTCTGTAATATATAGCTGAATTTCCTTCAGTGTGCTACTTTATTTCTAATTACTGTTTACTGGGAAAAAATAAATTTATGTGACACAGTAAATACAAAATGTGAAACACAATGTTTTAAATAGCATGCAGTTGTATCTAAACCACAAGTACGAGTCATGTTTTAATTAACTAATGCTTGACATTAAAAATTCTGAGTGTATGTACAACACTTCGTGCTAACTTTCTAATTACATCATTTAAAGGCATGTAGTTTTCATTACTATGTATCAGAAACAGTAGGATGTGAAGAATTTGCTGTTTCTGTTTCTTGGAACAAAATTTTTTAACATAGTGCTAACAAGGAGTGAAAAATAATATGATTACTAATTTAAAATTAACAGTGTGGAAATCTCTGCAGCAGTTGAACAACACTTCTCCCTTATTTTGATCTCTGGATTTGTTCACTCAAAATGTATCATTCTTTCTATCACCAGGGATGTATTTGTTTCTCTTGAAAAATAGAAATAGATTGATTTCACTAAGTCACTCGTGTTAAAGTTCTTGTGTCATAATCTTTATAAGTATCTGTACCAGTTCCACCAGTTTTGCTGCAACAAACACTAAATAGCAGTCATCTTCATAATCTTCCAAACCTTTTATTGTGTCATTTTACTGTATCAATACTTTTCGGCTTTTATTTACAAATTATGTCAGTTTGATTGTCCTACTTTCCTTTTATTTCCACAAATGTTTTCACACCAGGTTCAACCCCTAATCTGAAGAAAACTGCAACAACAAAATATTCAATAAAGCCATCACCTTTCAGCTTTTCAGTCCTACTTTAAAAAGCTCTGGTAATTTGATAGCAGTTAGGCAGGTCATGTGCATTTCTTAATGATTATCCCTCTCATCTCTTCCTAAATATATATTTACTGGAAAAAAATCACTATTGCAGTGACTGTAAATGTTCACAGATACAGGTCAAAGCAAAAGAGTTTTCAGAAAAAGATGTAAAAGAAGAAGAGAGGCAAGAATGATTCCTATTACTTCCAATCACACTTTTTTTTTTTTTTTTTTTTTTTTTTTTTTTTTTTTTTTTTTCCTGAAGTGGTAATTTTATTTTGAAATAAATCAAAATTTAAATGAATAATTTTTAGAAAAAAAAATAAATTAGACTGTTTCATTTAAATATTTTGGGTGGAACCGTGTTGGGTGTTTTTGGTCAAACTGTTGAACAGGGACTTGATCATTCAAACACATAAATGCATTATTTGTATAGCTCTTCTCAGAGCTGCTTGATTAGGTATTGATCACATAGTTGGTCAGCAGTTAAACACTTTTGTTGGTTTTGTTCAGAATCTTATCTACCTTGTTCAATTTCTTCCTTTTAATTGTTTGTTCTACCCAGCCATTCTGGTCTTACGTTCTTTGGAGAAAAGTCTTATTCTCTTTATATCTGTACTGTGTATAAAATGACAGACATATAACCTAACAGAGTCTAATATACTGTATACACCAATAATAGTTCTCTCTTCTTTGTCACGGATCTCATTATTTATTATATCAGGTTAGTAATTTTTCTGCTGTATCCCACTGGAAGGCAGGCAAGAGTACTCTTAGTAGTGAAGCTTTCTTCAGTAGAGTTTTAAAACTGTGAATGATCATTTTTTTAAGGAAAACCTGTAATTTTATTGCCAGTCTCCTAAGATTTCCAGATGTAGCTCATACTTGCAGCACTATATTCATAGAAACAGAACTCAGTGGACTGTGACAGACCTATATCTTTTCAGAGCATTTGAACAGTGATTTAATTTTTGGCACAATTAAAAAGAAGTGCTTAGTTATAATGATGATGATTAATCCTGTCTTTGGGTCACCAAGGCATCAGACAGAGTCTGGAGGAGTTTGGACTAATGCAGTGTGGATGAGACCGATGTACGTGAGATTTTCTCTGAGGAAAGAGGGAGTGAATCAATCTGTACCAACTGCGTGAGGAACCAGAGCTGCTACTTAGACAAATACCCTGAGGTTGGCTGGAGATGCTAAGTACTAGAATGAAAGTTAGCTAAGTTACCTGCAAGCAATCAGAATATGACCCTTCTTACTCTCCCCAGCCAGTTCCACTCAATTATTAGTAAAGTATAGAGATGTGCAAGGTTCTTAGTGAAGTTATTTCATGAGTTTTCTGTGTTTTCAGTTTTTAATAAGAAACTGACTGAAATTAATTAAGCACACATTAGTAAGTTATCTAAAATATTTCTGTAGAGTTCTGATCCAGAAATGCAGTGACAGGTGTGGCACAGAGGTTGAAAGCTATAACTTGTACTGTTGTTCTGGTACCGCAGTAACAGATTGTAGAGAAAGGCAGTAGTTTTAGGAACACTGCCATGTCTCTCATTATGCAGTGTGGATTTAACTGGAAACATAATATGCCATATCAACTTGGCTATCTACTTCATGTCATGTGAAAGTTACCTAAACCAAATTTACAGACTTGAGCAGTGTTAGAATGTCTTATTTGTACACACACACCTAGGGGGATAATTTTTAGTAAGAAAAGAATGCACAAATGCAGAGTATTTTGTGATGAGTGAGCTAATTACAGATTACAAGGAAAACACCAAATAGTAATCTGATTAGAGCTTGGAATTTAATGTGAGGCTCAGCTGTCCTAACACAAGTGACACAGACAAGCAGCTGGAATGATAAATGGAGTAAGTTCACATGGACCAATTTCCCTTTTAATAATAGCATAAAGACACTGTAGCATCAATATCACTACATTGTCTACTTGTGATAATGGTAAATGCCAGTCAACAGGCCAAAAGGATCACTGAGTCATGACTTCAGTCAGCTGATCTAAAACTCTTTGGTTTGAATTTAAATGGTCCGCATGAATAATTTCTAATAAAGACAGAATTTGGAAGTATCTGGAAATAACATTAATTTAAAAAAATTGCTGTCTTCTGTGCTTGGAAAGTAAAAATTGGCAAAACTCCCCCCTTTTTCAATCATAGACATTGTTCTGTAAAATTAGGGTAAATTCTCACTTTTTTAGTAGCTCTTGAGGCAAGACTGATCTCTGAAGCAAACTATAACATGCATTTTTAAGAAAACCTCTACATCTCCCGTTTCCATCCTGTATGTGTTAACACTGTTATTATTCTATCAAAATATTATAAATTTTCCTGTGTAATCCTGTAAATGCAAAATGTAATAATTTTTATAATATTTAGCTTGTAACAAAATAGCAGAGCCATAGAGATTTTTGGATCTGTATAATGAAGAGGTGTCACATAGCATTTTATGTCAAAAGTCAAAATAATATATAGAGAAATGAGAGGGTATATCTTGTTTGTTGGTATAAAACAGTAGCATTAAAGTGCAACCAGTAATTGAATTTAAGATCTAATTGAATTGTACGAAGAAAGCTTTAAGATTACTGAAGTATTCACCGTATCAGAAAAAGAATAATGGCATATAAAAGAGGAAACTACTTAACACAGAGTCAAATAAAGTTTTGATTTTAGTATTCCTGTGTTGTTATACTGTTGGTTATTCATTAAATATTATTAAGACCTCCATGCTGCAAACTGTAAAAATTCTATGCACAGTAAGGAATAACTTTAGAGCTTTATTGGCCTTGATGGTCATCTAACGCCTGAACTTCTGTTTCTAAGCATAAGCAGTTCTTCAGTTTCAGTCAAGCACAACAATTGAGTGCCTGCGACACATTAAAAGTCCTCCTTATAGGTGTCCTGTAGCTATTACTCACCTCAAGTATAATCTTGTAGTTTCTTGTTCACATTCTTGGCAATCAGCATAATTAATATTTTATCTACTTTTCCATATAGACAACAGAATCTCATATCTATTGCAATTAATGAGTCTATGGGTGAAAGTCCATACTGAAAACAAGACATAAAGTTCAGAAAATAGGTTGATCTAGACTTTGCTGTATATCTCTATTTGGACTTCTAATATATTTTTATTTATTCTGTGTGTGAGAGACTAATTTTTTTTCTGTTAATGCAGTCTTATTCTTACAGCATTGAATAATGTTAGCACCTGGAATTTCTTAATTATTTATTTGATGTTTTTATTTTTTATCACTTCTCTCTGTAAAATATTGGAAGGAAAGTGCTTGGAGCTAAGAACTGAATTTAATTGCAATTTCTTAATATAATTACTTATAAACAATTATTAACAAATCTGCACATTCATAGTAGCTTTAAAAGACAGTCAAATAAAAAAATTGAAAGTGTATGTCTAGCAAAAATTTAAAAATATGAATAATGATATAAAAATTCACTGTATTTGAGGAAATATTTTGAACTTATTCTTTTGTTATTAACAACAGCATATAAGTAGGTGTTTCTTACTAATATTACCCACAGAGAAAATAAACTATGTGAAAAATACTAACCGAGCTTTGAAATTTTCCCATGAAACACTTTTACCTGCCTTAATTAATGACAGATATGAGACTATCATAATTTAAGGAAAATTAAAACTTTCTTTTAAAAACAATACCATTAACAACAAAGCAGAATGAAACTTTTTTTAATGGATATGAGTGAAATCCAAGTCCTGCATGAATGTTCTCATATTAATTAATTTAACTTGCATGAGCTGTATTTTATCACCTTAATACCAAAATAATATTTTCATTAAAAATGAAGAAGTAATTAAATTTATTTGGGTCACCACACTGTAGATACAGAGAATGAAGTTTATCTTAAAATAACTGAAAATTGCCTTGTAAGGTTTTTATATGTATATGATTTTTCTTGTACTTTTATTCTTGGTTAGACAGAACTGTTACAACAGTGCTACTTTTACTTTAATTGCAGATGGGCAAACTCAAGAAGAAAAATAGATGATGAGAATGATTATAAGTTGCAAAGTTTTATATATCAATTATATATGCTCTGACCCAACTCAGATTAAATTTTGGTGAAGGAAGCTGTATGGCAATATATGCCATTACTTATTTTCTAATAGATTGTTATAAAGTTCCATTAAATAATGCTGTGGTATCCTCTTCAAAAGCAGCATCTCTGCATGAGCAATTAATTACATATAAAGTGAATTATATGTAAATATTAAATATTCTGTGTTGGTTGTTTTTCTTTATTTCTTTTTTATTATGAGGAAAAGCACTCGGGAAAAAGGATTGTATCTTAAATGTTGGTCTTAGATTTCTGCTCTCTAGTCTTTGCTAATATTTGTTGGAACTTCCATGTTGATGCAGTAAGAATGAATAATAATTTTCTGTCATTTATTTTCATTGTGTTTTGCTGCTTCCTGTCATGATGTGTAAAGTGAGTATGTCCCTCAGCCTCATGAAATTTACTCTTGTCTCTGAGGTGAAACACCTAATTTTGAATCATAATTCTCAAATTGTATTTATTCAACATTTTCAAGGGGTTTTTTACATGATTTTTTTTCTTTTCTGTGTATTACTGAATATGCTGACAGTCAAGCAGAAAAATTACTATTGTTCTTTATTTCTTTGTATTATATTGTAATATGCTTTTCAGCTTATATTGTTCTTAGCAATAGAAAGTAGTGTTTACAAAAGTATAAATTATCTCTTTATGTTCAGGGAAAGAAAACATAAGATTAAAGAATCCTGTGATTCAACCTTCCTTTCCAGTTGTGTGCTACTAATCAAACTGACTCACTGAGAATTCCTAAAATGAATAAGGAGCCCAACCATACTATTCCTACCGAATATTGAATTCTCTTTTGGTTGAAGGTCTTGTGCTCTAAGTGTTGATTAATGAATGTGTGTAAGTATTTGTGAAGGGTGGTAATTCCAAACCATGGAAAAACTTTGATCCATCTGGTAGTCAGCCATTTGAGCCATTTCATTGAAGTTTTCTGGACTTCTGAATGCCTCACCATTGAATAGCACTCACAACATGCCATAGAATTGTCTGGTTTATGTAGCAACAGTTTAAATTGAATTTGAGTGTTCAATTTTCTATTGCCATTTGACAGTTTTAATTAGAACACAGTGTTTACTTTTCTACAGTATTTATTGTTAAAATGGTAGACACTCATCATTTCTCTGGAGGTTTGTCAGACATTTGAAAACACCCTACCTAGTCCTCAGATTGTGCAACTAGGGTTATGTCTTGATTAGTCCTTTGAAATTAGTGAAAAAAAATCTTTAGGCACATGCACCTGAGAGATGACATGTTGATTTATATACATCAGGAATACAGTGGATCTGAAATGATTTTCCACTTCTTGGCAGAACATCCTCTCACTGTAAGTTAAAGTAATTCTGAAATGGAATAACTTGGCTCCTGCTAGTGCTTTAGCAGATGTTTAATTATGTAAGGGAAAAAATGAACATTATAAGGAAGGATTGATAGAACTGTATCCCAGATACCATATAGTTTAGTTAAGAGCCAGCACATTGAAAGGTGGAACAAGAACGGTATTTCAACTCTCAACAAAAGCATCCAAATCCCTTTGCCATAGTTACAGTTGCTACTGCAACCCAGAAAAAAAAATGTTATTTGTCCATTGCGTTGCCCAGAAGAATCAGTCAGCAACTCTAAGGAGCAGTGACAAAGGTGCACCTTAAATGCCAGAATGATTCACTGCATCTCTAGATAAAACATAGGTAGGAGATGGCAGAGCTGGTTTCTCTTCTTTCACATTTGCCTGGGGAAATTCTGTCCAAGGTGAATATCCCAGCTGCAGAAAACTGAAGGTGGATATGATTATTTTTTTTTTTTTTTTTTTTTTCCCTCTCATAAATGTGTAATTTATTCTCCCTTCCCTTCCCATTTTTAGATCAAGTAGAGAGGATTAAAAAGCTAAAATTATGGATTCATCCCAGCTAAGTGTAGGCACTTAACTGAGGATCCTGTGTTAAGATCCTCATCATTCTAGGCTTATCCTGAAGTTAATGGAAAGAAGTTGCCTCCTGAGAGCAATTAAGACCTTAGTTAACTGAAACAGCCAGCTGTAAAAGCCCTTCGCTCTTCTTACCATATCTCTAAAGCTTGTGGGTTAAATCTGGACTAAATATTTAATTTGTGGTTTAATGGATCTGTTATGTTGAATGGAACACTTTTTTCAAGGAAGAAAAATAAGCAAGCAGAAATATTTCAAACCAATCATTATTTTTTTTTTTTTTTACTGTTAAAAAATGAAGAACATTCCCTAAAAAATTACTTAAGCATTATTATAGTCGGCTTACTATGTATAAAAACTCTTGTATTTATATTCCTTTTAAAAATGTATTTATGTTGGGGTGAGTTCGTGTTAATATATTTACAGTAGGGATTGATTTAATCCCAAGTATTTAAATAGTTGGTCACTTATTACTTCAAATTGAGAAATGAAGCAATGGAAGGTTTGCAGGGAAAAATGTAATACTGAGACAAAAGTAACCCCCTTGGCTTTCATTGAAATGCCTAAATTCTTCTCACTTTTTTTCAAAAGGATCTTCAGTAAGGTTTTTTAAACAATATTTTGTAAAACTATGACAAATCTCCCATGTTTCTTTTAGCATCTGGTATTTTCAGTTTCCTTCTTTTCAAGTCATTAATTTCCATCCACCTGAGTATCAGCAGACATTATAACTGTCTTTCTTCAAAGAGTAGATATGACCCATCTTGTTAAGTTGTAGGACCACTATTTCTAAGAACTAATGGTATTTCTAATAAAGGAACATAAGCCTGTGGTAAATTAAAAATAAAACAAGTACAAAATTTCTCTGGGCTACCTGATATAATTAATTTAAATTCCAGATATCACATATAAACTTTCTTAGTAAAGACTTGCAAGAACCATATAATTTCTGTTTTTGAAAAAGACTTCCATATGTCCTTTAATATCTTTATCATCCATAAACATGACCTTGGCACACAGATTTTCACTTCTAACACTAATATAATCTTGGAAGAAATCTCACTTTCTCACACAGAAAGAGTAGCTTTCATTTTTTTAAAAAGCTGGTGAACACTTAAACTACATTGTCTTATGAATTCCAAACTTTGTGAAGCATTTCAGAAACACATCACTGCCTTGAAGAGAAAGATATGCTGCTTAAGGAAGCAACATTTGTGTGCTGTCACAGCAAAGCGAAACAAATTGAAAATGTTTTCTTCCTAACAACGTACAATCCCAGTCAGGGCTTGGTACAACACCATTTGTTTAACTGTACCTTTAAACAGCTTGTCAAATTTTACAGGTCATAATTCTATGTCTTGTATTGGGTTTCTAGAGAAATTAGTAAAATTTTATTTTCTGAATGACATTTCAGTTTGTGATTACCTGTTTTTATCACAGCTTTTTCTTTTTTTTTTTTTTTTTTTTTTTTTTTCCTGACTTGGTTTATTAAAGAGTGTTCAAATGAAATTAAGGTATTTAAGACGAATTGTATTTCATCAGTGTTTTTGCATGAATAGGTCCCTCCCAACGACCCAACAGTCCAAACTCTTACTTCCAAAGACATCTCCCTGCAATACCATGATTTCATATCCACGCACTCTGCTCCTCCAGATTTTTCTTGATGCTCCTTAGATCCTCACATCATCATACTCTCAGCTTTTTCCATGTCTCTCCCTACTGCTACTTTGGCTGCAACTCAAAATAAAGACAGAAAATGCTGCAATTATTCTAGAGCTGTATGCAGTCTCTTTGGCTCTTTAATATGTTTGTGTTTATCGGTCTTCTGGGTGCTGCCACCCGGTTGATGGTTGACCAGTTGAACAGCTAATTCCTCATTGGAATGCTGGTGAATGCTCCCTTTCATGAATTTGTGTTCTTTTAGCTATTTATTTTCATAAAACTGTTGGGCTGGTGATACCTTTGAGACTTCTGTCCTTCAGGCAAATTTGATTGAAACTGGATAATTTATTCTGAGTTACCTTAAAGAAGAGAGGACTGCTAGGGAGACAGAGATAAACATGTAGTAGCATCAGGTAATCTGGATATCCAGGTAATAATAGAAGGCCTTATTGTACATAGAACTTCTGCATTATTTTACCTATGATTAAAGCACAGTTTTTCAAAGGTGGACTTAGTAAAATTTGTTTCTAACAAGACGTGTGTTGCTAGTGGAAAATATGAGAACCCACAGTAACAAACTCTTTTAGCTTTCATGAGAGATCATAGAAGTTTCTAATTTACATAGACAGAAACCCTCCCCACTCACTACTACTGAAACAGCTGATATTTATATTTTAAAAACTGATTTAGGTGGGGTTGTGTAAGAGCACTCAGAACTTACTGTAGACTAAAAGATCAATTTCACCAACCTCACTGACATTTTTTACTGGGAAAAGTATTTTGTAGTTTCTTGAAACTCCACTAGCATTTATTAGTTTTACTATGCAGTTCAGGATTTAAGTTAATGCCACACTTTGACAAATAATTTTAAAAGCATTTTGTGTACTGGCTAACAGAAAAACTTTATTGTGTTAACATTTTGATGGAAAGATACTGTGCAGAAGAATAATATGGTTGTTACTCCTGCATCTTACAAGACACAAATTCTGCTTACAAAAAAAAAAAAAAAAAAAAAAAAAAAAAAAAGTAATTTAGATGACAGACTGTCCATCAAACATTAAACTGCAAAACCTAGACAACACGGGAGTGAGAGACCTCACATCACAACTTTCTATAGTGTCTTGCAAACAGCTTTAGATTTCATTATCTTGAACAACTGCTATCATCTGAAAATTTTCTGTCATCACTGTTCATCACTATAATATTCCAGAACATATGTGAATATCGTGATCTGACTAGAACCCAGGGAAAGGTTCTGGCATGTTTTCTGTTAACATCAGTCCGTGGTGGAAATGGCTCATGTTCCTCTACTGTTCATTTTCTATCCTTTTATTTCAAAGTCTAGTGGGTATTTAAAGCTCTTGTGCATCACTTTTTCACAAAGTTTTTTGAAAAGCCATGTATGTGTACCAATCACTTTATTCAAATACTTGTTATCTCTCAGCCAAATCACACTAAGGCCTGACTCCCCTCTGCAGTAAGTTTCTGTTCCTGATGAATTATAAATTTTAAAACAATTAGGTTTTATGGATTTAGAAAGTTCTTACAACATTTCTTCTCAGCATTATTGTAATTTACACTTAGATGTAACTTGTCGTGTTTTATATACTCTCTTAATTTTCTAATATTTTATGTATCTTCTATTTTTTTTTTTTCCTATGTGTACCAAGATCACTTATTTTGCTGTTTAAGCTGACTTTTAGCCACAATGGCTTTTTCCTTCTTTCAGAATTCCTTTGATCAGCAGCATATTTTTAAGTATCTACTACTGACATTTTTAAAAACTCTACAACCTGCATGAAATCATATTGCCCTTTAAATGCTTCATTCAGTTCCTGTTAAATAGCACTCTCATTGTATTTAGTTTCTCTTTCCTAGATGTTGTTACAGGTTTTTTTGAGTTTGGGATGGTTTGTTTTTTTTTTTTTTGGTTGCTGCTAATATTTTGATATAGAGTGTATTGTGAACAGTGACATGGAAATGTTTTGGGGGTAGCTACATCTTGAACCGAAATATCAAGAATGACACTGAACAAAATAACTGTAGATTATCTAACCACTTTATCAGAAGACAATCATGTACTCTGTCTAAAATTTGTTACACCATGGAGATACATTTAACAGTTCATACAATGGCAATTTGACCCTCCCATTCATACTTTGTATTTTCATAGCCTCTTTCATCTTGTTTAAGTATGACATATTCATGAGAGGGATTTTATCACATAGTACCTGTCATACTAGAGACTTGAGTGACATCTTGTGAGATCTTTCCAATCATATGTTGTCATAATTTTGTGAAATTCGATTTTTTTGGCTTAAGATAGACACATTTGCAGTATCAGGGTATGTATGAATCACATTTGGAAGCTACCTGAAATGTGTAATTATGATTGCCTTATAGATAAAATCTCATCATTATTAAATACAATTTTATAACTTCTGAAAAAATGTAGGTGGTTAGTGAGAAAAAAAATCACAGATAGCACATAAATGTGTAAAAAAAAAAAAAATTGAAAATGGAATTGTATACATAAATAATGCTTATAAGTGGAAAAATCACCATGCATCACTGAAACCAGTTGAGTTCTTCCCATTGACTTTGCACAACTATCGAACATGTAACTATAGGAAACAAAGCCTACATTCCTTAGCTTTTTTTATGTGACTGCCGGATGCGAAACTTTTCTTGCAAAGGGGCAAATGTTTTAATATTGCAGCTTGATATACAAATAATATTTGTCAGCATTTGGACATTTAAGATAACATCTTTTATGGAAAAAGTGTTTTAGTGAAATGCATAAGTTAACAAATACTTCAAATTATAATTATATATAGTGAAAAACATTAATGCTAGAGAATTTGTTCTACTTACCATATAGAAGCTTCTGCCAAAAGGAAAGCACATTTTTTCCTAGTTACATATTTTATAGCAGTATAATACTGTTAGCTTTCCTTTGGAAAAACCTGGAATTGCATAGTAACTTCAGCTTTTGTACATTACATCCCCCACCC
>NW_020799091.1:59737363-59746077 GCF_003259725.1 Athene cunicularia | reverse complement strand
CCCCAAGTATTCCTACTACTGAGAATAGCTACAGGAGTTTGGGAGAAGTTGAGCTTTGTAATTTGCCTGATTATGGAAGATATTTCCAAGTCAGCCTCTGAAAAAAAAAAAAAAAGAACTTCAAGCAATATCTGTTTTATAAATATCCCTGTTTGGGGTCAGGGAAGTGATGTAATTTGTTATTATGTGACAAACAGTGATTCTGACTTCACAATTTGTTTGTGGAGGCATTTTTAAACCTCAGGACATAGCTGTTATTTGTCTCTCTTTGAATTAACCCACTCATTTTTATCAGTCTGGGCTGGCCCTGATTCCCAAAGCAAATACAAAATTCACTTTTGGCACAAGTTTTAATGAAAAAGCCTATCCCATAGAAATAATATCCATCCTATATCAATGGCAGTTAAGAGAGACTAATAAAGAAGCTCAAGATTTTAATTTAACTCTTAAAGACTTTTGAGGAAGAACATTTTTCTTCAGACACTATGGGACTTAAGATGACTGTGGACACATGTAATATTGTGTAAATTAAGAGATGCCCAGGTCTTTCCTAGGACTGTAATTGGAGTCCTGAACACAGCTCTGGTTCCCCAGAGATCCAGATATTTAAATATGTTGGAGCATATTAAATTAACTCCTTGCAAATTTTCCCTGATTAATGGTTGCTGCCACTGCTTGGACAGCTCCAGTACTCTTCACAATATTCAGTGCATTTTAATGCTTATTGCTATTTTCTCTGGCAATTTATAGTTTCTCATAATAAGGAGAGGGGCTTGTCTCACATATAGGGTTTTAAAAATCTCATGCCTACTCTAGTACTTTTATTAGTTATTTAACTACAAATTACTGACTACCAAAACTTTTTCATAATCCATTTGTCCTATCACTAATCCAAAATCATTAATTATTTGATAATTACATTAAAATATATTCAGATTCTGTTGATCAGAAATCCTCCACACTTTCAACATGTGCTAATGACTTCTGTTTATCTTGGCATTCATTCATTAGAGAAAAGGAACTACTAACAAAACAAAACAACCAAGGGCAGTTTAATTCTTGTAACAAGTTAAAGGAAGAGCGTATGAATGTAGTACGGATTCCACGTTTCTCTATAACATTGTCCCTGATAGAGAAGTAGGCCATGTATCTTCAATGTTGGTCAGAACTGCATGGTGATAATGGAAGACTGATGTTGAAACCTTATTGACTGACACTCTTTCTTAACTATTAAGCATTTCATGACAGCAATTTGAAATGAGTCTCAGAATTCTTACCCTAAGAAGGGGAGAAGAATCCTGCAGAAAGCCCTTGAAAGCCACACACCAAGTGGATAATAATGTCTGGCTCTGTCCTAACCACAGCCTTAAACTTAGCAAAAACTAAGATTGGTTCTCAGTTGCTGGACTTCTAGCTATTGCCCAGATGAAAAAGTACTCAGGGGAGAAATCTTTCTGCAGTCTACACTTTGTCTGGAAACCAATTAGGAGACTCATGAAAAATGGATCTCCATGCTCAGACATTCTTCAGGCTGTAACTCTAACTGTAGGACTACACCTTAATGTGACAAGTTCCATTGGCAGTCACTGTGCAGCCCAAAGAACACTAGATCATGAGACTTTGTTTTCTGCAACTTACTGATTCTTTTGGCATGGCCTTTGCAGACCTTCACCAACAGGAGCTACAGGCTTTGTCTCTCTTCCAACCCTAACCCCAAATCTATGCATGAGCTAAGCCTCAGCCAAGGACCCCCAGCTATGACCCACATTATAGCTTACTCAGGCAATAAAAATTTCTCTATCATAATCTTTCCCTTGGCAGACCCTTTCAAGTCATGTGGAGTTACAGGCTTTGTCTTTCTCCTAATCCTAACCCTAGGGGTGGCCCAAAGCTTAGCCGGTGACTTCCAGCCGAGACCCACTTGAACAAAAACAGTGGAGAAATCTTTCTATATTTTTCCCCTTCCCCTTCTTTTAACAGCTTCACACCAACTAGAGCTTCATGTTTTGTCTATCATTACTAACTCCATTTCAAGGCTAAATATAATCTAAGGCTGGTGCTGAAGTTTATCTAAGCACAGAATCACAGAATCTTTGAGATTGGAAGGGATCTCTGGAGACTATTTAATCCATCCCTCCTTCTCAGTACAGTTTCAAATTAAGCTGATTTCTCAGAACCTTGTTCAATTGCATTTTTAATATCTTCTAGGACAGACACTCAGCAACCTCCCTGGGCAATTTATTCCAGTGCTGTCACTCTCAGAGCAAAAAAAAAGCAATTCCTGATGTTCAGATAGGAAGCTCCTGTGTTCCAGGTTGTGCCCAAAGACACTATCGTGTCATTTGGGACCACTAACAAGACTTTGGCTCCATCTTCTTTACACTTTGCCATTAGATATTTATATACATTGATAAGGTCCCCCTGAGCCTTCTCTTCTCCAGGCTGAACAGTTGCAGTTTTCTCAGACTCTCTTCATATGACATATGCTCCAGTTGCTTCATCATCTTTGTGGCCTTGCTTTGTGGCTGACCTTGCTTGAGTAAATCTATGCACTGGGGCACCCAGACCTGGACACAACACTCTAGATACGGTCTCAT
This sequence comes from Athene cunicularia, assembly GCF_003259725.1. Lineage (NCBI taxonomy): Eukaryota > Metazoa > Chordata > Aves > Strigiformes > Strigidae > Athene > Athene cunicularia. The sequence continues at coordinate 59,743,480 of NW_020799091.1, read as the reverse complement.
GCAGGGAAACAATCACCTCCTTTGACCTGCTGACAGTGATATTACCCATGCAATGGAGGATGCCATTGGCTTTATTTGTCACAACGACACATTGCTGACTCATGCTCAACTTTGTTTGTCCACCAGCACCCCTAGGTCTGTCTCTGCAAAGCCATTTTCCAGATAGTCACAGAATCACAAAATCATCTAATTTAGAAAAATCCTTGAAGATCATCTAGTCCAACCATTAACGTAACACTGTCCGTTCTCATCCCCAGCATGTACTGGTGCCTGGGTTTGTTCCTCACCAGGTGCAGGACTTTGCACTTCTTGTTGAATTTCATGAGGTTCCTGTCAGCCCAGTTCTTGAGCCTGTTGAGGTCCCTTTGGATGGCTCTCTGGAGGGTTCTCTGGTCTATCAGTCACTCCTCCCAGTTTTGCTTTATTTGCAATCTTGCTGAGGATTCTCTCTACCCTATCACCCAGGTCATTAATGAAGATATTAAGTAGTATTGGCCCCAGTACTAACGCTGGCATACTCTAGTGTAACTGGCTTCCAGATGGACTTTGTATGACTAATCCCAACCCTCCGGGCCTAGCCATTCAGACAATTTTCAGTATACTTCACTGTATGTATTTCCTCAGTTTGTCTATGAGGTTATAATTGGACAAAGTGTCAACAGTCTTTTCTAAATTTGAGACAAACAACATCCACTGCTCTCCCAGCATCCACCAAGCCAGTCTTCTCATCATATAAATTTATCAGGCTGATCAGGTGGGACTATATCCCATTAAATTCTACAAAGCAAACAGGTGCCTTTTTTTCTCTAGGAATAAGGTCCAGGAAAGCGCCTCCCCATATTTGCTCCTCAGCTGCCTGTGTCAGGAAGTTGTCATCAATGCATTCCAGAGACCTCCTGGATTGCTGTGTAGTACCACTAGCAGATATCAGGGTGGTTCAAGTCCCCTGTGAGGACTATGGTCTGAGAACGTAAGGGTTTTGACAGTTATCTAAAAGAGATCTCATCTACTTCCTGATCAGGCAGTCTGCAGTAAACACCTACCAGAATACTGCCCACCTTGACCTACCTTCTAATCTTCACCCATAAATTCCCAGAGGGCAAATCATCCATTCCTAGGCATCCTTTCCTGCTTCTGCCTCGCACAAAGAACAGTTCCCTCTCCTCACCTTCCTGGCCGTTCCTCCTAAAGAGCCTGTATCCATCCATTGCAACACTTCTGTGCATTATCCCACCATGTCTCTGTGATCCCAATCAGATCACAGCCCTGAAGATACATGCAGAGCTCTAACTCCTGCATGGTCCCCATGCTGTGTGCATTAGCCTACAGGCACTTCAGGCAAGCATCCAACTCTGTGGACTTCCCCAGGAAAGGGCAAGAGCTTCCCCCATAATGTCGTCCTCTCAGCATTTACATATTCATATGCATACAAACAGGCCTCTTCCATCTTGATTTCCCGATTTTTCAGGTGTCTTTTGTCCACATTGCCCTGCTCCATTTGCTTGCAGACTCAGTCAGCCAATTCCTCATGTGACTGTGGGCACCCACGCATCGCCCACATGAAAACGTTCTCAGGGGATAAACCTCTGTGGTATAACCCTTCTGTTGGCAGTCCCATATAAACCAGAGCTGCAGGCTTTGTCTCTCTCTAAACCTTAACCCTCCAGGGCTTAAACGTAAGCTTGACCATAAACCTGAGCATGGGATGAACCTTATCCAAGGACCCCAAAGCCTGACACAGATGAAAAGATTCTCAGGGGAGAAATCTGTCTATATCTCATTTTTCTGGAGAGGTATTACTTTTCCAATTTTAATGTTTTGGTGAAATCTTGAATTATGCAATGCAGAAAGCAATCTTGAAGCCAAATACTATATACAGTCTTTTAAGTCTGTTGAACTCAAATCTTTTTCTAAAGATGAACCTTATTGTCAGTCTTCACCTGAATGATCACTTAGAGTGAGGAATAAATTGACAAATACTATGACCACGAAACTGGTTTTTTTTTTTTTTTTTTTTTTTTGTGGCCAATGAGTCATGGTGGCAAAATACCTACTGTACTGAGTTCTTCCTGGTCAGAGGTACAGCTGCCTGGGGTAAGAATATTAGTAAATTAATATTTTCAAAGCAACATGATTATGATTACTGTGGAAATGAGAGAGCAGTTTATTTGTAAACGAAACAGAAATAATTCCAAGAGAAAACTAAAATAGTTTCTGAAACCTAGCCTTCTAAGAATCAACTTTCAGTAGAAATGATCCATTTCAGAGTTCTGTTTGCTGGGTTCAGGCCTTAGCCCCTGGTTTGATATCCTATCTTGAAGTACTGCCTGTGGATAGTTATTCTTTTTCAGCCACTGATCTCCAGGACTGACCAAAATACATTTTTAGGAGATTACAGTGTATTTCCCTTAAGTATAGTTTCTGAGGAATAAGCCATTTGAAGTAATGGAAAACAGTGCCTATTTCCTTTAGACGTAGTAAGTAGATCAGATTCTTAATACGCTTGCAAGCTTACAAGCTCACAACTTGTCAAACCAGTTCTCATTTTTAGTGCTGTTAAAGGTAATTTACCTGGGAGAAGTGAAATGCAAAGAAGTGAGTCATTCCTGGAGCAGGCTCCACTGTTCAAATGTGTCATTTTCTAAATGTATTCTGAATACAAAAGAAAAGGGGGAAAAAAATAAAAACCCAAATGTATTTCGTTCTCAATAAAACAAAGTGTAGAAGGTACAAGTTTTGATACTGGCCACCTCTTCTATTATCTCAGCTCAAAATCAAAAATAGGTATTATCACAAGATGCATGACATAGAGGAGATATTTTTTACTATATTTCACATTGTAATTGGGAACTTGAGAACCCCATCTTTCTAACAGTGGAAATTTTTTTTAAAACTTAAATTTGAGATGCACTGCATCAGATTGTAAATGAGAAGTAGTTTTTATATTTTTTTATTATACTGATTTCATTTATGGATGAAAGTACATTTTCTATAGCATCTGAAGATCAGTCTAGATCAGTTTAGAACTCTAGAATTAGTCTAGAACTAGATCTCAAGTTTACACATCTGACATCTAACTCAAAAGACACCTGATTACTGTCAGAGTCTTCCGGACAACATCTGTCTTCATACATTGTGTAAAGTATTAAAAAAGCCTCAGGGATCAGACTAACTGATGACTGATCTGTATTGGTTTGATAATGTAAACCAAAGAATGTAAACTTAGCAATAAAAATAGGTATAAAATGTAATTTTTCTTTAAAACTACAGGAATTTGTTAAGGAGAATAATCTGTTGATGGCACCAAGAAAGGCCCATCTCATTTAAGAATTGTTAAGTGAGAACTAATTAAAGAGTCTCCAAATTGAATGTTCTATTGTTAGCAATTTAGGCAGAATCTAAAAAACTATCAGTTATGTGTTTTATACACTCATAGCGGTGAGAGTCCAGTGATGACTTTTGAACCTGGAACAAAATCCATAAGCTAGGGGAAAAAAACTAGTAGCCAAACACCACCCATTTTTTTCAGTTTACATCCCAATGACATCAGTAAAATTAGTCAGTGCTTAAGTAAATTAATCATATATTTAGCAATATTCTGAGGATTATGAAACTGGTCTGCAAAGTACTTACGTATGAGCTTTAACTTCAAGCTCACATTTATATTCAAGTCAATAGGACTCCTGACTTGCTGACATTATTTTTTGAATGAGCTCATGATCAGTCAGATACTTTAAGAGTAATTTTAAACAACACATTTCCGGGAACAATGTCTTGAAAAATATAGAGGTGGCTTTATAAAGCTCTTTCTATATTTAGTAGGATTTATATAAAAAACCTGTAACAAAACTGAAATAAGTACCAAAAAAAGATAAATATACATTTCAAACAAGACATAGCGGTACTCATTGGGTACTCTACCGAACAAGACATAGGGGTACTCATTGCAATAGAGGCTAATTTTTATTTAAGAGTTTTGATATTTTACTCAGAAATGGACAAAATTTAGAGCAAGTTTGATCAAGTGGATTGGAAGCAAACATATTTTATATATTCCCCAGTCTTTTGAAATTTAGAAATACATGTAAAGCTGTCTAAAATTAGAATAAAACATTTTTTTTTTCTGACAAAATGCTGATCAATTCTATGTAAATATTTTGTAGAAGTGATTTTTATAATTAAGTTAAACGTAGTTATACAAAATTATCAAAGTAAGATTGAAAAGTGTAATTTTTTCAATGAGCTTACATGTTCTACCTGACAAAACTGGTGATGAGCAAAAATACAGATAATTACTTCATCTTGGCTAATGGCTTGTAACTTGTTTAGCTTAATCTTGAGTAGTGTGCCTGTATCCTCATCTTTGCTACAATAGTCTGATTTATCATTGCGCAAACTATCACATTGTCAGATTCACATCCTTTGAGACTTTCTGCACATTACTCCCAGTTATATCACCCTAATCTTGTCAGTCTCCCCAAACTGTTAACCCAAAGCAGACTCTCTTCTCTCTCCAACTACGTCACTGTTTTCTTCACAGTTTTCCTCTTAGATTTGAATTCCCAGACTCCCTCTCTCTCATTCCCAGTCACCATCTCTGCTTCCACCCTGATGCCTTGTCCTTAGCTCTGTTTCTTCTCCCATTCCAGTCTAGCTCTCTTCTTGCTGTACTCAAATCAGACATCTTTCTTTTCCTAATACCCCAGGAAAGAACAAAGAGGAGAAGGTTGAGAGAATAAGAGTGTGAAAAAAGTTTTTGTTTTCTTGATTCCAGTTTTCAATCTCCTTCAAACTCACAACAACAGGAACTGAAATTGCAAGTAGGGGAAGTCTAAGGGGATAATCTATAAATAAATATTTGCATATTAAAAAAAAAAAAGTAATATACAGTCCCAATGTTAGTTTTGTCAACTTATATATCTTTCAGCTCAACCCACAGAGCAGTAGTTGAAACCCTGCAAATATATCCCCAAGATAAATCAAATCAAACTACAAATTCAGATGTTCGCATTATGAAGTGCTTTAATTTTTTAATTTATGTTTTTCCATTTAAATGGAGCGCTACACACCTGTACTCACATTGTTCATCAGAAATAAACAAGAAGCAGTGTAGATACATCTGACATTAACATAAAACTAGGAGAGGTCTGCAGCTGACTTTAAAAGTAAAGAAATTCTTCATGTGTTTGTTCATTTCCTAAACAATATTCTTATTCTCCTTTGCAACTAAATGACTTTGTGTACGAAAGAGTGCTTCTAGACATACTTTTTTTATATTATATATACACATGAATATAAAACTGGCATTTTAAGTTTTTTTTGTTCATGAATGAAAATATATATTAATATATTTTAGAAAATATATTTGTACATAGTATCAGTTCAGTAGAGAGATTTTAATGAAATATAATTTATTTCCTTATGCCTTAGCAATTTCTGCTCTTTTCTGTGTGTGCCACCATGGAAATTTCATTATATATATTCATATTAATATTTAGACCTTTGTTTTTTTTCACTGACTGCTTCTGCTAAAAATTTTATGTGTTCATTAAACAGCACACAAGTAAAAGAAAATAACCTCTGAGGAAAAAAACCTAACCCTAACACATTAGATCTACAAAACCAAAGGAGGACACATATCAGAATTCAATTTGGGAATGATAGCTGGATTAAGGTAAGAATGCCAATGACTCCTACCCCTCACATTCCTGTGTCCTCAGTCCAACACAATCACAATTTTATCTTCAACCACAAATTTACCTTGATGAGGAGGGAAAAAAAGTCTTATTAGAAACCCTTGTTTGAACTCCAGAGTGTTACTCATTTCTGAAGTGATATCAAGAGCTAGAGAGCATTTGTTTTAGCAAAGGTGTCTGGATCAAAAATTGAGGTAAACAACAGTAGACGTGTGCAGAGTGAGTAAAGGAGCTGAGAGAACGCAACTGTCTCTTCTTGCACAGCTTCCAAGCATGTTTCTGGCCTACTATAGAATTAGGATGCAGAACAAGGAGTAGGAGCTATGTAGTATTACAGCATATTGAGAGCCTCCCATGAGCTGACACATGGGGGAGCAATCCAAATGAGTGGCTGAGCTTCTAAAATTTTGAATTTTTTTTT
>NW_020799091.1:59716420-59737313 GCF_003259725.1 Athene cunicularia | reverse complement strand
TTTTTTTTTTTTTTTTTTTAATAGCAGGTTCCCAAGACTCTTGTGCTTTCCTTTTCCACTGTAATTACTTCAATCCTCTTCCATCTAAATTCCATCTCCTCTTACATCTCCTTCATATTACATTTTTATTCAATATATAGTTGTTTCAGACAGGTCCCTTTGAAACTTTCTGCCAAGTATGTGGAAGGGAAGGAACAGCAGCTGTAAGTCACTGCTGCCCCTCACAACCAGCACAAGCCTAGGCCAAGCAAATTGCTGTTTGAAAGCCCTGCAATGCAGCAAGACAATGAAATAGATTCATTTGCCCTGTGTTGGGCAGGCCAGCAGTGAAGGGTCTATTAATGTGTGTACATTGCCACACCAGTCAGCATACATTACTCATAACTTACCAGCATTGTGTTGGGTTCTTTTTGAAAGGAACTACAAAAATTATTCCTTCTCATTTCATTAACAATATTTTCTGACATGACAGGAAACACTCTGATTTCATGATGCATGGGTTATTGGTGGGTCCATATCTTATGTGAGTTTAGCAAACAAGACAATATTGAAATGACGAATTACATAAAGACGAGTGATATTACAAACATTCTGATACCCTTCCTGGTTAAAATTCTCACTGCTGAGTGAAGAGTTGTTTCTTGGTTCCCATTCTGCTCTGTGCTGAACATTATTGCCTTGATGATTTTGAGGTGCAAATTAAACATATGAGAGAAAAATGAAAAGACAAAGCATATGAAAGCAATCAATCCAATATGCACCCATATGCCTCAGAGATTTTTAATTGCCACTGGGGGATTTCAAGCAATTTTTTAAAATTAATTGCAAAGATGTATACTCTCTTAAGAATTGAATGGTTATGTAAGAGCATTAGCAACTATCTCAAAGGACCAAAATATTTCACATCATTGAAAAATGGCTGTTTTGTTTTTTTTTTTTTTTTTAATATTTAATTTAAAGTTGCGTAAACATGAATGTAAGCAAAAAAACCCCTAAAAATTCTCACTAAGACATTTCATCCATCTAGAACAGTAATCAAGGTATGCTTTCGTTACTGGGTTAGTGATTCTTTCTGGTTACCTTCTGGAGGACCTGTTAAGTCACAGGATGTTGTATCATCCTGAGAATCCAGCATCCCCAGACAGACAACTTCAGTATAATGACTAAGTCATCTAAACAAATTATTTCTCTGTTTTTATTTAACACTGTTTTATTTGGAAGTTTTTTTAAATTAAAAAAAAAGGAAAAACGGTGAAAATAAAATATTTATCAAATTAAATTTCGTATTAGTTCAGTTTTGAAAAGATTATTCATTTTTTGTGCTTGGAAAAGGGGTATGGTAAGAACTGAAAAAGAATATTTTACACAGTTCAAGTTTTGATCTGTATTAGTTGTTTGAGCTTGAATATTTTTTAAGTTAGCAATCCTTCCTCTGGTCATTCATATTCTACTTGAATTAGGTTTTATCAAACAAAAGCATGTTTTATCTGAAAAAGGGTCTACTGATCTACCTTTTTTTTTTCCAACTGTGGTAATTGTGAGGTTTGGCTTTGGAGAAAATAAATAGATTTTTTTTTTTTTTTTTTTTTTTTTTTTTCATGGGGAACTAAAAGAAGAGGAAGAAAAAAAGTAGTGTAGAATATGTACAGTCTCTAATAGTATCAGTGGTTCCCTGTTTTTTGTTTTTTTTTTTTTTTAATTTTATTTTGGCTACAATCACTAGAATACACTGGCTGCAATACTTGCAGATGGAAACTAAGTACAGATGTAGCATTATAGGCTCCACGTTTGTGAGTATTCACTTTTGTTGTAAACAGAGCAAATAGCTTTCCCTGTATCATCCAAGTTGAAGTTGAAAAAGTGCCATATATAAAATATTACCTTTTGTGAACAGTTGGAACTCCATGTGCAATTTTAAATTCAATGGAAAAAGATTTTTTTTATGCTGTTCTGGGACATATTTGGGTTTTTTTTTAGTATCAGAGCCAATCCTGTGGTTTTCTTGAGAATATGTGCATTGCCTACATGTGCTCCCTCAGAAACAGCAAGAGCAGAAAGAGTGGAAGCACGTTTTTCTAACTCAAGAACAACAGTATCCATATGAACTCTTGCTGAGCATACCTCCAGAACAGTGGGACACCAGCTCATTTTGCACACCCTGAAGAGTTTTTGGGAATACTTATCATTGGTGACTTTTCATTTTGCAAGATTAAAACTTGAATTGATTATCTTATTCAAATTAATGACAAAAATTAAGTGGTTTAAGCTCTTTTACTTTTTTTTTTTTTTTTTTTTTTTTTTTTTTCTGAAAAAGTTATGGCCTGTTTTGTACTATTTTCCAGAAACTCCATAATAACTTAATTGAAAGAGTGTTTTGGTCTCAGATGTTCAGCCTTCTATCTTTTTCGGGTCTTTCCAGCTAATTTCTGTAAGATTACATAATAGAACAAATCCTTGAGAAACAAGCAGTTTCTAAGGAAAATATTTAGAAAATATAATTAACATTTGATTTAATATGCAAAAAATTAAAAAGCAAAATATAAGAAATGACAAGCTATTTCATATCAATATTTTTGGTTTGATTTTCTTGTAGTTTCATATCTTAGTGCTTGAAATATTATATGTTCCTAACTGATGGTTAACGTTGTCTCTTTGCTACATTAATATTTAAAGAAGCCTAAAGAGTTCTTGCTTTTAAAATATTCATGAATGCTGCTCTTTTATGTGAAAAAAATTTCAAAGGAGGAATCCCTAATTCACTTATTAACTAATTCATGTCTTCTTATTTGCCTGAACAATTTGTAGTTGTTTTATCCATGAATCTGAGTTAAAGTGCAAATTTGATAATTGCACTATTTTTTTTTTTTTTTTTTTTTTCAACTTTCTTATTGACAATGGAATTACATGAGTTGGAAAAGCAGGCATATTTTCAGGGGGAAAAAATATTGCAAAGAGTTAAAGTTTATCTGAAACATATTCAAAGCTTACTTCTACCCGACAAAAAAAAAAGCTTGCTTTGATGTCTTTTAATAACAGATATTAGAACACAGTTCTAGAGGTTTTAACATTGAAGGACCCTCAGGAAATGGAGATAATTTCTCCCTTTGGATACAGATTGGATCAGGAAGGGTAAGAATTTGCAGGACAGGACAGGTAAAGGTTTGCAACGAAGGCAGAAGGACTGAAAGAAAATCAGAAATTGCAAGAGCAGAGAAACAGAGAAGACATAGCTTGACATTTGTCTGACAGCTCTAGAGAGCAGAATTGTCTCTCAGTTTTGGCTGCAAAAGTAAAAACTTAAACATGTAACCCTACTGCTCTTTCACTGGAATAGGTAGGTAGCAGAGTTCACATGTTCATTCAACTCTTTGACTGCAAGTCTGATGGATAGAATACCATCTTTTTTTTGATATGAGTACAAGAAATGGATGAAGACTCTGAGACTACCAAATTGTTTCACATGGGGAGCAGGTAACAGCTGATGGTCCCCTTTGGTCACTACTGCTTTGGCTTGGATTTACTTTGGCAGCACAGGAATGGCAAACTCATATCCCATTATAAGCATATGTTCAGACAGCATTCCCTTACTCTTACTTTCATTTTCAGATGTAGCTTGTGAAATTTACCCTGTCTGCTTTTCAAATGAGCATCACAAGAGACTGATGCCAGTCTGCAGAAGATTTTGCTCCTGAAATCTAAATTTGAGCCCATGACAGTCTCTGCAGGGAGTTTTGTTGGCAGAATCAGAGATACTTCTGTGTTTGCCACTTAATTAACTGTTGATGGTCCATCTGGGCAGCTTAGACTTTATGCATGACATTTTCTTTAGTTCACCTTGGAGTATGTAGAAGCAAAGAACATTCATTTATCTGAAAAAATTCATTGGGTACGTATCCTTTGTGATCAATGTATAATCAGTATTTTGAAGGCCATATTGTACCAAAAAGCTGTTACGTTAGCCAGTTTGTATAAAGAGACATTAAGAAAATTGTTTAAAATTGATTTTACCACTTTTTTTCCCCAATGTCCTGCTCAATACCTACACAATAGTTTATTTCTCATGGAGAAATCTGCACTACCATATTCCATTGAGTTATTTAATTTGTTATTGTAGGTTTTCAGAAGAAGGTGAAAGTCCAAAAGATAGTTTAAAAAAGGAGCAGAAGAAAAAGTTCAGATTACTTTTAATGACATAGGCGACTATGCAAAAACTCCATTGCACCAAGTATATATTAAAAGTCATCATGCCAAATTTTCTTTCATATAGGAACTTTTCCAAAGTAGAATGTAATATTATATCTGAGGTTTTTAAGATATACCGAAGCAGGGAGTGTTTATGGCTTTGTTTCCAAAAAGTCTAAGCTTTAATTTAGGATTTCCAATTTTGAAGATAATAACAATAAATACCTGATTTCAGGGGTAATACCTACAGGTAAGGAAAACAAGTGTGGAATTCAACTACTGTGAATGATATCAAAACAATCCAAACCAAAAGTCCACCTCAAAATTCTGACGGATGAAATGATGATTCTACTCTACAATGACTCGGAATTTTGCCAGGAGAACTGAGATTTCACACCATCAGTGTAAAGTCAGGTAGTTATTGAGGGATGCATTCAAAATACATATCTGAGCTACTGTAGTTGCTCCAGAGGCCCGACTCGGAAAAAATTGTGGTTCAGATTAGTTCTAACATTTGCCTATTGTTCCATACTCACAAGACAGAATTACCTGTTAAATATATTTGGAGTGCTACCATGTTTTAAAATTATGAGACCTCATGAAGTCAGATTAAAAAGTTTATTTATTAAAAAAAAAAAAAAAAAGAAATCTGTCTTAGATGGTGACAGATTTGTCACTCATAACAGAGAGACTTGTGATATAAAGGATTTTTTAAATTTTCTTTTTAAGTATAAGATCCTTTCTGGAGTAGATTTTCTTTATATCAAGGATCTCAATCATCTAGGTGGATAAAAGTACTTTAAAATACTATTTGGAGCATATACATAATTTATTCCTTAACAGAAAGATATCTAACCTGTGGACTCAATGTGAAAAGGAACTGGAGCACTTCACATGTGAGGAAAGGCGAGCTGGGGCAGTTCAGCTGTTCAGCCTGGAGAAGAGAAGGCTGAGAAGGAATCTTGTTAATATGTATAAATACCAGAAAGGAGGGTGCAAAGAAGATAGAGCCAGGGTTTTTTTCAGTGGTGCGTAAGAAGCAATGGGCACAAATTGAAACACAGGAGGGGAGGTTCCCTCTGAACATCAGGAAACACTGTTTTTTAGCCCTTCTTCAGAGAGGATTGGACAAGATCACCTCTAGAGGTCCCATCCAACCTCAATCATTATTGGTTGGATCAAATGGATTGGGAAGATTGAGAAAGTCCAGGCTTTTGTTTCATGTACTTCTACAAACATTTTTTTCCCCCAGAGAGCTGGGGGGCGGGGGGGCATAGTGCTAAGTGCCACAAGTTTTAACATTGTGTGCCCTTAGTGTTGTATGTTACTTCAAAAAGGCATCCAGGCCAATAATGTTGCATATCTACACTCATCAATATCTTTTTCTTCTGGCTAAACCTTTTTTTTTTTTTTTTTTTTTTTTTTTTTTTAATATTGGTTGATGTTATTTGCTGTTTTGTCTGTTTCTTTAGTGGGTTTTGCCAACTATGTGGGAGAGATTATTTAAAGTCTCCAGGTTGGACAGTGTTCTCTCACACCTGCAAGCAGGTGTTTGGCAATATCATCACTCATTTCAAATCCCTTGTTAAACGTATTGAAATCTGCATGCCACATTTTACTTAGCAAATCTAGGAATGTTTTAAACATAATTTTCATTAAAGTAACACACTTCATCGTTTCAGAACTGCAGCATCTGGAGATAGTGGATGGTTTGCACACTAATTTTTGCAACAAGGTAAGTTACAGAGTTAATTAAAAAATTAAATCTTTTTATTGTTATGGGACTCTATCAGGGACTGTAATGATAGGATGAGGAACAATTATTTTAAAATGAAAGAAGGTAGAATCAGATTATATATAAGGAAGAAATTATTTATTGTGTGGGTGAGACACAGGAACAGGTTGCCCAGAGAAACTGTGACTGCCCCCTCCATGGAAGCGTTCAAGGCCAGGTTGGACGGGGCTTTGAGCAACCAGGTCTAGTGGAAGGTGTCTCTGCCCATGGCAAGGGGTTGGAACTAGATGATCTTTAAGGTTCCTTCCAGCCCAAACTGTTCTATGATTCTGATTGTTAAGTGTTGAGAAGCAATGATTATCTGATAATGAACGTAGTTGGGAAGGATGGTAGGATGCATATAATTCAAAATATATGGTTCAGGAGCTTAGATTCAGGAGTTTAGATTAGGAACAACAGCTTAGAAGTGAATGTCATGGATATGAATCTTCCTATGCCATGTAACTTCTGAATAGAAAAGTTGTGCTTTAATTTCTTGACATTGCCAATTTTTCTCTCTTTTTATGAAGAAGGCTCATTAAAAATAAGAAAACAGATATAAGTATATGGACTAGAACCAAAGAAAAAACTAAAGAGTTTAAATTAGAATTTAGGACAAAATTCTTAATACTGGAAACTATGTTAAAATTTTTAAATTCTGTCTAAAATTCCTCAAATTCTTGTGTATTCCATAGAAAAATTTCTAAGCCCGTAACAAAAGCAATCAAACAATGGAAAACATAAACATTAAGAAAATACATAATTTTTCAGATTCAGGATGGTTCATTAGAAATGTTCTGATGTTCTAATATGTTTGTGAGATTTGTAATATGTTTGTACATTATTTGAAATGGGTGTTAATCTTTGATAAATTTCCCCTTTCTCCACTGACCTATTTGAACTTAATTTGAACTATTTTTAGCATTTGTAGGTTTCAGAGGAGTCAGTGGAACTTGTTACGCTGTGTTGCATTTGTGTGTGGTGGGGTTTTGGTACTGGGGAGGGGGCTACAGAGGGGGTTCCTATTAAAAGCTTTTAGAAGCTCCCCTGGCTCCAAACTGGACACACTTCTGGCCAAGGCGAAGCCACTTAGTGACAGTGGCTACGCCTCTGGGATAACATATTTAAGAAGGGGAATCTGAGAGGAGGAGGAGGGGTGATGGAAATAGCTATGCAAACACCAAGGTCAGTGGAAGAAAGGAGGAGGGATGGGGGAGGTGTGCAGGAACAGGGGTTCCTCTGCAGCCCACAGTGAGAGAGCAGGCTGTCCCCTGCAGCCCATGGAGGTCACTGGAGGAGTAGATGCCCACCTGACAGCCTGTGGACGACCCCCCCACATCAGAGCAAGTGGCGGTGCCTGAAGAAAGCCAAGTCTCTAAGGGAAGCCCCTGCTGGAGCAGTGTGTTGCTGGGAGGACCGCAGTCTGTGGGAGGGACCCACTTTGGAGAAAATTTGTAGAGAACTATCTCCCGTGGAAGGGATCCCACACTGAAGCAGGGGAAGAGTGTGAGGAGTCCTTCCCCTGAGGAGAAATGAGCAACAGAAAAAACATGTGATGAACTGACAGCATTCACCTATCCCCTGCCTCCCTGTGCTGCTGGTGGGGGTGGAAGTAGAGACATCTGGAGCAAGGCTGAGCCTGGGAGGGAGAGGTGGGGGGAAGGTTTTTGTAAGATGTGGTTGTATTTCCCACTGTCCTACTCTGTTTGATTGGTAAATTAGTGTTTTTGTTGGTGGTAGTCAAATTAAAGTGATGTTCTTTCCTGCCCTAATGATTCTGTCTTTTGCTCATAACCATAATTGGTGAGTGATCCCTCTCTATCCTTGTCTTGATCCTGACCCTTTTTTTAAATTTTCTCCTCCTTATCCCTGAGGGGGAAGGAGTAGTGTTCAATTGCCCTCTGAGCTCAAACCAGGACATATCTTGACCACATTTCCTTAAAGGGCTCTAAATCAAAAGGAAAAGAAGAGAAGTTTAGATTCCTCTGACATATAGAGCTACTATTTGAATTATTTGTGATCATAATTTTGTTTGGAATCAATAAAGGATAGTTAATTTTGTTTTGTTTTAATAACCTCATGCTAAATGTGCCATTATTCTGCATTGCAATTGTACTACATTAATAAACAAGTGATTGAACACTTAGCTTTTTACTTTGTTGTACTTTGCTGTTATCCCTAATCCATTTCAGGTGATGCCATTGTATTTCATACTTCTATTTTTGCCTTAAGTGATCCTATAGTAGTTCTGATCTCTTTTCCATCTATCACCAATCTACAGCTTTTTATCTTCACAATATTACAAAACCAGACATTAATTTTAAAAGTCTTCAGCTTAACTCAACTTTGGTGCTTTTCTTTATTATTATTTATGATTTGTATTAACGTAATACCTGGAAACGGGTTAAGACAGGTGGAAGATTTTATAGTTCAAGTCTTAACTAATGCTATAGGCTACAACCTACTTAGGAGGAAAAAAAAGAGAATTTAGTACTTTGAAAACAAAATGATGGGTAAACCATAAAAACGGTGTAATTCAGAAACACATTAACAACACAGAATGCCATCTGATCTTTCTGAGCCTTTTAGGGGGTGAAAATTTAGTCCTGGATTCTGAAATTGGATCCTTACAGGCAAACTCCATGTACAGGTCTTTGTGGAGTTTCCAATAACAAAATGACCCTCCGCAGAACAGTAGGCCTTGCCTTTGCGGAGATCAGATTGCAGAACTAGGACAGTTCATTAGGACCTTTCATAGTCATGTTCAAGCCATTTCAGATCCTTCCAGAACAAGCAATACACACATACACAGCCCCCTACACACACTCCCAGCACCCCTTTCCCTGACCAAAAGAAGAAACAACAACAACAAACCCCACCACAGTTTCTTTTAGTTATTTGAGGTTTGGGGGGCATTGGGATGCAATGAATACTAGATATGAAGCCACAGTACTTAGATCCAAAAATAGTGTACAAGTATCTGAAATGTAGTTTCTCATAGAATCAAGGTCCTCAGTTCTCATATACAGTTCTGAAAAAGTCTTCCAGCTCCTGTACAGATGGTGCTGAAACCTGTTCCCTCTTCCCTATCTGTAGTTATTGAAGAGTTCAGTAAGAGTTCAGCTGAGTTCTGAAAACTTATCTGTTGGCCTAGGTACTTGTTGCTGTGACAAGAATTATTTTCCTTAATATCCAGGATAAGGAGAAGGAGGAGAAGAAAATTTTCTGAAAAGCTAGTTCATTGGATACTGATTTCTCTTTACAGTTCTGATATGGTTATGAATGTTACAAGCAATAATCTGGGTTGTCAAGAAATTATGCTTTTGTGGGTACCGTTTGCATTTAATGCATGCTGGTAGGCAGGTAATGATTACCCCAGAAACCTCACTAAAGATGTATTTATTCTCTTAATCTTAGGCAGTTTTTTTTTTTTTTTTTTTTTTTTTTTTTTTTTTTTTTTTTTCTATAGGAAGGCAGGTACTTCCAGAGGATCATATATATCTCCATTTATTGAACCTGCTTTTCCCCATGGACAACACAAATTCCTAGGATGACTAGACTCAGAGTGATAAGTTAAAGTTACATATGTGAATTAGATAAGAGGAATCTGGTCCCCTGGAAACAATGTGTTTAAAAGCAAAAGCAAATTATAAAATCAGGCTTTTCTACTGTTAGGTTACTAATTTGTAAATTATCGTCTTTTTGCCCTTTTGTTTGTTTGTTATTTGTTTTGTTTTGTTTTGCTTTGGTAAAGAATGCAAACAGTGTTAAATACATTAAAAAGAAAAGTTTTCACTGCATCTCTCTTCTGTGTGTTCCTTTAGTGCAGCACTTGCTATTTTGTATCAGTCATCTTTAAACTATGTGATAAAACGTTGAGCCTTCTCCCAAAGCAGATTCAGTATCAGCTGCACTGTTTAAAAATTAGACATGTAACAAGAAATAATACAGAACTGTGGCTTTTTATTTTGTTTTGATTGGGGTTTTCTGGCATTGAGCTCTCTAAATATATTTGATATTGGCTTTACAGAATTGCTGGCTGGTTTTCAGAAGTTTTATTTTAATGGAAGGTTAACTCAGTGAAAAATAAAGGGTTCAACTCAGCAGAAAATTCTACTTGAATGAACAAATTCATTTTCTATGCATATCATATTAGCTTACTATAGACTTTATAAACTAAATTATTTCAAAAATATAAATGAACTAGAGGTTATGCAATTCAAATTGAGGCAAGGATTTAAACCTTTGTAAAAACCGTAGATTTAAAACATGCATCTAAATAAGACAATAATTATATTCTGATGCACAAAAATCACAATAATAACAGAAGTGTAAAAATAGGAGTGTAATATGCATTTGTATGATATATTTGCACAGTAAATGAGGTGAATTTCAGAGTGATGTTGCTGAGAAAGAGTTATGAAAATCTTTTTACATAATTCATCAATGTGCAATATATTTTGTTTTATACAGAGAGACATCACAACACTGAAGTGTGAGGCTTTAAATGGAAGTTGAAGAATCATAGCATATATTTTATTTATTAGTAGTCTGTTTTGGTTTTATTCTGTGATTATGACACAGTTACTCATCAAGCAAAGAAATATATTTTCCTAGCAAGCTGAATTACATTTGCTTTTTTTGTTTGTTTGTTTTTTTTTTTTAATTCATATGTACAGCTCTGTTAAACTGTACATATTGCCTGCTTGACTTGGAGAAAAAACCCCTTGTATTTGTACAGAACTAAATATGTTCCTAAAAAAGAAAGATCTCTAGATGGGAACTTTCTATAGAAGTGTCCACAGGTTAGGCCAAGCCAACAGGACTCAGTGACAAGGGCTGCTAACAGTCATGGAAGTAGATATTTATCTAATCATTTTTCTCAGTTGTAAGAAGTGTTATTTTTTTCTCTTTAATGAATAAAAGAGGGACAGAAACATAGTAGTTGTCTCATTTTTACATTCAGGCTTTACTCCATGTTTGCCCACAAAAATCTTTCATCCTGATTTCAGTTTTCAGAAAGCAATATACCTGCATGCATTAGAGTGCCTGTAAAAACTGAAGGAGTCGCACTACTAAAAACCACATTCATTACTGGTTTCCCTAGACAGAAATGAAATTGTTTTCTCTCTAGAACCTGATGGCCCAACAACCCATGTACTCTGCACTCTTATTTCCCCCCTTCTTCACAATAAATAGCTGAATATAGGACTTTTAGGCTTGTGAAAAAGAGAAGCTTTTTTTTTTTTTTTTTTTTTTTTTTTTTTTAAGATAGTGCATCCTATATTAAAGAAGCTTGAATTCTGCTCAAATGGATTGAACTAATGCTTTTGAGGATCTGTCTGCGGAGCTGTATTACTGTGTATAAATGTGCTGGTTTTTTGTGTGTGGTGGTGGGTTTTGGTAGCAGGGGAGGAGGATATAGTGGTGGACCCCTGTGAGAAGCTTCTTGAAACTCCCCAGGGTCCAAGTTGGACCCAACTCTGCACCAAGGCTGAGCCAATTAGTGACAGTGGATGCACCTCTGTGATAATGCATTTAAGAAGGGGAACCTGGGAGAAAGGGTTGTGAGGAGGACACCTATGCAAACACCAAGATCAGTGGAAAAAAGAAGGAGAAAGGGTGAGGTATGCCAGAGCAGTGACCCCCTGCAGCCCATGGTGAGCGGTCAGGCTGTGCCCCTGCAGCCCATGGAGGTCACCAGTGGAGCGATGCCCACCTGCAGCCCGTGGAGGACCCCATGCCGAAGCAGGCAGCTGTTCCTGAAGAAGGCTGGGACTCTGAGGGAAGAAGGCCCTGTTGCCGTAGTTCAGTGCTGGGAGGACTACAGCATGCATGGGGGACCCATGCTGGTGCAGCTTGGTAAACGCTGCAGCCCATGGGAAGGACTCACATTGGAGAAAGTTCGTGGAGGACTGTCTCCTGTGAGAGGAAGACTATGCTTGGAGCAGGGTAAGAGCATGAGTAATCCTCCCCACAAGGAGGATGGAGTGGAGGGACTGACCATAACCCCATTCCCTGCCCCTTGCTCTACTAGAGTGAATGAGGGTTTTGCTGATAAAGGATACCAATTAAACTCAGACACCAGCGTGAAAAGAGCAGGCATATTTTACTGGTGATAACCAAATACTGTAACAATGTAATACAGAAAACAAGCAGTAAGAAAAATCAGAATAGTGCACCTAAAGCAACAAACAGGAAAATACAGGGTAATGCATCAAATCATTACTACAGATAGTAGTAATGAGAGAGAGAATAGAGATTAAGAAAGCTCCATCACCACTTGCACACGTTCCCATCACCCAGACCCGCAGTGGCTGGGCAGCCCCGGTCACAGCGAGGGTTTGCAGAGCCTGTCCCGGCAAGGGGGAAATCCTACGCGGTGTCTCCACCCATGGGTGAGGCTGCCAAAGTCACTGCAAGTGGGTTCAGCCTTATGTACCAGAGATCGACAAGCCAGAATAACTGGCACCTTTGTTTTGAGCAGAAAATTTCTGGTTTCATTCTCCTGTTGGATTCCACCCAAAGCCTGGCCAGGGCTCAGGGGGGGAGAACAAGGGAGTTTCAAGCAAGGCCAAATACGTGGGTTCTCAGCCTTGAACAAGGCTGAACAAGGGAAGCTGGATATATTCTCTCCTCACTACTGATTATATTTTGTCTAAGCTTCATCTTTCACTAGCGAGTTTACATACTTTGTTAATGACTACACACTAAGCAGCTTCAGCTCGGGGCCTGTTGTTCAGGCTTCGGTATTTCAATGTTTTAGCACTTTTTACATTGGCATAGGTGGGTTGTTATAACTTAGTACAATACCTACTAGCACAATGGTTATCAGTTATAAAATATACAGGATTCTCTATAGGTCAGCTCTGGCTTGGGCCTGTTGTCCAAGCCTTAGCACTTCATTGAGGTAGAGAAATTGGGAGCAAAGCTGAACCTAGGTAGAAGGGAGGGGTGGGGGAAGGTGTTTTTAAGATATGGTAAAACTCCTTACTGTCCTACTCTGTCTGTGAAGTAATGTTGTGGTTAGTGTCTGTATTAAATTGATACTCTTTTTCTTCCCCTGATATTTCTGTCTTTTGTCCATGACCAAAACTGGTGAATCATCCCTCCCTGACTGTATCTTGATTCCCAAGCCTTTTTCTTTATTTCATCCTTCCCATTCCTGAAGTGAAGGGGGTGAGGGAGTGGCTGCATGCTGCTCAGTTGCCATCTGAGCTCAAACCATGACAAGAGAAAAGATAACAATTGTAATAATAATAATCAATGACTAGAGTAAAAGTTATTTTGCACTGTGCATTAATTTATTTGCGTAACTTCATTGGGCATTATATTTCAATGAAAACTTTTTTTTTTTTAACTTAAACTTTTTAACTTAAACAAAATCTGGAATGTTAGTTTTCTAAAGAAAATCTATACATTAGTTCTACTTAAGCGTAACACTTAAAAAAAAAAAAAAAAAGAATTAATAAATCTATCCTTAATCGGACGGAGAATGCTTTTCCCACCATTCTTGCAGTTCCCTCCCTTCATAGAGTTTCTTCTGAGCCTACTGTGCTTGCATTACATTGTATTTATACATGGTGTTTGGCCTGTAGTGTTGGGTTGTGGTGTGACAAAATAAGGGCTATACATTTTTCTTTTTGTAATGTTGCAGTGATTTTAGTTTAGATTTACAACAGTGGAACTGGAACTGAGAAACACATAAAGCCAATCTGACTTTAAATCCTGAAATACTATATTTATTCTGGTAATCCTTAGACAGCAGGTAATTGCCAACCTACCCACTGTATCATAAATAAATTCTTTGAAATAAATTTCTCTCAGTGGTGTTTCAGATGTCTTTCCTGTGCTCATAGACTACCTCAGTTGTTTGTTTTACTATGAGTTAGTTCCCTTTAGGCTTACTTGGTTTAATTTAAGAGTAGTTAGAATCCTCTCATTTGGCTTTTGTGTTTGAAGAAAATGAATAGTCTAGGTGATGACAGAATAAATTAATTTCTTGTTGCAATTGATTGAAAGGATATTGGCTTGGCATATAGTATGAATTTTTCTTTACAGAATGTCTTTAAAAAGGAAGAAGACTAGAATTTATGTTTGGTTTAAGCGAGAATTTCTGTAATTTGTAAGCAGGCTTACTTGACTCCACAAAGATAAAATCCGAAAAGCAGGTTTAGGGAAGATTGATACATGTCTCAGTCCCTTAGAGATATCAATAAGGAACAAATTTAACACAACACTAAGTTTTTGGATTGCTATCTCAGTGTAGGACATCATAGAAATATATTTTTAAAACCCCACCATGGAATTCTTTTCCCAGCACCCACCTAAACCTGGAAATCCTGAAAATTCTGATGTTACTGATGGTTTATATCCCACTATACAACTGCACATGTTTCTCTGAGACAGTTCAGAGCACTCATGGTCTTAAAACAACTGAGCTCTCTAATGGTTAATACATGATCTCACAGAGACCCCCAAAATTAATGTTCTTCTGCTAAAAGCAGTCCAATTCAGTGCCTATTCTGAGAGCACATCTAAGAAGCTGAGGTCTCCAGAGAAGCCAGCTAAATCCAGTTTCTTTTAACTTATTTCAGTAGAAGGAGGTAATGACCCACCTAAATATGAGGGTCATAGAGCACTTAGCTCAGGCATTGAAAGATATGGGTAAATTTGTTTTAGTATTTTGACTTAGTTTAAAGATTTACTTATTTATCAGCCTATAAACTGATATAATGAGAAGCTTTAATGACTTACTTTCTTAAATCTAAATCTTCTGCTGATCTGCAGATGGGCTATTGTAAACTCCACTTGGGAATTTGCACACTTCAGAGACACAGACGATAAACAGAGCAGAAAGAGAACATCTTTTCTTTCTTGCATTTGTTTTCAATTAAAAATTACATTTTCATAAAAAAAAAACCACACAAACCCACTAAAATTCACATTTAAAAACCCCACAAACAACAGACTTTTTTTTTCCTATTTCCCTCCATATCTAATAGTGTCCTTAATCACCCTTAAGAGTATTTCCTGTGACATAGTTTCAGTATTGATATTTTTCACTCTGGGTTATCTCTGGTTTTGTGTTGATGGTAGGCTGGAATTATCTAAGACTTTACTAAAAAATAGAATTAAACTTCACTGGTAAATATTAAAAGCATTACTAGGCAATTATTAATAAAAAAGACTATGTTTACTGGCATCTATAATATTGATAATGTTATATAAGAAGGTATCATAAATATTATATGAGAAGCAAGCAATCAAATATTTAAAATGGATTAAATGATCCAGAATATTGATAATGGATTACAAAGCCTCTTATCACAAGGGTTATTGCTCTATATATGTCCAGGTCAATAGGAAACAGACCTATTATTGCCATATAAGATCCTTTTTTTTTTTTTTTTTTTTTTTTTTTTTTTTTTTTTTCTTTTTCCTTAGTGACCAGGTCTGTCTGGACTTTTGGAACTTCATAGGAAAACATCCATTGGCATTAATGTTTCAGGACATGGGTTACATTCTAATTTTCACTGTTCTTTGAGGACAGGAAATGTCTTCCTCAAAGTGAGTATGTTTAGGTAATGGATGTGGTGGATCTGTTAAAAGTGAAAAACCTCACTCTTGCCAGATGTAAGAGTAGCAAGAATATCACTGTGATACAGCCTTCATTTTATCTGATGATCTTTTTTTTTTTTTTTTTTATTTTTAACCAAACTGTTGACTGAAATAGAAAGTTAAATTATTGCTTCACATTAATTTTTATTTCAGAGAAAAGGAAATAATGCATCAACTAAAACAAACTTTTACTGGAGATCTTTGAGAAATCATTCATGCAACTCTATTATTTTCCAAGTTTTAAATACCAGAGAACATCTGGGTGTTCTTCTCAATTAAAAAGCAGGCAAGAGGCAAAAATGTCAAGAGCTTCTCTACAGTAATTGCCTTTTCAAAAGCAGCAAAGAACTGTTTTCTGATATTTCATGTCCCAGAAATGTTTACTATAGTAAATTTAAATTTAACACAGACTTATATTATCCATACCAGAACTAAATTTCACTCTAGCTTTTCCATGTCTTCTCCATTCCTTTCAGCAGCAAACTCCCCCGATGCAAGGCATCAGATTATCTTGTAGACAGTGAGGTTGCATATTTAATAATTTTTCTGAAACAATTGGGCAGAAAGTTAAAGAAATGTTAGTGATAGTCAAAGATTTTGACACTATTTATTAGTGAATATTCAAGTTCACAAAATATTGCCAGACTTACATACAATACTTTCAGACTGACAGCTTAAAAGTGGAAGAAACCTTCTCCATTCTTTCAACAGCTTTTATTTGAAATATTATTCAGTTGCTCACATACACAGCAGGAAATAAAGAAAGGAAAACAAGCTTTCAAAGCAAATATTCAAACTAAATGTCTATAGACTTACAGCAGATAATGAACAAACAGAAAATATTAATGACCTTTGGTATAATTTACTAAACTATGACACAGCTGGAAACACTGAAGGAAAAACCCATAAGCAAACTTTTCAGTAAATACAAATTCTGCTTATCAGGGAAAGAAAAAGGAATGCTCTGAAAACCCATTAAAACTCACAGTATGAAATGGTACAAAAAATTAAAACAGACAGCATAATACAGTAGTCTAAAATCAGCATGTTATATGGGGAATTAATAGAGATCACATCAGCTGAATTTATTTTCTAATGGGTAATTACATTACATAAACACTATGTGGAACACTTAATGTACAAAAATATTTTAATCTTAAGGTAGAAATCTTACCAAAATATATGTCTAAGAATGCCAGAATTTTCTTTTCCTGAAATTGCAGGTTCTGTTGGGGAATATTTTTGAGCTCTCATACAAATTTCACTGAATTTCATCAGCCATTTGACATAATTGGACAAGTTATTGGGCAGTGACAATTCCTTAAGCAATTAAGGGACAAGAAGGTAGGGAATTGAATCCAGATTTGGTTTTGAAATAAGGAAGCTTGTGACACTTTTATTTATAATAATTCCAACCTTAGTTTTGAACTTGTGTTCTTAAATATTTTCCTATGTAATTCTAAATGTTGTAATCTGTGTGCTCATATATGTTTGGACAGAACTTCAGGGGAAAAGAATACAACAGTAATATGGTTCTGCATTTTCTGTCTCTCAGTGGATTCATAATACAACAGAAGTCTTTAAACTTAAATTGTTTTTCTTCAGCTTGTCATATGCAGGATACATCTGTGTCACACCACAGACTAGCACAGAGCTAGTCAAATTAGTTTAGATATCAGAAGCAATGTGCCCATATTAATTCTGGGATTAATGTGCTACACACAACTGTGAAGCAGGGTATCCCTGCAATGTTATCCGTTGTGTCCTATAGATCTTGATTATTGCTTTTTGGGCCCAGTACTTAGGCTAGTCCTGCGGTTCAGCCTCAGCAGAAGGAAGAAAATTCAACTTGAGAAATACTTTCCAACATTTGAAATTAAGGTGGTTGTTCCAGATTTATTCTGAAGATTTCCTGAGCAGAGATGTATTTCCATGTAATGTGAGCACAGTTAATTCAGTGCCAGAATACACCAGACTAGCTGCTCAGCATAGTTGCAGTCAGTATGTGCATTCACAGTAGCTAGTCCAAGATACTTGGA
The DNA here is from genome assembly GCF_003259725.1 of Athene cunicularia. NCBI lineage: Eukaryota > Metazoa > Chordata > Aves > Strigiformes > Strigidae > Athene > Athene cunicularia. Next base: position 59,719,697 of record NW_020799091.1, on the reverse strand, counting down.
CATTCATCAGCTTGCTGATACTAACCTAAAAACACATCCAGAAATCCTGCAAAAATGCCTGGAAGTTTTGTTTATCTATTGGGTGTTTGACAGCGCATACACTAACCGGTTGAACTGGTGACAATACCTTATACATGCAAATACTGAAGTGACAAGATTAAAATAATGAAACCTGCAAAAGAATTGGTATATAGTAGGCAGGGATTTTTCTTGTTTCTGTCACTGATTTTTATACTGAGCAGAGAGAGAAGGAAGGGCATTCTTAAAATTCTTCTTAAAAGAAGAAAGGTTAAGTAGAAGGATAAATGAAATAAAATTTCCCCTTCTGTATCCAGTAACCCTGAAAGAGCTGTGTTGCTAAACAAAATGGCTACTTGCAAAAAAAGCCCCCTTACAAACCAGTCTTTTCTTGTCAAATGGGAGATTAATTCAAAGGCACAGCTGGGAGAGGCAGAGGAGGACCATAAGTGCTAGATTAAATAAAATGTTTAGACACCAAAAATTACACTGTGCAGTCTCTAACTTTTAAGTGCTATCATAGGAGTACAAAAGCATGAGTTACAAGCTTCCTATTCAGGATGTAGAAAAAGTCAGAATGTCAGGCCTTCAAAAACAAGCCTGAATGCACTAGTCCAAGTTGGTCATAGGTTTCTGTCAGGACATAAATCAGAACCTGCTGCTATTTACTCCAGACCGGTGACTACTAGTGAGTAAGCTTTCACATAGTAGCTATAGTTTTTATATAAAGATTGGGACTAGAATTCATTCTTCAAAAACATCATTGAAGGCCAATGAATGTTTAAAATAAGAAATAAAAGCAGTCTTGGACATAGATTGAAAATGATGTAACACACTTATGTATGCACCCAAAATGCATTCTGAAGCAGAAAAATAAAATATATTTAAGGAAAAATTATGTTTTATGGATAATTTAATATGTAACTTCAAATAAAACTTCAGAACAAAACCACCTCTAAAGTTAGACACATCAGTGGAACAGAAGACTTCATCATATCTATGTGGACATTTGAGATAGAGATTATGAAGTTCTGAACACTTTTACTCCAGGGAAACACTGAAAGCAAAGGTTTCAATAGTATAGAAGTTGTACAATGGTCTCACCATCTCTCCTGCTTCAGCAATACAATAATATTGAAGTACACATCAAGTTCTCTTCAGCTCTTGTTGAAACAGTTGAAGGTACCAGCCCTCCACAGAAAATTACAGGTACCAGATCACGACCAGTTACTTGACTACAAGCCTGGACTCAATGTGGTTTTGCCAACAGCAGCATTATACAAACTGCTGGCTACTTCTAAAATGCCCAAGCTCATTATGTTTAGCCACTTGGTCTCTTTTGCTATTGGAAGTATAGCTCAACTCTATTTGATTAAACTAGCTCTCACATAAAACCTTACCACCAGGGTGGAGTTTTAGCGCATGACTGTTCTTTACATTTCTGATCAGATAGTCCATGGTATATCCAGTATATATGTTCTTACATTGCCCTTTTGAGCCATCTGTTAATCAGAGTTTTGTGATAGCGCACTCACTCTGAAGTCACAGCATCAGAACAGATCAGCCTGATGTGCCTGCTGCACAGAGGATTCCACAGCATCACATCCACTGGAGTTGAAGCGTAATCTATAATGCAAAACCAGTAAAAAATTGTGGAGCTTGTTTTCTTTTTAACTACCCATTAGTATTACTAAACTAATCTTTAAATGTTCCACCTGTTTTGAATGATGCATTCAAACACATGTATATATATATATATATATATATATATGTCTATTTATGTATCATTTGTATCTCTAAGTGAATATAAACATATATATGTGAATGTGTGTATATACATGTCTACACTCATACATTCTTATTCATGGGGTGGACTTTTACATTCATCTTTGTCTCTGACAGGGACAGACCATTATTATAAATTGGCACTGCTGAGCCACAATCAAAAGGAATAATGGGATTATAACATCCGAAGAGCTGGCCGTACATTCAGATTTTGAAAAAGTCATAGTAATACTTTTAGTAAAAGGCAGAATCGACCACTGAAAAATTTTTATGTTCACTTTGTATGATTAAGAACTATGAGATTAAGTACATTTGTTCACCATATTACCTGGTCACTGCAATGATGGTTAAGGGGTATTAAAGACCCCAGACGAGTCTTTCTCTCCTCCTGTCAGAGGTCTCAGTGAAAACTGTTGATCGCTCACTGAAACTGTGCCGGAATCAGACAGCACAAAATCTTAGCAATACATTACTAAAAGCTTTATCTCAAACTTATGTTTTGCAATATATTCTGCTCCTGTTTATAATCTTTCAATCAAGTTTGAATTGCTGCTGGCTGAACTATGAAAGATAAATTAAGAATACTTGATTCAAATCAGTGAACCATTCCGCATGGACAAATTGTTTCCATATTATGTGAACAGTGTGGATAGAATAAAATTAATTTAACTAATTTGAAAGACATCAGGATTGAGAAACAATTTAGTGAATATTTGACTAAAATACCTTTTGTAACTACCCTATTAAAAAATGTATCTAATTCTGTAATAGAATTGAAATACCTCTCATTCTGTGAGGCTCATCTGCTTCTTCTATGTCAAACAATTTCCATTAGTTCTGCAAAAGAGTTCATTGCTTATTTCATATACATTTATTATTTTTCCATCATAATTGATTTTTTCCTCTTAATATTAGTTCCATTATTTTATTATATGTACCTTCTTCCTTCCTTTCCTCCAGTCTTTAAAAAAAAAAAAAATCTAAAGGAAAAGTTTGATCTTTAGAACAACTCTCAACTTTTTGATGACTATCTAAAAAGATCATTAATAAAGATTTTTTTAAAATCTTTAATAATCAATAGTATACTAGTTTGATTTTACTGACAGGCCTGTTAATACAATGCCTTGTCTCTTTTTGTATTATCGAAGGTTATAGCTATAAGTTCTCAATAAGAAATAAAATTAATTAATATTTAGGAGTACTAAAGGAAGAAGAGGGATAAGTTCTACCAAATGTAAGCAATGAGATATGGAGACACAGCTGAATTATGATTTTTTTCTAAATTTCTTTTAGCTATAACAGGAAACTGCTATTTAGATAGCTTTTACTCTCTTAATTACATTTTCAGTACCATCAGGTGTTTAATATCTGGGGGTCTGGTGAGAGGAAATCAGAGGCTGTGATTGTTCTAATTTTCTGTCATCTCATATCTTTTCTTTGTGTTACAATCGTAGCATTATTTTACTCTCTCCCC
>NW_020799091.1:59608520-59716370 GCF_003259725.1 Athene cunicularia | reverse complement strand
GGTTTTAATTCCACTGAAATTGCTGTCCTCAAATATAGTCCTTCTACAGCAGTTCTTGAAGCCATTCCTTCCTATGCAGCTCCTTTTAGCAGCTAAAGATCTTACCTACTATTTATTATGATCATTCAGTTTTTTACACACTTAGGTAAGTGAAAATATGTAGATATGTGCTTATATGTCTGGTTTTTTTTGGTTTTGTTTTTTTTTTTTTTTCTTTAGTGGGTAGAGAAAAGATCAGTTTCTTTATGTCTATCTCTAATTTTAAAAACATTTGTATGTAGTGAAGCAAATATTTATGTCAATTAAGGCCTCTACATGTATCTAAGGCATCTAATCATTAAAGCCCGTTCCACAGAATTTCCACTATCATATATATATATATATATATATATATATTTATAATTGGCTACTGTTACAAACATTTATGATAGCTTTTCCTCTTTACTATCCTTCTCCACAGACTTTTAAAATTGTATCAATTATTCAGCTTAGTTTGTGATATTATCAGGGTTTTCCTAAATTTCCTATTGCATAATCATTTCTTACTCTAGTCTTCAAAACAACCAGAATTTAAAATAAATATTTTTTTATCTTGAAAATCAAACAAGATATTTTTACCTTTAATAATAAAATTTGATTTTACTGACAATAATATTGATTTGTTTTGCAATGGAGGTATGTTTTGCAATGCTTGTCTCATTTTCTCTTATCAAGGGTTATAGCTGTAAGTTCTCAATAAGAAATAAAATAATATTTAGGAGGTTAAAGAGGCTTTCTTGCTATTTGTTTAGTTTTGCAGTTAAGAAATGTAAGGGAACAATTTGCTATAAGTTGATTTGTTATTTAATAAGAAAATGGGGGAAAAAAATTTACAAAAAGGCTCAAGCTAAATAATATTTCAAATTATGTAACAAAATAAGATGGTGCTTTCTTAGTAAAATTCTACAATTGTATCTTGTTTATAAGTCCTCCTGATGTGAAAATGTAAGTGGAAGAGTAAGTAACTGATGACTGTTATGAAGAAGCAATAAAAAATGTTAACACAATATTCAGTGTAACCTATTAAATTATTGTTGACTCAAAGGACAGGTGATGTTGATGTCGAAGGAGATGAAACAGTACTTGGCTGTATCTCCTAATGTTAATTCCTAAAAGCAATCTAACCTCTCAGTTAAATTTCTGGGTAGAATTAGTTTTATTTGTCTGTTTTTAAAAGTTTTTGAACATATACATCTGAAATAATATCATTTCCTAGATGTGTATATAAGTTCAGCTTGAATCATTCCTTGGTCAAGTGAGGGGAAAGTCTGAATATTGCCTTCTGTATATTGTGATATCCCAATTTATTGCAGTACTTTAAAAGAGCTACAGAGATTGAGTCAAAGGCTTTACAAGCTAATAAGAATTAAAGAAAGGTGAAAAATTAAAAAGGAAACATATGAAAAACCTTGAGTACAGTAGCATATACTTTACCTCTGTGGATAATGGAGGAAAAAAAGTAATTTTACCAATATTATGAAAGACATACTGCGCTGCTGAATTCAACAGAACTGTACTAACTTGCATCAGCTAATCACTACATAATTTCTTATTTTGCCACACTTTAGGTACTTAGAGTAGACCTGTTTGATCTGTGAATTGCTTGCTCTGTAGCTAAAGTATTTAGCTTTGAAACTGAACTTGTAGAGAGTAACTGGGAGCATTACATGTTCTTTTTAGCTCCTCTGTTTGCCATCAGGCAGATAAAAACTCTAGACCTAGAAAGAAATGAGTGGTCTGCAAAGGTTCTCAAAGACAGAATGACAAAGAAGTTTTCTTTTTGGGGGGTGTCAGGGTCAGTGATTTGTTTTTGTTTTTAGTTTTAGTAAGTGCATCCACTGTTTCTAGTTCTGAGAGAAAACCGTCTCAGTTCAATGGAATTTATATACACCACTGTACAATGTAGGTGTAGGCTTTTTTATAATCCTCTCTTTTACAGGATGTAACTTGCAGTTCATACTTAATGTTTTGTTTTAAAGAAGCTTTTCAGTGCTTCTCTTTGACTATCTATTGTCATAAGCCTTTTAAGAAAAAAGGTGTAGAGGTTAAACCAAACAGGCCAACTGATTTTAATGTACCAGTGTACAGGTACATGGAGCTGAAGATGGGCAATGGTTGTATGGGTGTACGATATCTGTTAGGGAGGAGGGAAGGTTTTTCAAGCAGAGACATTAAAGGGAGATTAACAAGGAATTAAAAATTAGGCTTTCACCTAGAACTGTGACTTTAAAGGCTGGTTTTGAAAGAGGCAGTTTCAATGTTATGAACAGCGGCAGCAGTAGAAATGGCATTACACTTTTTCACGGCAACTGAATTGCATGTAAAGTTGTACTGGAACAGGTGTACACAAGTGATACTAAACTTGTGTCCACTGGAAAAAGCAGTAACAATAATAATAATAATAACAATAATGATAAGAACAACAACAATAATAATAATGTAATAGTAATAATGCAAAACACCCAAATTTTATTTCTTTGTCCCTGCTGATAACCTATTCCAGATGCCGTGCAGCAAGTTTCTGGGAGTAGCTGTCATTCACGAGAATTGCTTGTAGTTATTTGCCTCAACTCAGGAGATTAACATTTTCCTCTACCAAAAGCCTCTTTTGGAAGCTTCTTAATGGAAATAAGGGTGGCAAAGGCTAATCCTAAAACTAGGTTTAATCTCTGTTGACTTTACCTGCCAATGGTATATCTCCTTTCCGTATGGAGGATATTCTGGTCATCTAAACTTCACTCCATGGAAAGAGAAAGGTACCACTAAAATTGTCTTCTGGAAATCCCTCTGAACTCCTGGCCTAAATTATGTTGGAAATGACAGAATGGAGAATAACTAAAGCACTAGAAAAAACAAAAGTTTATTAAAAACAACCGAAAAAAGAGGTTTAAAAATGTTAACTATCCCACACTTTGAGTGGGATCTACCAGGAATCAGACAGTATTTGCACAAGTGCAAACACTTAGAGTTATGTTAGGCAATATGGGGATAAGAAACACACAGTGATGGAGGTCACTGAACAGGCATGATCTTTATCAAAGAGAGCAAGTCAGGCTGGAGATTTTAAGCTGCAGTTTATTGTATGATCTTTTGAGCACAAACTCTCCTGCGCAAGTAAGATTTCTGTTTTCCAGAGATTGAAGTGCTCACTTAAGAGCTGTTTTCATTTGTGTGAAGATCTGGGAAATTTTGAATGTGTATTTTTTTTCCTGAGCCTGTCTCCTGTGCCTTTCTCCTAAGACCCCTACAGCTCACATTGATATTTAACCTTGCTTTGGAGGCAAGGCATTTTCCTGGCAGATTTGCTTGCAAGGATCTGGTATAAGGCAGGTACTTTTTTTTTTTTTTTTTTTTTTTTTTTTTTTTTTTTTTTTTTTTTGAAAAAGAACTTGGTGAAAATTGCTGCATCAGTTTTTTCATCTCCTTGTTCGTTATAGCTCTGCTCTCCATCAGGCCTTCTTCAAATTCTGAGTGATGAAAAAATTTTACATTTAAGATGTAATAGAGTTTGCATTAAAATGTGAATGAGAAGGGTAAGAGAAAGTATCTAATCAAGGTCTTCTACTACCTAATCAGTGGTCACAACAAAGTCAAGGCCAGACTCTTCTCAGAAGTCACACCAAAAGGATGAATGACAATGGATACAAGCTGCAGCAAAGGAATTTCCTTTTAGATATGTGGAAAAAGATCAACAGTGGGACTGGTCAAGCAGTAAAATAAGTTGTAAACGGCTTGCTCAGACAGGCTGTCTCTGAAGAAATTAAACATTTGACTAGACAAGCCCCCGAGTAACACCATTTAACTCTGAGGTATGCCTGCCTTTCAGTCAGCACCACACCAGGTGATGTCCAGAGGTCCCTACCAACCTAAAATATTCTCTAATTCTAAAACTAACAAATCACATCTATTGAAGAGAATTGTTGATTTTTTCAACAAGAATACCTGATACACAAACATGATTTAATATTTCCTATTATAAAATTGTAGAAAGAGATAAAAAGGAAATATTGAGGGTGAGAAGATGTAAAACCTAGGGCAATGTTTATTATACTGGAAATAAAAACACACTAGTCTGTTTTAAGTTGGAATTTCTTGTTTTATTTTCTTTTTACTTTCAGTCTCCTTGGACATTAGTATTCTGTAAAGTAATTATCTTCACCAGTTTATCAGTCCCAGTTGTCTTGTTTCTATTAGACTGTATGTTTTACACTTTTATAAAAAATTGCTGTTAAAAAAGTATTCCTTGAATGACTAATTCTTGTAGTATTCTGAACATATAAGCTGCATGCATTGTCGAATGAACTTCTTATATCTTCATATATTTTCCAAAATCATGTTTAAGATTTAATATTTTCCCCTCACTACCCAGAATGGTGTTGCTTTGGCAAATGGGGATTACAGTGCAATAGTATCAGACGTTTTCTGCAGACTCCTGCCTCCATCAGACATGTGTTTTAAATAAAAGTTACCGTAGGTCCCACACCATATCTATTTTCTTTTCCTTAATTCTGTTGTAATAGTTATTTTATACAAATTTTATCTCCCAGCAATAAATGTAAAAGTTAATTTAAGCTATACCAATTAGATCTGGGTTTGTGATTTTATCTCCTAGTTATACATTTAATAGTTGATTTAAGATACACAAATTGCTTTAGATCCTGGAGAAAGAGGGGGTGTGATCCTGATAAATCATACCGGGTTTCAGATGAAGTGCAAGTGTGCTTGGTTAGGAGTTGCTGTTACTCAGGTTCCCTATGGTTTTCTTTTACACTAGTAATTGAGCAAATTACAGGTCCAGTCCTATAAACCCTCAGCACATGGAACTTCTGTTTCCAATAGAAGCTCCAGTTGTGAGAGGCTTGTTCCTAATCCTGGGGCCAGCCAAAATCAGAGAGTTGGGAGGGGAGAGGAGAGGCAACACACAGCAGCTCTGTCCCAGGAGCAGACTGAAGAGGATGGCCACTCTTTCAGAGATTATTTTTTTTTTTTTTCTATTTTCTCCTTTCAGTGGCAAGCAAGCAGAAGGGAGAGTAAATAATTTTACTTCTCCTTACTATCCTCATGTGCTGTTTGTCTTGCTCCTCCAGCTAATACATGGATGACCTTGACTTATCTTACCTCTACTGGCTTCTATGTCAGAGGATTAGTAGCAGTCCCACTCCTGACTGCAATCAGAACATGAACAGGGAAATCCCAGGGGCTTGAAGAAAAGTACATCATAACAGGACTGAGTGCTGTGCTTCTGAAACACCTCTGAAAAAATTAACTTTGGAAATGAAGTTTGGGTATCTAGCAGGTAGGACAGTACCTCAGGTTGTCTGCATGCTTCCCTGTTCGTACTACCTTGCCATCTACTGACAAACATATTCCTCACACTGAGGGATCATTTCAGCTCAAGTCCCTGAGATACCATTCTAGCCTAGGCTATAGTTTATCCTTTCATTCACATACATATAGTAGAAATGTATCTTTCCACAAAGAGGTTAAGTTCAGTACAGATAATACACAGGATTCCAATCATTCTCAGTTACCCCAGTTATTCAGTCTGGGATTTTTGTAAATATACAGAGGGAGTCCTAATAATGCAGTTTTAACTGGGATGACGAAAGCCCATGCCATTGGGCTTTTGTATGCATGCTCTGATCCTCAAGTTTAATGTGTAAGGTAGAGGTGGCCATTCTCATATGCTGCAGGTGTCTACAAATGCTGGCAACCAGTATTTCGTAGTTAAATTATAGCTAATTTCATCCTTGTAAAACTTACAGACCTCACTGAGTTTTCTTCTGTAAAATCTATATTTAATAGTATAGTTTCATTGAATTATAAGATAATATCTTTAAAATAATACAGGGTCTTCAGAACCTGTTAATAATATATTTTAAGAAATAATACAGTTGGATGTAAATGATAAACCTTTTTCACACCTACTATCATCTGCTTTCTCCTTCTTCCTACACTGAATCCATAATACTTCTGAGCGCTGCGTATATTATTATCCCTTACAGAGCAGTATTCTTCTAGACTTATTTTTTTTCTCCCGGGTGGTATGACATTGCAGAAATGACCCGCTCTAGTGTTACTCAGAAACCTCTTGCAAGTTCTAGTGCCAAATATGCGAACAGGAATGCCAGTGAGAGCAGAGATCTGCAGAGCATGGTACACATTCAGATAGCATAGCTAATTATGAGACTATCAATCCTTTCTCTCTATAGATTGCATACGGCTGCGGATAGACCAGGATTTGCAAGAGTAGCTATGTTAATGACTTTCTTTTGCTTTGAAAACATTTACCCTCAACATTTCTGGTAAAGAAGTAGAAGAGAGTGGGAGAAGAATCACTTTTGTCTAATTTGAGATGTAAAGTTTAGTCTCATGTCACAAAGAAACACTAAAACAGATGGCTGTTTTGTCACAGGACTATATATATTTTTGTATAGACACACACATACCAAGCATGCAAGATTACTAATAAAGTGTATCTAATTTTAAATACTAAAACTGTGAATTCCAAGGAAGCATGGACCTATTGCAGTAACTGAAAACCCTTATTTATTCCTCAGATCCCTTTGATATTGGGAAAACATGGGATGAAAACACAGGGGAGAGTTATGTTGGACCAAAATGTACCAGAAGACATCAGCAGGGAGAAACTAGAGCTTATATTTGCTTTTGTAAAGTGTGTACCTTATCGTTTTTTAAATAAAGGTTGTTTTCTTGTTTCATTCAATTACAAAAAAATGAGATTTGTTCTTGCATCCCTGAAATCAATGGAATTTTCCCATCACTATTACCAAGAACAAAATCCAGCCAAAGTGAATATTCACCTGGCCATTTACTGATCTGGACCTGGTAGAAACATATGATGTGCAAAATATCACCTTATTCTTTTTCTGGAACTGTGCCTACATATGGTAATAAGCTCATTGAAATACAGGTACAAACTGGGCAGAAAAAATTACTTCAGAAAGATAATTTCCCATATTTGTCCCAGACTGTTAAAGGCTTAAGAACTCAGCACCAAGCAGATTCTTAATTTGTCTGCTGTTCTATAAATAGAAACGGAAAATGAAAATTCGGATCACTAGTTAACCTGGGAATTTTTTACATATGATGCTGAACAGTCTGAGGAACGTACAGACCCTGCTGAAAATTAGATACATGACCAACAAATATTGCAGAAGCAGCCAAGGGAACTAAGCAAACAAGGCAGAGATGAGAAGGGCCAAGGAAGATAAAAGATTATGGTAGGATATCAGAGTGACATAAAAAGACTATCTCAAATAAAAGCAAAATAAATAACTAAAAGACATTATGAGAATGTAAAATGATCTTACATAGCTATTAGGTAAAAAAGATGCATGATCAATTATAAATGCATTCAAGTATTTTACTTAAGAAACTATTTCAATTATTTTACTTAAAAAAGTAGTCCACAACAGCCTAAGCCAAAGCATGAAATATAGGCTCACTTATTTTCAAATTACAGAAAAAGCTAACATGTCATGTCATGATCTGTGACAACTCACGATTAATGAGATAATTTATAAAATCCCATATTTCAGCACAAGACAGTGTTCTTTACTAGATGATAATGAACTAAATAAGGAAGTAAATACAGTGTATTTAAACACTGCAAACTAGCAAGGAGGAGTCAAATGAAAAGGACAGGAAGAAGGTGCTCATAAGATTTTATGAAACAGTATTTTTCACCTATTCTTGCACATTTATATCCAGTACAATTAAAGAATACGATGTTTTTGTGTAAACCAATGATGCAATATGACACTCTGTTTTCATTCTGTCATATTTCATTGAGCTTCTTCTCAAAACTTCTTGCAAAGAAGTAAGGTCTTGATATTATGAGAAGCCTATGTCCTTGTAAGGGAGGGTAAGTAAGAAGAAATGTCTTGTATAGGTTGTAAGGTTGAAGAAGCAAGTAATTTCAAATAAATATAGGGGCTGCTGACCTGATACCTAGTTTTATCCTGATATTTAATTTCTTTCTGTTAATTAATTTTCATTAGCAGACTCAATGAATTTTTGGAAGGGCCTTTGTGCAACAGACTATTTCAGATAATCAGCACCCCAACAGGCTAACACTCTCTGTAATAAACAGAGGCAAATAAGCTGTAAGATTTCGTAGTTGCCAGAAGCTAGTGGTTTTACAAATATTCACATGCATGATTAGAAGAAAAGGATTACTTACTGAGTTGTCCATTTCATAAATCTGTCCAGACAATGACAATGCCGTTTTAGAGGCATTATTATTATTTTTTTAAATATGCTTAAATTCCAGAGCAGAATAAAACAAAAAGATATTTTAACAAATTTTTGAGTATAGATTTTTGCCATAAGATTCCTTTTCAGTTCAAAAATCTACTTTTTAAAGAGAGGACTATTATGTGCCTGTGTATTGGCATGGGATACAAATGATCTAAGAATCTCATCTTTAACTAATTTTATTTCATGCTGAATGAGTCAGAGCAAAGTCTTGAACAAAGTACCTCCTGAGCTAACTTATATCTCAGGCCTGGCCCTCTATGACTGTGAAGGTATGAAGAGACCAGATACAAATGTCTAACTTGTACTGGATGAATTCCCTAATTTCCTCTTTTTTCCTCTTCTTCTGAATGCAGATGTGTGTGAGTTTGTATTTTTCTATATACACATTCTTTACTAACAGTTTTTATACAGACAGCCTCAGAGCTTGGGAGATAGGCAGTGAATCACAAAGAGACCAGTCCTCTGGTTTATTATGCATTCAGGGACAAAAAAGAGAGAATTTACACCTAAAAATGTTCTCATAACGTGGTCATATTCAACATTAGCCCCATGACTATTTGTGCACAAGCTAAAAGAAAATGTATATATTTTCTTTTATTTGCTTTGTTAGACAAATTGAATCAAGCTAGATCTCTGACCACTTTTATGGACAATGACCATTACTAAATTTCTTAACTCAGAGAAATGTGTGTTTGTCAGCTGTGGGAGGTGAGTAGGAAGAAAGTATGAATATATTCCAAATTTACAAATTAGTGTGAGGTTCATCTCTTCTTACATTTTTAAAGGCTTCAGTTTGTAAAGAAAACATCTATAACACTCTTTAGCACCTCTCACATGGTGATCCATGATCAAAATTAGAAATAGCTTTGCAAAGTACAAATCATTCCAGACAAACATGAATACTTTGTTTTGATAAAGTGACAAAACCAGTTGACGAGGGGAATGAAGTAGATGTGCTATATCTAGCTTTTATTAAAGCATTTGATATAGTGTCAAATGAAATTCTGCTCACAAAATTAATTCAAATTGGCATGGATATGAACACTGTCATACAGAATGAAAACTTGCTGAAGGACTGCAAACAGTGCACTGATAAATGGCAATATATTCAGCTGAATTTACAGCATGTAAATGAAATTCGGAGATAATACTAAATTCATTTGGGAGGTGTTATGAAAACCTCCAAGGAAAGAGAAATAGTACAGGAAGAGACGGAGAATTAGTAATATGCACATAAAATATCAAAATGTTTCTCAGTTCCATAAATTTTAAGACCAGCAGGAACTATAATGATCATCTAGTCTGACCTCCTGCATGACACAGACCATAGAATTTTAACAAGTCTTTTCTATATAACTTTAGGATGAGCAAGGCCCTCTATTTGAGAAATAAATCTATTCTCAATTTTAAAACTTCACATTTTAAAGAATTTATCATGACCCTAGGTACATTGTTTCAATGGTTAATTATCTTTACCATTACTAAAAAAAAAATGCACCTTATATGAGATTCAGAACAGAAGTTGCAACTGAATACATTTGAGAATATATAACCTATAGCAAGGGTATTAAATAAAAAGGAAATCTTGCAAAACACTAAAATGAGGAAGCCCTTGGGGATACTGAATAGCAGCTTCAATTGGAATTTGGCCTTTCTGGTGGCCACAGTGAATCGTGACAAGGGCACTTTGAACTGCAGAGATAATAAGTCATAGACCAAAGGTACAGTCTCATTTGTGATGTATAGTTTGATCGCAGTCACTCTTTGAATTCAAATTTAGATACTTTGGAACCAGCTGCATCTACATTGCTGTTTTAGATTGAACAGGAGTGTGCTTTGAAAGTAATATCCCTCTCATCCCCACTTAATTCTCTTTGGTCTGCATAGCAGAGCAATATCAGAACACGCAGCTGGGTTTCTTTCACATAACTCTGGACAGGAAGATGAATTCCAACTCAAGGGGTTTGAGTCTGCATAACCAAAGTAATTCTGAAATTATGCTTTAGAACAAATCCAGTGTGAACATCAGGTCCTCAACATCAATGATTTTGTTATACAGGTTAATTCCTTTTGTGCCACTCCACCAGCTAATGCAGACACTGCTGAAGAAATACTGACTCTTGGCGAGAGTTCCAAGAAAAAATAAGTTTAGGGATCAAGCAGTGATTCATTCACTTGAGCATTATACACATAATTAGCTTTTCAGCTTGTAAAAGAGGGGATATTGCCATGTGAAGCCTTTGGAGGTTATATACACCAACAATAGAGCAAAAATTACTTCCAGTGGTATCAGTGTTATAAAATAGTAAGAATGAAGGTTTAGGGGGGATATTTTGTTTGAATGTCTGTATAAACTTTCTGACAATGAGGTGTGATTACGTTGTTCAAAATGACTGCAAAGAAAAGTGTGGAGGCCAAAGCGTGTAGGGCACTTAAAACTCATCTGGACAATGACACTGTAGGAAGAAATATTTCAGTCACACAAGCAGAATGTATTACTAATTAGATGGGTTCTTCCTCTATGGTTCACTTGAGTACACAGGTTCATAATTAAATATTCATGTATTTCAACAGTGGGTGATAGGAAACAGATAAAGAAAAAAAAAGGAATGAAGATAAATTTAAGTCATAGTAAAGGTAAAGAATTCTAAAGTGTCCATCATTGCCTTTTAGCTTTGACTATTCCTAACTCCTTCTGCTCTCTGCCTTTACCCCTCTTCTCCCCTCCAAAAAGTTTCTAGGCCTGAATTCAGAGCAATTGTACTAGTATACACCAGCTCAAACCTCATTGCTGCATTACAGCACTAGCCTATGTACTCCTGTTTTTATTATGTAGGATGTCAAAAGATTTTTTCCGAATAGCAAGCAAATCCCTCTGAAAACGTGTACTGGTCGGATGTGCTGACTGATCAATAGCAGGAGCCTGATGCATATCATAGATCAGTTGTGGACTACTTTCTGGGATCTCATAAACTGCTACCTTACTTAACTTCATTAGCTATTCAGTCTCCAGGGCCTGGAAACATAAGCTACTTGTTTGGTTGGTTATTCCAGTGCCAAATCATATGTCATATGAGAATGAAGGTGCTGATAGTATGAACAACCAGCTAATAGCATTGCCCAGGTTCTCCACAGACATCTGGAGACTTTTAACAATAAACTCCATCTGTTCTTCTCAGATACTATTTCACACAATGATCAAGGACACTAATTGCAGCTAATAGCTAAATAATCAGTATGGACACTAAATTTTGGCATAGAAGCCAGATACACTGATTATATTGTAGTTAGAATTATATTTTACAACTAGGTGAAGATCATGGAAATGGGATAAACCGATGTATTGCTATATTTTTTACTTTAGACTGTTGTTCAGCTCTCACTTAAGCTTAATAATACCTGGATATGTACTAAACTGTGTATCTACTAAACCAATTTCTGCAGCATCAGCCAGAATTTTTCTAGTACATGTCTACAACTGTCCATTATAGGTTCATTACAAGATGATAGAATGTCATATGTGACAAATAAATGCAAGTATTTTGAATCTTCATTGGCATAAATTATTTTCTGCTTAAATCTTTCCCTTCTCCCCTTGGGCTGAGTGAAAGTCACCTATCAAATATCAGTAACAAGGGGAAAGCTAAGTGAAATCCTAATGAATTGCCAATATGAAATAATACATGCAGTAGTAGAAGCAAAGAAGCCAGAACTGAATCAAGTGCTAAAACTATGCTTTCTGAAGTCTCATATTTTTCACCAGCTGATAAAACAATTTAAAACCATAGAAGGTCTGGGAGGGATTTGTTTTACCTCATTTTAGGCATCTGGTCAACTTAAGCTTCCTTTTCAGACAGCTGAAAAAAATGTACCAAGGCACATTTCATCTAATGCTAAAACAGAATTCCAAAACCTGAAGCAAACTGCTCCTTAAAAGTACCCGTTTCTTTCACAGACTGTAAAAGGAATCGTGCTTATTTAGAGAGATTTACATTTTGCTGAATGAACTTTCTATTTCATAGCAGTTAGATCAATGCAAAAATGTGACTAGACTTTTTTTTTTTTTTTTTTTTTTTTTTTTTTTTTTTTTAAGTATATAACTGAAACGCTGGAATAATAAAATTTGTATTTTATTATTGCTTCTTGAGTTCAAATTTTGCAATAGAAGTGGGAGTTCTTACAGCTTAAATCTAAGAAACCAAGATCAAAGAATAGGAACCCTGGTGAGGTTTTCTTTGAGTAACACTATTTATGTTTCCATTTGATCTAATAAGTATTTATATTCTTGTTAAAACAACCTATTACCCTTTAAAATGTTGATAAGACATGTAAACAAATGTGAACAATTAAAGAAAAATTACAGAGTATATAATTTTATGTTGCTACTTGCAATAGCTCTTTTCACTTTTTATCGTAGAGATATTAGTGTCAATGTGAAAGCTTTGGTTAAATGTGTGTATTTTTTAATATTTGAAATATTAGTAATTTGCAGAATTTTGCAATATCAGTTGAAAGAGTCAGTTACATGCTTTTGCTTATTCTAATCAAAAGGAACCTTAGAGAAAAATCTCATCTAAGAAAATCTTTAACTAAGGTATTTAATGAAAATAAGTTTATGTTTACACTGGGGTTTTTTTTTGTGAGTTTATATTTCATTTCAAATGTGATATTTTAAATGTGACATTGTATGCATGAAGCATCTTTTAGGCTTGCAATATTATGCTGGCTTGCAACTTTATTTCTTTATTTGTGAAGCCGACAGAGTTTTGTAAACTTTAAGGATGCATCTTAGCTGACATTAATATGAACTTCTACCACTCTCTTATTAAAGTGTGCTGAAGGTTGTGCACCACTTCTTAAAGTAATAAACAAAAGCAGTGGTGAGCCATCCATTCATTTGCTTTCAAGACAGTGCCTCAGTATGTTTTTCCATGACACTGTCTAAGAAAACTAAATATGCCTTGGCAATACCAAGTTAGCTTCCTCTACCTGCATGTTATGTCCAAAAGGCCCTTGAAAGAACATTAGCTGCAGTGCTGGAATATCTACAGTTCGTTTTTTTTTCTTGTTTTACCTAAGAGGAAGTAATTTTAAGATTTTTATCTATTTGCTGCCATCATGTCTTTGAAACAATACAGTTTAAAAAGAGGGATGGGAACTGCCATAATTTAAATTAATTTGTTAAAATAATAACTACTCAGGGTACAGGTATACATTAATTGAGGAGAAAGGCATAAATATCTTATTTATACCATTCTAAATACAAGTACTTTTAAGAGCTTTGATGAAGATGTAGATTTCTTTCTACTGAACATTAAATTTGTGTCTTGCTACCAAATGAATTAGTAACCTGTTCAGAGTAATGGTACTGGAATAGAAAGTTACAATAAGGGAATAAAGAGAAGGGTGTGCAGTTTTGTATTAGTGCCTTCAATTTGTTATCTTTCATGTTTGAATTTTATCATGATGCAGACCATTCTGACAGGATTTTCCAACTGAGCAACCCAAATGCCCATTAATACGTTAATAGAAGTTTTTCTCGCTCTTCCTTGGATAATGATTATACAGTTAGGTACTACCCATGTTAAATGTCAACCATTAAATGGCTTTCATTTTATGAAGATAATGACCTTTAACAAGAAATATAGTAGGACTTTTTTTGGGGAATGTGAATCTTACATGTTTGTTTATACATCTGGCTTTTAATAAAACAAAGAAATTACTCAAGAATAATGTTTTTTCTCTCAATTAAAATCCTCTCCTACTGCCATATTTTCCTTTCCAGTGGTCCACATTTGACCTGACTTAATATTCAGAAGACCTTGGCTCAAAGGGATGGGTGTCCTAGGAGAAAAATTCAATTTACCATTAACCAACATGTCAAAAATTAGATGAAAATTTTAAAGAAAGATTTTAAATTCCCCAGATTATTTTCTGTACACTTTTCTGTACGTTCTGTACATATTTAAGGCAAACCAAAGCATGTCTTGGGCAAGATCTAATTCCTTTTGTCCCAGAATTCTGCTCTCATGTCTCCTGAAAAGCCGTGCTTAACTTCCACAAGTGCAATTCAACTTACAGCAGCTGTTTCCCTTGAAACAATCGGGGACATAGACATGTTCAGTGAAGATTACCCATAGAGTTATAAAAGTTCACACAACCCTACTCATCTTTCTGCTACTCTACTACATGCTTTCATATTAGTCAGTTCTCCCTCTTATGCGGCCAAATTTTTTAACACATTCGGGTTAGGTGGAAAGAAACACAGTGAAGCTGAGGGGGTAGAATATAAACAGCAGTTATTTAAATGCTGGTCTGTAGTTGGGGAGTCACAAACTGCAGCATTGTGAAAGCATTCAACATTGGCCAGACCACAGTGAAAGTGAATTATGCAAAATTAAAATACTGATGCAAGCACACAGGATATCACTGAGACTCTTCTGATATGCAGTTACTTGTTAAACTATAGTAACTTGACCTTATACTCTTGTCAGCAAAGTGCCATGATTTTCTTGGCAATAAAAAGTGTTTAGTATTGTATTTGTAATATTTCACAGCAACTGTATAACAACAAGGAAGGAATAAAAATTTAATTTTAGTCCCTTCCTTACTTGTGGAATATAGATCCTCAAAATAAACTGAGTTTCATGTTGAGATTATTAATAAAACTAGTTGAGTTTGAATTTTTTTTTTTGCTTGTTTTTAATGCGGTTATGTTACTTTTCTTAGTGAAGACTGTTATGTATATAGTGGCATAAAAATAATCACGGGTGAATATTTGAAAATGTTCAAACCAGGATTTTTTTGCATTATTCAAATTATTGGTATTTAAAATTCAATATTTATCGTCTCTACATTCATTCCATGCTGGAAATAGCTAAAGAAGGATAATCCAATGGTTCAGGCCTTGATCTAAGCTATTTCTGTTCTGCTAAAGCCATCTTTTGATAATTTGGCTAATTCACTTAGGCCAAGGGAAAAAATGTGGTTTTGTACATAACTAGGAATTCAAAGTTAAAGTTCTGTGTTCAGTGCTTGGGGAGAGTTTGGCACACAAATATTGGTCAGAAGGGTAAGAGCAGTGTACACAGGGTGTGTTAAAATCCCATTTCATTTCCTGTGATTAATTGCAGATTGCAATCCTGAGTGAAAAGGATCTATAAGACTTGGATCACAGCTATAAACCAAATAATTATGTTGGGTGTAGACATTTAACTTATTAATTACTTTCAAAATTAATATTTCCACAATATTTAACAAAACTCTGCTTTGGGCTGAGTGGGATCAAGCTGATGTTGTCACCTAGGTATCAGAGGAGATAAAATTAGGCAAAGCTGCAGTAACCTAGAAGAATCAGTTGTACCAATATGGAGAAAGAAATGAGATTCATGGATCAAGAAGAAGAAACAGTTGGGTATGTGATTCTACAACCAAGTGTCGTGGACTCCCAGACTCCTAAAGCCCATGTTGAACTAACACAAAGTAAAACACAGAAACTGTTTAATGAGAAAGAATTAGAAAGCAGAGCTTCCATCACTCACGTAGGCTCCTTCATGACAATGATATGGAATCAGGCTTCTTCATGCTTATTATTTTCTGTCACCCCCATACATTCTGGATTCCTTCTGGTACAGTGTGAAATATCTCCAAATGATGGGTATGAATGTTGAACAATGGGGGGATGTTGAGTGATGATATCCACCTTCCATGTCTGTTTGACCTCAGTGGGAGATGGTACCATCAAGTTAGGGGGGGCTAAATGATTAGGTTGCAAAAGATAGACCCTACTTTCTCCTTTGCAAGGACACTTACACAGAAATTCAGTCTTATATCTCGTACATGGTCTGAATTTTTCATCTGCCCTCACAGACCTAAAAGTAATTTTGAAAAACTGTTTGATCCACAGGTTTTGAGTGGCAGGCCTTTACCAATAATACTACATTCTGAAAATGATATGAGGGTGCTAGATCAAATCAATTCAAAACAACTAAAATGAAACACAATGCAACTTTTTTTTTTCTTTATATAGTTTCCTTTAAATGCTATATTAAAGAACAATTTTTAAAAAGACATTAAAAAATGATTGCTATTCTTTGCAGCTTTTATTTTAGATTTTTTTATTTTAACTTTCTAATTAAATTAATTCTATACTAATTAAGCATTGTAATAACAAAAGAGAAAAAATCAATTAGTTATTTTTTTCTGCATTCTGCAGCTTGCATTAATACAACAGTCCAAAGAGAATATTTCTAGCTACTTTAATGAATAATCTGAAAGGGAATGATTTATCTACATGAACCACACACGTAGCTAAAACTCCTCCTGTGAGAGACTTTGAATTTACATTGTATTTATTTTGTTCTTTAGGCACACGCACACACACACACAATATCAAATATTTTCACACAATAAAAAGAAAGTTATAATGGAAACAAGACAGCTCCTTGGAGAGTTGGGCATTGTATGCTCTAGTGGATTAAGAATACTCAATTCCCAATTCTTTGGAGAAGTATTTCTCAACCTAGGAGTGTTGCCTCCTGGGGAGGAGTGCAAGTAAACCCCTTAAAAAAAAGATTTTTTTCTTCTTTCTGCTTTGTTTTCAGTTGAAACTCAGCAAAGGCTAAGTCATAAAAGCTCACCATGTGAGGGAAATGATGAAGCAAGTAAGGAAAAAAATAAACTAAAGCAAAATGACAGAGCAAGCTGACTACTTTGTGCCTTGTAATTTGTAATATAAAACTGTTTTAAATTTATTTTATCATATCACCCTCTATTGAAACTCAGGGACTGATAGCTAATTTCTTCTACTTAGAGGTGGAGTTAACTAAACAAATTTAAAGTGTCTTACTGTAAAATCAAAAAGTTGTGTATCCTTATTTTATTTACCATACATTTAAACACAAAGGTGTACTTATTTTTCTAAAATGAATATAACATCAAACATAGAATTAAGCACTGATGATCCCTATTTTAGCTGATAGTTCATATTCACATTAAAAATTCCATTTGAACAAACTTCTTCCACTTTGTATAGCTTACCAGTAAGTTCATGCTTATAAGACTACATTTGAACACAGCAAAAAATTGAACTATGGAGGTCTTCATGTGTATAGGTTAAAAGTTTTCTGAATAATGCAAAGTGAAGCTTTCAGAACACTGTAACATGGAATTTCACTGCATGATTGTATTATCACTCTTTTCCCTCATGGAGCAACACTGCTTTTCACATGAAACACACGTTACTCGATCTTGTTCGTGAAAACATGCATGCCACTAATCCTGAAAGATACATTGCAAACCAGGAAAATGTGTATTACTGGTAGTATCAAACGTTTAATAAGTAAAGAATATCAAGATAACTAGTAATTAATGAATATTCTTTACCCTTGATGATACTCTTGATATGAGGATGGTACATGCTTACACTAGAGAATGAACAAGTGAACAGCAACCTTAACAGAAATATTTGCTGCCAGACATACAGCCATTTAAATGAGAGGATAAAAACCAAGACAAAAAAACAAACAAAAAAACACCAAAACCACCAAAAAACAAAAGGAGCAATTTATTATTCAGAGAGGTACCTAACATTCGATAGAACTGCTAGTTCTATAGTACTTGCCTCCTCTGTGCTTAACACTATAGTCTAGCTTCCTGGCTGAAAATCCTAAATTGAGAACCTCATAATCACTAATGGTTCTTCTTCCATTCTGTCTACTACAGCTACATTGTCTGTAATAAACTTCTGGTTTGTCACGGTAGTTTTGGAAGGACTAGGTTCCAAAGAGATTTTTTTTAATCGAAATATTGTTTTCATTTTCATCTTTATCACATTTCCATTAAAGCAGTCAGGATCAGCCACAAATGCAGCCCATACACAGTCCTCTGTGCAGCCCTCTGCAAACCTATGTTGATGGAAATACATTCTAAAATCCGCAAATGTCAGTCAAATAAAAGATATAACTAGCCTTGATTACTGCTTGTTCTGAAGAAGTTCCTTTTTCATCCTGAATAGTCCCTGTATGTTTATATTCATATTTTATCTAGTGAGAAAACATCTAAAAAAAATACACACACACACACACCCCGCCCCCCTAATTCTTATAGTTTCCCTATTAGTTTTGTGCATTTATATTCATATACATGCTTGTTCTGAAGTCATGATCTTAGGAACAAAATTTTCATGACCTAAAGGAGACAGAATCTTGTTTGTAATACTTCCTCTGATTATATTTGGATAGGAGTAAACATTACTCCAAATAATTATTTATGGTTTCAGTCACATTTGTGTCCAAATGCTTACATGAGGATAAGCTGAACCTTTGATTTTCCTCATGTTAGTTCCCTAAAAATAATGTATAAAGATTATTTTAAAATTACCTGTAAGAATTTATTCTTGTCTCCTCTTCTTAAAACAAAAGTCTCCCAGGTGCGGGATATGTGGTCAGAAACAGGAAATTGCTTTTTTGTGACCTGTTCTAGGACATAACTCCTCACAGGTATCCTTAAAATTATATAATGTGGCAGATTAATAAGCAAGTTTTTAAGTGGGTAATAGATGGTTTTAGGCAGAGGCTAGTGGGTGAACCTAAAGGAAAGCTGGCTGTGTACAGGAAGGGAAGGGACACATAACATTTTCTTATACCTTGAGACTGAGAGTCTTTTTTATATAGAAAATACCAGAAGAATACGATGAAAATGGAAAAAATTCAAAGGAAATTAAATTAATATAAAAAACTACAAGACTCTCCAGCTGGATACTCCAAAAATGCCATTGGTAAGATATATGCCATCCATTGGGAATTTCCCTTGAAGAAAACAAAGACCCTGATGTATTTAATGATAACAGGCTATGATAAAATGTAGCTATGGAAAACAAAATGCTTTCAAACTGTGTTTCCAATACAGCAGGAAAATATTGATGCTGTTAGATGAGATACTCACAATACCTCCTCTAGAAGACTGCATATCTGATATTAAGACAAGACTTACTTGACTTTGACAGAAAAGCAGGTTAGGAGCATGATCTGAAGTGTGTTTGCAACAGTGATACTGAAATACTGTCAAAGAATGTGTGTTTTAGGCACGATTGTATAATGACAGGAAATGATTAGGAAATCATTTGCCTAACTTTGCTGGATCTCAGAGTATTAAGAAGCAACAGAACTGATTGTTAGGATCAGTAGTTTAGGTCACAAGAAAAATCTATGTTATATGTAATCAGAAAATAGAAGAAACCAGGGAATTCCATGAATAAATCAATGTACCAATGCCATGTGTATGTTTCAAGGAGGATGAAATTAAGGTGCTGTTTAAACTAAATGAAAAGTTGCCTAAAGATTTTAACATCAAGTTGCCATTCAGCTGAACCATCTTTGACTATTTATTTCAGACATCTCTGTGTAAAATATGTTTTGGCAGACAGGAATGTTTTTTCTATTCTTTTTACCTAATTAAAAAAAAAAAAAAATAAAGGATATATTTGGCTTCCAACCTTATTGAGCTGTTCAGATTTTTCTCTAGTCTTTGTAATTTTATGGATAGAATCAATATATTCTCTTTTTTTTATATATTTGGATCCCTCTTTCATATCCTCTTTCTTTATTTTTTCTGTATTTTTACTTGTACTTTATCAGTATTTTAGCTGTGTTTCATTTGTATTTCTTCACTCTGCATCTTTGTTATCTTCATTATATATTTTGACAGGTTAATATCTGGTTCAGCTTCCATGGTTGCCCTCCTGGTATTACAGATCTCATAGAAAGTGAACTATATTTCAGTTCCAAGCATTCTTTTATTTTCCCAAGGCTTCCACAGCAGGCATGTACTCAAATTTGTGCTTGCAGAGATACATGCACTTAAAAATAAGCAAACAAGTGTCTTCCATTAGATATATGACAGCTCAATTAACAGACAATTATTCATATTGTACTTTATTTTCATTCTTAGAAGGAATCATCGTCACAATGAAATTATATATTACCCTTCAAGTAAACATAGACTGTCTGCCAAATCTGCCTTGCATAAAGATAATGCCTAGAACTCTGTCTATAATTTTTCAACTTTCAATGGTTTTAGTATTTGCATTAACAATAGCATCTGTCTTTTGTGAGAGCTCAGTTTCAATTTTGTGCTCTTTTCACAGAGTTCTTCAAACGGTTAAAGTGGTTGGACTCAAGATCTCTCTGGAAAAAACCAAGATGCTTTCTGTGTCCAGGAACAATCTTCTGCCATAGGAAATTATGACTCCCAGTGGTTTTGGTTTATTTTGCTGACTTTTTCTCTAAAGTTGTTTTTGTTTACACAGGAGTGAAAATCCTCCTTGACTGGGTGAGTTCTCAAATATTTCCATAAATACATCAACAAACAAACAAACAAAAAAATACACCAATAAACAAATTTGAGAAATGCAGTCTGTTACCGAAAGGAAATTAGGATGCTAACAGAAAGATGGATCTTAAAGGTGATTACCCCTTTGACCACAGATTTATAAAACATAAGCATTTGCCTCCTGCCATACAAAGACCACATAACTGAGTAAAAATGGGAAATTAGAGGATTCTTATAAATGATAGTGTAAGTAGGGGAGGATTTTTGTGCAAATGATGAAGAAAACAGATGATGTGCCTGCAGCTGCATGCTCTAAACCTGTTCCTGGTTTGGAAAAGTCAATGCAATTTCTTGTTTGCTGGCATAAATGAGGTCTATTGTATTTCAATGCAGTCTTGAAAGATATTTGGTGGAAATATAATATTTAAAGAAATTTTGTCCATAAATGCAAGCACTGATCTCCTGACCTGAAGTAACATAGCAGGGGAATTATTCAGCTAGATACCTTCCTGCTTCTAATAATGTTAGAGCTTTTGTAACCTCCCAACACAAAATGTATGCTTAAGTTCACAAATTAATGCATCGGGTCTTGTTCAGAGCCTTTAGATGATAGAGAGAATGGGTTATAACACTATTACTAGAATTTTTCTATTTTATTAGTGAGTATTGTAAGATCTTTGTGACTTTCACCTCAGTTGACAGATTGCAGGGACCTGTGAGAATTTTAATGCCTACTTATATATTTATTTTATTTATATTACTACAAAAAAAGACTTATTCCAGAGAGTTACTTTTTTTTGTTTGGACATATTTTTCAGACTCGTGTCACTGGAATATTTCTACAGTGTGTGTCCCTGCATACATGTCAAACTGAGCACGTGGACAGTTTGGTGTCTAAGAACCATAATTGCATATAACAAAATTAATGATCATAATCTTCTGCCTTAAAAGACAAAGATATTTTGTAAACTATCAGAAGTTTTGGGTCCAAATATGAGAAAATCAGAAAAACTTGGTTCTTGAAAGCTATATACTGAGGATGTTTGAGGTGAGTCCCTGTACAATGTCAGGTTTAAAGCTATCTCTCCTTAAAATATCTTGTTCTCTTAGGTTGAAAAAAACTTATATTGAATTTATTTATCATATTATTAAGTGGGAAAGGTATAAGAAAATCTCAAATAAAGCTTGGCAGATGGTGAGGAAATCATCTAAGAAGTTACCAATTTATCTACAGTTCAGAATGAAGAGCTGGTTTTTGATCCCCCGTTAATGCCAACAAAAGCAGTGCGGTGGCTGCTGGTTGGCACTGAAATTTCTGAAATACCTCTGATTTACTCTGAGGAAAAGCACAGCTGATCCTAACACACTATATAGCTTCCTAGTATCCAGCCTAGTACTGCATATGCCAGTATATTGAGGGATAACTCAGGGTTCTAATATAATATACAAAATTATATGATGATGTACTCAGAAATTTAATCTTGGGAATCTTTCTGCATACATTAAAAAATGAATAAATATATAACAGTATAATCTTCAGAAAGGTTCATTTAAAAGACAGATCAGTATCTGTTTTACACACTGTTTTGTCACTGGTAGAAAAGCTGTAGTGAAGGTTAATTTTTCAGTCCAAAAAGGTGCAGGCTGCATATAAAAATCTCACAGAAAGACCTGCATTTTGCATAGAATTTCAATATATTTTGTTCTTGACTTTCTCATGCTATAGCCATCAGTCTGATTTCACTATTCTCCAAATTAGCTGGTATTTCAGATACATACTCACAAACTTAGATATATAAATGTTTTTTTTAGGTGGCTTCCAGGGAGGCTATACCTCCAAGTTGTTGAGAAAATTTATACCTGTGGCCTCAGAAAAGGCAAAAATGGAAGAAATGGAAAGCTGAGAGTAACGATGAGGCAGAAACAGGAATTAAAAAAATACGAAAAGGAGAACAATACTTATTAGAAAGTAAAAAACAAGAACCATGTAGAAATTCTCAAAAAACAAAAGGATATTTACACTATAGGATCAGAAAACTGTACTAAGCAGATGGTGAGAATGAATTGAGAACTACAGCAACTAAAGAAACCTCTAAAGGAGAGGAGTGGGAAGGAAAAATAAGTGAGACTAAGAGGTAAGCAACAGGAGAGGAACAGGTTAAGTGTAAAGACTTCCCATGCCAGAAGAGGACACTGAGAGAGTGTCCTGCTTTATTTAAATGACAACTGAGAGTAAATATTAATTTTTAAAAAGTCTTCTGGGAATTAAACCCAATTTCCAGAGAGGTGTTTAACGGGGCCTGTCTGCTTAGATCTTCTTAAGCATTTTTGAAAATCACCTCCATGCTATTTCATTCGTGTTTTGGAATAACTAAATCTGTCTCATATTTAATTGGTAGATGGTTTCTAATGCTAACTGTGGCATTTTTATGTCCTCTCAAATATATCATATCTTGTCAGCCCTCTAATTGGATGCATTTACCGTATCAATACTGTACAAGAAAGGCAAAGCTAGTGATGGTAGAATTTTTCCAATGCCTTCCTATCAAATTAAATCCTTGACTAGGAAATCTGGAGGAAAAAGAGAAGCAAAAGTATAGCTCACCACAGAGCAAGACACTTTACTAGTAATAGAGTGGAGCACTTTAAAGGGTGAAGACACAAGAAAATTATTGTGTGACTCTATCCCCAAATATAGTGATATTTAAATGACACAGTCTGTGAGAGCTTTGCCTGTGGGAAATTAGGAGTGAATTTTGTTCACTTTATGGTTTCCAAAAGAGAGGATGAAGACTGCTGTTTTGACAGGCCTTTGTGACTCCTTAAAAACATCTGTCCATATAATGCTCAGAGACCACTGCGTTCCTAACTTAAATATCAAGTCCTGAGACAACTCTGTGATGGCTGAGCTCATTAGTGTACCACAAAATGAATCAGTATTGAATTTCTACAAACATTTAATCTTAATCCATTTAAACTGAAGGTAGAGTCTCCCTACCATTGGTTGGAAACTGTAGAGGTAAGTATTATTTGTTAAACCTCAGTGTAGTGCATGATTAATCCCCCTGACTTCAGACAGATTCAATTAAAATCATGAGAGTGTCAGGATGCTTTTCTACACTTGTCTGAGTAGCTTACTCATCAGTAAGAGAATGATAGCTTTAAATCCGTTGCGATCAAATATTCTTTTTCTTCATACAAAGGAGAAGAGTTTCATGGTCAGAGAGAACACAAGCGAAAAAAAAAACCAAAAACAAAAAACCCTGAACGTGTTACTTTTGGGGACTGAGCACTGAGAAAGATGGTCGTAAGCTGCATTAGTCTTTTACTGCATAATGTAAAATGCACATGTCATCTAATTATTCTCCAGCCTAGTGATTAAGGAATTATCTAAAGCTGCTGCAGATGTGAGTTTGAATCTCCTCAGGCTCAAAAGAGAACTGAACATTGGCCTCCCACTTTTTTTTTTTTTTTTTTTTTTTTTTTAAAAGTACACTTCCCACACCACCTACATCCCTCCCTACATTCCAAACGCCTCCCATCTACTCTGTTCCTCATAGATGTCGAGCTTTACAGGAGTTCTTAAGCTCAAGAGCCTGAATGGTGCCTAAACAGATTCTCATATTTTTGGAGAAAGGATACTTCAAGATACCCTTGTTACTAGCATTTTCTAAGGGTCTCTTCCCCAGTGCTGCATTCCTTGAACCATCTTTTACCAACATCTCCTTCTCCAAGTGCACCATATTTCTGGATGGAGTTAATCTAGATAGCTCTACATCACACTTTTAAAGGGGTGCCTACCTGCATCCATGAGATGGATACCCAAACTCATGCACACATTCCCTTTGCCTCTCAGTTTCCCTTTGTACCAGCTGTTCTGATTCCAGAGTCAGGGACCTGTTTCTTTCCCTTTGCAATGAATAAGAAACTGTCTCAGCATAGTAAATGTCACTGCCTGAGCCTGACCCCTAACAATTAGGCAGTGCAGCTGTATTTGAGAGAGCAAAGTTCCTTTTGCAAAGCTGGGATACATGGCTGAAAGGATTCAGGATCAGAAACAATACTTCCTGCAAACACACAAACATTTCACACAATCAAAGTATAATTGCATTCAACTATCATACTGGTAGCTTTATGCAATTGTCAGTGTAATTGTCCAAAATTTAGGTTTCTCTTGAGGTCACAATTATACTCTATGTATTTATTTCACTAAAATCTAATTGCCTTTTAACTTAAACTCTGTCTCCTATGCTCTCCAACATTGAAAACAATCTTTATTCATTACCTCTTCAGTCCTGTCAATCTTCACCCTCTCTTTCTTTATATATTTATCCTTTGGTTCCTGTTTTCCTTTTTCCCATTTCTTTCTGCCCCCCACCCCCAATTTGGTATTGATACTTCAGTCCCCTTCCAGAAATTCTTTGCCTTTGGCTACTCTTCTAAGTCTTTGCTCATCTTCCCCTGGAGAGAAGGAGTAGGATGGGGTTTAAGCTTAATATCTGGCAGGAAAAGGAGTATAGATATTGCATATCTTTCTTTTAGCTGATGACTGGAGAGAAAAAGCTGGAGATATCTGCTGAGAGGCGTATAGGCAGAAAGAACATCTGCTCAAAAGCTTGACACTAAGCTTCTGAACAGATTTTCTTTGCAGACTTCCTAGGGTATGCAAGGAAACAAGGGAATCAGTTGAAAGACAAACTTTTGTCTGTTGCACATCATATGGATGGGCATAGGAAATCCACTGTCATGTATTAGTCTTTTTACATCATCTCTAGAGAGTTTTAGGAAAAGATGTTAGTTTATGGGATTAGGCTTCTACTTTGCTTCTTACAGAACATTTAAATCAGAAAATTGTAAGTAGAAGCAATTAAAATCTCTTTGTTCCTAAGAAAACATTTAACAGGGTATGTACACCATGTTCACTGAACCTATGTTACTGAGATGTCCTACTACTCCTGTGTCACAACACAAAGAATATCTCTTGAGCAAAGCTATGTCTCCACTTTTTGTCTGGGCAATGAATGTAATTTTTTTCTGGCCTTATATGTTCAGACTGACCCAAAGGCATTTCAGTCACAGTTCCTGATTCGAAAAACTTCAGCCTTTTCTGGTCAGTAAGTCAACTATTCTGACAGAGCTCACTGAAGTTTTGTGTAAGACATTCCACAACAATTGACTAAAAAATGGACATTTCTGAGCTTTCATGCAACATTATCCAGAGAACAAAACAAGAGTCCTACTACAAATCTGATCATTCTTTCATTCATTTCATTTCAGGACAAGAAATATATACTAAACTATCATCATCAATAAAGTCAAGAAAAAAGTTCAGTGCTTTTTATTGTTCCCAAAATGTGTGATTCTCTGAGTTTACTGCAGCTACCAACCTTCCTAATGCCCATCTCTTCTGCTGCTCACATAAACTTGGCATATTTTGACCCTTCCCATACAGTCTAAAGACAATTTTTAAGACAGCTATAGGAGCCTGTAGGTAGCCTTAGAAACCTATAAAACTCTGTCTACTTTGTTTTTTTTGCCACTGTACATAACTATGAAAACATTTTTTCCCTATTTTTTTAAATATTAAATTCAATGTTTCTCCTCCTTGTGATACAAAACCCAACATTATTTTTCCCCTTTCACAATTATATGCCACAAGACCAAGTTGTCTGACATCAACTTTATTCTATCTATAAGCATAAATGTTTTAAGAAGTCTTTAAAAATTAAGTGAAAACCAAAGATCAGCATAGTGACAGACAGGTCTGTGTATAAAACCTACATCTGTAATGCCCATGATGTTTTTCTGATTCTTTCCTGACCCTAACCCATAAAGTGAATGTTTTTTCCACATTATAAAAATCATACCTAATTTGTTTAGTCTGAATTTCTGTTCTCAGCTCTCAATGAATATTCCATTTGTTTAAAAACAAATAAACTGAGAAAGCTCTTAAACTTAGGGAAAAAACTGCCTTTGTGCTTTGTAGCCCTGAAAGTGAAGGATTTACATGCTAAAATGTCTTCATGTGCTCAAATCATGCAAATTCCTCAAAACCATTTCACAGGAATCGATTTGTAAATTGCTTTTATTGCAGTAGGAAAGTATAATATCTGCACCTGAAATCAACCTTTGTCCAAGCACAGGAAATCCAAAATACTTTTCTAAAATCAGAAATAATTCTCTTCCCTTTTAGTAACATTTGGACGGCTGAAATTTTGTCATTTTTTTAATTTCCCCCATCTTTTTCTCCTTCCCTTAACAAGTAAATGTCTAGAATTTTGGCATCTCATTTTTTAATAAGCTTTCACTTTATAACCATCTTCTGTCACTTAATTTTTATACCATTATTTAAATAATCAATATAATAAATAATATTTATGTATAATGATGTATTGGGTTTGCATGGCAATGTTTTGGTAGCAGGGGGGCTACAGGGGTGGCTTCTATGAGAAGTTGCAAGAAGCTTCCCCTGTGTCCAATAGAGCCAACTCCAGCCAGCTTGATGATGGACCCACCCCTGGCCAAGGCTGAGCCCATCAGCAATGATGCTAGTGCCTCTCTAACTTATTTAAGAAGAGTAGAAAGTTTCTTCATAACAGCAACTGCAGTCAGATGAGAGGAATGAGAAAATGTGAGAGCAACAGCCCTGCAGACCCGAAGGTCAGTGAAGCAGGAGGGGCAGGAGGTGCTCCAGGGGCTGGAGCAGAGGTTCCCCTGCAGCCCGTGGTGCAGCCCCTGGTGAGGCAGCTGTGTCCCTGCAGCCCATGGAGGTTAATGGTGCAGCAGAGACACACCTGCAGCACATGGAGGACCCTGTGCTGGAGCAGGTGGATGCTCAAAGGAGGCTGTGACCCTGTGAGAAGCCCATGCTAGAGCAGAGGCCTGGCAGGACCTGTGGACACGTAGGGGAAGAGAAGGCCACACGGGAGCAGGTTTGCTGACAGGGACTTGTGACCCATGGGGGACCCACACTGGATCAGTCTGTTCCTGAAGTAATGTACTCCATGGAAAGGACCCACACTGGACCAGTTCATGAATAAATGCAGTCTGAGGGAAGGACTCATGCTGAAGAAATCAGTAGGACAGTGTCTCCTATGGGAGGGACCCCACCCTGGAGTAGGGGAAGAGTGTGAAGAGTTGTCCCCCAGAGGAGGAAGGAGCAGTAGAAACAACATGTGATGAACTAAATGCAGTTCACACTCCCCATACCCACTGAAGGGGAAGAGGTAGAGAAAATTGGGAATGAAGTTGAGTCTGTGAAGAAGGTAGGGGTGGAGGGATTGTGTTTTAAGATTTAGGTTTTATTTCTCATTATCCTACTATGATTTTTTTTTGTAATAAATAAAGTTACTTTTCCGAAGTTGAGTCTGTTTTGCCCATGACAGTAATTGCTGAGTGATCTCTACCTTTCCTTATCTCCACCCACAAATCTTTTATTATATTTTATCTCCCCAGTCCAGTAGAGTAGGGGAGTGATAGAGAAGCTTTGGTGGGCACCTGGCATCCAGCCAGGGTCAACCCACCACAAATAATTATCATATATAACCAATGTTATAATCTGGACATACTTTGAATTTCACAACATCAGAACATGTTAAACAGCATAAAAATGTATTAGTCTCCATTACCTGAGAATATAGATTGAAATAACCTGCAACACTAAAAAATTATATGTGAACACTGAATACTGATCTGCTATAAAATAATTATGTATGTTGATTCTGTTTGAGTCAAACATTAGTTTAAATTTTCAATCAGAAAATATTTTTGAGCTTGCTGATGGAAAGGTGATCATGTTACTGACATCCTGACCTCCTTTCCCAGCTTTCCTAGCCACAACAGCATTGCGTTCATATGATGGCAACAGTCTCGGTTTGCCCAGCCTGCATCATTCTAGGATTAGACAAGAGGAACTTCAGATGCAAACAGGGTAAAACATTTAACTATCTTGGAGAGAAATATGGTGGATGGAAGGTAGCTATTCCTACTGCACAAAGAGACCCTGCTTCAGAATGACAGTAGTTTAGTCTGATATTTTATGCAATATGCTTATCTTGCAATTGAGAGAACTTTATTTGTACCTATCATGGTATCAGGTATGCATATCAGTGAGGAGACAAAACATTGTGAAAAGCAGTAGGATGATAATGGATATGAATTTTGTGCATTAAAATCTTCATCAACTTGTTTTGAAAGCAAAACTTGACTAATGTGGACTTCAAATGATTGGACTAATAGTTCTTATTAAAAATAAAACAGAATAAACCTATATAAAAATCTGAAATAGGGAAAATTGAAAAAAAATTCTGATTTCTTTTTTTTTTCTTGGTTCAGAAAGTTTGAAGAGATAGAACAAAAGACATTGAAAAACACATGTAAGATGAATTATTTTTTTTTTCCATCTGTAAGAACAGTCAGGTTTTATACATGTTATAAATATTATGAGACTATAAGAATCAGAAATATATTTATAGTCCTGGCTGTATCTGAGATACACAAGCAACACTTGCTGTATAGCACTTTAAAAAATATCTTACATTTAATCATGCAAAAAATACTGCTGATAGAAAAGTCACAGATAAATAAACTAGCCTTCAGCTCTGATGGAATGAACCATACTTTTAAGTGACAGGTGTTAGTACATACTTTTGTCTGCTGTCCTTTATGAGCTTCCTTTAGCCTATCTCACATGGTGATTTCTGCTAGGATTACATGGGTGCTGGGTTCAAAGAGCTGGATCCAGCTGCATCTTTGCCCGAGAATTTAGAGAGCTCTGCCAGCAACCTATATTCAGACACATTGACCTAAAAAATGGAGTGCATTGATTAGGAAAATAGTGCCAGTGCAACACCCACAGACTGTGCCAATTTGTTGCATATACCTTCCCTCCAACAGGCATTTTTTGGAGCACCTTCAATGCACTTCTAAGAAGGAACCAAAATTGTAAATGTTCATTCAGAATGGGATCCAGTTATGTGATTACACAACTCAGTGATCTGTTTCTTTCCACAGGATCTGTTATTTGGCCCTGATGGTCTGTTTTCAGGAAAGGTATTACAGAATTTCTGGGTGTTAAGAGAAGAGTCAAAAGAATGCTGAGGAAATGGGGAGGAAAAAAATTACATAAGGATAGTAAGGTCTGAGGGTACTTTTGGATCTATAGAAGGTGTAAACTGGATAAAAATTCGTATTTATTACAGTGGGATTATACTTTCAAGCAGTGACTGTTTTTTGCTCTAAGCACCTGTCATTTGATTTCCTGACAATTTACTCATAATAATAAAAAACTATATACAGAAATATGTATATTCCATTTTCCTGTCAGTAAACATTTTTTAAATTTAATGAGAAATTAACAGAGACCTGTGAATTCAAAATTGTCAGAAGGTGGTAAATCTTAATGTATCTGTAGAACATGTTGTCATGTCATGGTTTTAAAGTAGTTAACTAGACTCACAGACAACTGGATGTTTGTAAGAACTGTGAGAGCTGAGGGTATAAGTGTTATACTGTTAAAGATTTCCAAAAAGGAAACTTGACATCGTCTTTCATGGCTAGATGTCATTTTATTTAGTAAGAACTCTGGGCCTATAAAGAGGGCAAGGATATTGGGAAGTGTATCCATCTATTATGGAATTCTTGTACTTTCTCCCATGTTAGTACTAAAGAAACCAAAGTGTGCAATAAAATGGATTGTGCATTTGAATCAAATTTAGAGATGTATTCTACCAGCAGAAATATACATGGCAGCAATATTCTTGCTCATAACATTTCTTAGGAGAAAAGAGTCAATAACACAGCATATTTCAAACTGTTCAGAAGGAAAACACACCTAGATGTTAAGAAGTGTATCTAAATTCTAATTTGTATATGTCTTAAAATACTTTAACGTTAAACCCACATAATTTCTCTCACTCAAGGTTTTTTAAGAACAATAATATTAATTTCTAGACAATCAGGATGTTACTGGTGAAAGTCTTATTTCTTAAGATGTATGTAAATTAATATTCTACATGTTTGCATCTACTGTCCAAAGTTGACCTTTATCATATAAATTCCATTGAGAACTCATAATTTTTTGATTGGTATATGTTTCATTAAAGAAGTAGCTAACCTATCTTCTGCCTTAGATGTGTTTTCTTTTTTTTTTTTTCCAAGAAATGTGTATCTCTACTCGTCTGTAAAGCTCTTAAAATCATCTTGGTTTGTGTCTACTAAAATAATAAGCAAAATGTCCATTTCAATTAATTACATATGGAACATAAAACCAGAGATTAAACATAAATATACTCACATTCTTTTCACATGGGTTTTTCAATATCTTAGCCTCTCTGAATTATTGTGGGGTCTTGTCCCACTGAAAATAAAAAATTCCCACCTGAGTTGACTATTAGACTGTGTATGCTATAGCCAGAATCCATCTCTGTGGACACCTTAATTTATTTTTCATAGGATTAAAGTAGATAGTAATAAAAATGGACTCTTCTCTCTTTTTTTTTTACTTGAACAGATCATTGTCAATAAGAATTCAACTTCATAAAATAAGAAAATTGTGCATTAGTTTTTGCAATAGCAATATTATTATTTTTTTAAGAATAAGAATAATGAATCTTCGAATTTTTACTTTTTAATTTACATTGATGATTTCTCTATATTTTAATTATAAATTTTTGATATATGTGCTATCTTCAAAATGTGTTGGCATTTTGTTAGAATTACTGTTCTGGGCTGTCTTTAACCTTCTTTTTATTGTTCAAGACTCTTTTCTTTGACAGCTTCTGGCAACAGGAAAAAACCCCAACCCAGTAACAGACATAGAGACATGAAAGGGGTTTTTGGGGATCTATGCAATTAATTTTCCTCAAAGACTTGCTCAAATTAGCTTCGTAGATCATGAAAAGAGGAATGACCAAGTACAAAGTGATCCTGGGACCAGCAGGAAAAAAACATATCCTAC
The DNA here is from genome assembly GCF_003259725.1 of Athene cunicularia. Taxonomy (NCBI): domain Eukaryota; kingdom Metazoa; phylum Chordata; class Aves; order Strigiformes; family Strigidae; genus Athene; species Athene cunicularia. The sequence continues at coordinate 59,684,761 of NW_020799091.1, read as the reverse complement.
AATCTGATTGTGCACACTAAGCTCTAAAATCCCTAGCTCTGCAAACCAGGACAACTGTTAGCAGTGATAACAGTTGTCAGTATTTTTAAAAACATGGAAACATTTATTCACTAAGCATATTTAAAAATAGGTGAATAATGGGAAAACTCTTTTGGTAAAGGAAGAATAAGTGATCTCCAACTAAAATTATGGTAAATTGCCATTTGCTTGATTTCCCCCAGGGCAATGAGGAATTAAAGAGAAAAAACCAAGTAGATGACATTGCTGTTTGTACTAAACAGATAGGTTAAATGTGAGTTTGAATACAGTTATTCTAGTGTGCAATAATAAGCAATAGCTGCACATCAATTTAACCTATTGATTACATTAGAATCATAAATCATCTCACTTTGTGGATGACCTGGGGCATTTGTTTTATTATGCTGTAACTAGGTCTATATTAAAATGAACTGCTAGTTCAGTAATAATCTGTAAAATGAAGCTAAAATGGCATGAGAGGTACAGCTGTCTGAGATTAATCAGTAAGTATTCTTTACCTACTCTTAAAACTATGAACTACTTCTGATCAACCATTCTGTAGGAGTATGCATTTAACACAACTGCCTAAAAACATACTGTCAGCACAATCTTACCAACCTAAATTGTCACATCTTCTTTTGAATGTTTTGGAGTCATTCCTTAAGTCACATTCTTAAATGAAAGTCATTAAGTGCACCAAACAACCGAATGTGTCTGCCTGTGTGCTAGTGATAATGGTTAACCTATTTTCCCTGTGTATTTCCAAGGGGACAACAAAATCAAACGAAAGACATATTCTTTGCCAGTCTCCTTTCTCTTTCAACAGAGACAGTCACACCTCTGGTAAATTCTGTAGCAGAAAGGGGATTTTTTTTTTTACCAATCATATTATTTGCATTAAGTATTCTGACGAACACCTGTAGTAACACACTCTCTGCAGAAAACCAGCAGAAAGGTCAGGAAAGCAGAGGGCCCAGGTTTGATTGTTTGTTTGTTTGTTTGTTTGTTTGTTTTGTTAAAAAAATGACTTTGCACAGCATCATTGTTTCATAGTCCCAGTCTACTCCATATCTTCAAATGAACGTGGGAGATGAGAATATTCATCTTTTCTTGCCTTCATCTCCTAAATATCTTTGTTTCTTTACAATTATCATCTCAAAACCCCATAGTCTGAGAGCAGTATATGTTCTCTTTCAATACTTCATATGAAGATCAGTTATAAAAATTCAATTCTCATGTACTTAGCTTTTTCCAGTGATGTGTGTATTTGAGATATATCATCTTCACTATCCATTTCTCAGGAAACTTGTTTTTTAAAATAAGGAAAGACTAGGAGCTTTCTTTTTTTGAATTGCCTCCTGTAGCTGCTGGAAAATTCACTATTCTGATATTAACCCTAGCCCATCAAAGCAGCAAAACATGTGTTCAATGCATTATGACATAGGCATTCAAGTCAAGCTTGTTCTATGTTCACAGAAAAATGGCAACATTTAAAAATAATCCCACAGGTTTTAAAGGTGATGTAGCTTTATTTTATTATGTTATTTCAGCCTTAGCTGCTTAATGCACAAAAGATTTATATCCTTTCAAATAAACTCCTTGCTACATCAAAACCGAGAGAGCTTATTGCTGTTTAATATTCACGAGTTTCTCCATTGAATATCACTGATAGACTATGTCAGTATCTCATGCTGAGGAAAAAAAGCCAACACAAAACCACAGGCTTCCACCTTTCCAGCTGTGGCTGTTGTTAACACAGATGTACTAGTGATAGCCAATTAAGGTTTCATTATAGACAGTTTCAGGTATGATTAACATTTTACATTGTGAAATTCATAATATATGGGCATAGGTTTTAAAGGACGGTAAGAAAACTATACAATTTAATATTGAGTTTCAGGCATGTGCAAAATTAGATGCTCGCTTAATAAAATACAACCATTTAGAAACTTTAGTATTCTGTATTATGCAGAAACTAGTATATGGGATCACTTTCTGAGAAGCGTAATTTCTAAGAATAACAAGAGCATGGTTGAACTTAGTGTTAATGCTTATAGTGACATTTGCAAGAAAAAGCAATCATGTAAAGAATAGTAATTGATGTCTTTTATGATTTAAAATGAATGTACTTTACTATCTGTAGACAAAGACTTGAAAAAACTGATTTGACAAAGCAGCAAACAAGTGTAAAGTCCCACTCCATGAGTTTCTGTTTCTGTCTTCAGGAATTTCAATCAGTTTGGTTTTTTACACAAATATTTTGAACATTTTACTGATATATTCATTCATAAAGGACAAAAAAAATGCTGTTTGTGTCATAATATCATGTACATTCAGTATTTTTTTGCATTCCTTTTCACTTCATTGCTACAATACCAAATAGTTAGAATGTTCTAAATGGGACTATGACATACGTAACTTCCAGCAAGCAGAGTCATTTTACCTGTGTGTACTCATGTATTGGCACCGTAGTTAACTGTGTATCACTTGTATCTCTTTTTTTTCTGGACAAGATACATTTTTCTGGTCAATTCGTCTCCAGAAATATGTATATTTTAAAATTAAGTGGATACTTTCAGTTGTTGAAGTACATTTTTTGAAGTACATAAATTTTTTTCAGTCTTTTTTTTTTGTTGTTGTTGTGAATTATGTTAACACAGTGAGGGAGTACTGTTGCGATAAATAAAAGAGCTAGAGAACAAGCACAAGCCTGTAATCCTTGTGTCACACCACTTAGCTGATGTTTTACTCCCTGATCAATTTGGGTTCCTCAAAATATACTCTCCAAGACAATATGGGCATGGTCGAGGGATAGTTCACTCCAGATCTGTTCACGATGGGATTGTAACAGTTGGTTTTCCAAGTCCTCCAAAACTTATCCCAGCAGTCTCTGCATTTTCAGAAGCCTCCTCACATGCTCACACCAAACCCTTGTTTCATCCATCAAAACCCAAAGATATATAACACAGCCTTTACATCGTGTTGCATTCTTTGAACTGAAAAAAAAAAAACCACAAAATAATTTTTGTGTTTCAGGGATCCTGTATAGACTCAGAGAAGCTGCAGGGCAAAATGGTTTGTAGCATGCATGCAGCAAGTCTGATTCAAGAGAAGGTATTTCTAAACGCTGTGGACAGGAACGTCTCTGTGTGGGCTGGCCTGAAGGGCATAATTACCTAGAAATCCATGCAAAGCCAGATATCTCAAAGTCATGCACAGTGCATATTCTTCTTAAAACATTTTTGAGTAAGAAACAAATAAATGACAGGTTTTTAAAAAGACAGTTGTAATGGTTAACGTAAAACATGGAAAATTAGTGTCCCAGTATGGCAGGATATGATAAAGCCTCGCTGCTGGCTTCAGTTTCTTTTGGACCCCTTTCTGTGCAGCAAAGCCAGAAAGGCTGTTATAATCTACTCACTGTCACCGAAATTACCAGTCTTTTCTAAAGTAATAATAGTAACATGATAATAACTCTTATTGTAGAGATACAGGAAAGACATTAGAGGATAGATTACTTTCCAGCATCTGCAACTCTTATTTATCACAGATTTATAAGAGAAGATGCTTGAACTTCAATTAAAAGAATAATACTAAGCAAATCATATAGTAGAATATGTGCTTCTGAGCTTCATTTTCATTACTTATTTCAAACTTGTCTACATGTGTGACAGCTCCATATTTGAAAAGGACACATGGACAATAATCTCACCATTCTTGTTTTGGATATGTTATTGGCTCTTTTCCCTCTAAGATACAGTTTGGTACTTGAGACATACATCTGCTATATTTGCACAGCACTTCAAAGAAGTAGAACAATATAGATTTTTTTTCTTCTAATATTGTTAGTTTAGGAAGCAGGCCACAGAAGACATTATATCATAGCTTTTATCCTGGGCCATAAAATCCCATCAAAACACTGGATTCTGTGATTTGGCAAATCATTCTGTGTGAAACTATTAGTATTTAGTCATAATGAAAGTCCCAGGCCAGTGATCATGGGGGCCATTCACCCATTTGTTCCCCCAAGACCATGGTTATAGTGTCCATGTCTATTTGGATTACCTGTGAATGAAGAATACGGAATGTCAGTGGTCCACTATTTGTCCTAATGCACAGACTGGGTGGGAATGGTGGCATGTTCTACCATCAACAAAGGGATCCACCATCTACAGACAGTCCTACCATCTGATAAAAATTTCATAGTAGAAAAGGCCTCCATGTTAGATTAAAACTGTTTTCTTCTGGCAGCCTTTAAAAGCCACTCTCCCCTGACTGTAGAATTTAGTCTGCTGGGGGGGATCAGTGCACTGGGCACATGACATTAGACAAAACGTTAGATGTCTAGATAACGTAGAATAGGCTCTAACTCTGTCTTAATCAAGAAGGCCTGGAAAATTTTTGATCTAATTAATTGCTGAATACCTGCATATATTTATTAATTCTCAAGAGGGTTTTGTTTTTCCATTTGTAAGTTGTTTTTCAGAAGACAGCAGTTATATATTGCATATATACATACAAAATTGCCACATCAATGTCATTTTAAACAGTAAACTAACATGACTGCAAATTAAATCTTAGTACAGGGAGAAAAGCATCACAATAAAAAAAGTTAAAAATACAGTAAATGCTTTTAAATTTATGCTTTGAAATCTGTTAAAAACAAGTTTCATTGCATTTGTTGTCTATTGGGAGATTTGAATACAATCTTGACAAATGTGCCAGCTATTAGATCATGTTATTCAAACTATGATATATTCTTTATTTGTTTTAAAGGAGCGGATTCATATAGTTTGCACAAATGAATCTAATATACATGTATAATATAAAATGATTAGTTCTAAAGTTATGACCATTACTATTTTCTACTGTTCCAAAAGACTTGACATACCTGCTATTCATGATTTTTCTTGTGGTAATAATAGTTTGTAAGGCTTACAGCACCTTCCCCAGTATCAGATATCATGGCTCTACAGTCTGATGCTTGCATAGATACACTTGGTTTTGGCTGCTAAAGAAGTAGTGGGCAGAAGATTTATTTGCAGAACCCTCAGAAGTGTCTATTCATTAAGGTGTTGAGTGTAATGAACTCTAAGGAATAGTCTGACCAACAGAAATGTTCAGGGTAAGAATAGGACAAATGTGCTCTACCAAAAAAAAAAAAAAAATTCTAAATCCTGAGTATTAGGTAGCATATCAGCTGTTTCTTTGTGTTTATTTACTATTTAAATCACATTACCAAATGTATGGGGGTTTTTAGGTGGAATGACTTAATAGGCAAGAGGAAGCTTGAACATTTATCTTTCCCTTGATGTTATGTTCATGTTTGTCAAAACTTTCCAAATAGAGGGATGGATGGCATGTTCTCTAGCAGAGCACATGTATATGATCCTTTAGATCAGGGCATGTGACAGGGCAGCAAACCTTGGGACACACAGCAAGAGACAACCTAGCTTTGCTAGGGGTGGAGATAGAACTACACAGTTTGTTAGAACTTTGGAAGCCATAAAAAATTACAGGAGCAATAAATTTTCTGCCCTTGGGTTGAATCTTTCTCACATGGCTTATCTGAACAGTTTTCTACTTCTAATGAAGTGTGAAAGGTGTTTCTTGGGTTTTTTTCATGTGTTGTGTTGTTTTGTTGTTGTTTTTTTTGGTTTTTTTTTTTTTTGTTATACGTGAAATTAAAAGCAGTTTAATTTTTAGCAAAATGGGATAATAGTTATAAAAATAAGGAAATGTAACAAAACATGTTATCAAGAAAATGCTTCCCTTTCAAGGCATTCCTTGCTTCACCATAGAAATTTCTTGTGTTGTAGTTCTTGTTTGTTTATGTTGGGGAAATGACCCCATTTCATCCTGTGCCACACTAAATGCCCTTCCTCCGAATTGACTTCCTTGACCACTTCATTCTTTTTCACCCTGAGATCTTTAAATAACTCCAGTATGAAAGTGAAACCTTCAAATAATTTCTTCTAAATAAGTGACTTTTCCCTTTAACTTAAACTGGAGATACTATTGTACCTTATTTCACATGCAACTGTCCTGATATGTGGAGGACTCTTTGTATTATATGTTCCTTATTAATGCATTATAACACTTCTAATATCTAGACCAAGCTAGTGTATAGAGCAAATGCTGTAAGGTGGGGATTTTATGTTACCAGTTATCACAGGATTTTGGCCTGAAATTCAGACTTGTGTTCCGATTTTTGCTTAGTTTTTATTGCTAATGCATTATCTTTCTAGTTTATAACTGTCTAGAAATTTGAGTTGCTGCTGGTGTCTTAAATACCTACCTTGAGAGGCTCTTCCTTCTGCCTTAATTGACTGAAGACAGAGGCCGGATGGCTGGCTTAGACTTGAAGCGTAAAGTTTAAACAGTTGATTTTATGTGAGCTACTTAAAGAAATACTGCCATTTCTACAACAGTGGGAGTGGGTGATACATAAACAGTTTCACTCTGCAGAGAGTAAATAAATACTTGTAACAATCCACCAATATGATGGCAACAGTGAAACTATTCCAAACCACAGGAATATTGAAGGCATCTTTATCCTCCCTCCTTCTGGAAGACTGGGAAACCTCATTTCACGTTATGTGATCTCTTCTTCAGAGCTTTGGGCCTCTCCCCTTTTCTTCAAAATGGAAACAAAATATTTATTAAGTATTTAAGACAGCTGAAAAATCTAAATCAGAGTGTGTTGCAATTTTTTTGGCTCTGTTAACAAAAGTATAGTTATGTGATGCAGGGAAAAACCTGTGTGAACAAAATTAATTAAAACAAAAAGAAAAATTAGGTCTTAAATAGAAAACATTTTAGTCTTTTGTTATTTAGTCATTTTAGCCATACCAAAGGAAAAAATGTGGTACTTGTAAGGGATCTTGGAAAATATACAATTACTTTACGTCATGCACCATTTACTTAGGTATAAGTCATTAACATTTCTCTGCTTTGTTCTTCTTACATTCAAAGGATTTTCTATTCTAACTATGCAGGCAATTAAGGTCCATAATTGTAATGTCTCTATTTTTTCTTTACTTAACGTTTTTTATTATAAAAATGGCTACCAGGAGATATATTTCATGTAAGTTACATATTTAGAGACCATCTGTTGTGAAAACATTTCCTGCAGGGAGAATTTATCAATGTCTGACTTCAGCTCAATTTATCTTCTGTTATTTAGTAAAATGATATTATACAGAATTTTAACTGCAGCAACTTATATTGATCAAATTGTGTGTTCTGATAAAGATGAACTCTCTTAATAAGGATTTCAAGATTGTTATACAGAGTGGATATTTCTGTCCTTTCCAGAGTAAGATAAATTTGTGACATAAGCAAAACTTAACGTGTTCTATTTTTTGACACTAGAGTATGTTCTCACATATAATAAATAATAATAACAAAAAAGTCCTAGTTACATTTGGACTGTACATTTCCAAAATAGCACAGTGTTGTTTCAAATAAGTAAATTTCAATATTTCAAAGACAAAAATGGACTTGTGGCATTGATATTAATTCTCATATAAAGTTTACCTGGATCCTCTTCCATTTCCAAATCCAGTAGCACTGTAAAAATTTCTTCTGTGTAATCAGCACAATAGATCTGTAATTCATAATGCAGAAATATAATATTCTAATGCAAGTTTTCCTTTACTAATGTGGATCAGAGAATTTTGACCTTATATAACAACGTGTTTTCTCTATGAATACTTTTTAATGGATAACAATAGCAATAGCCATAGCAATAGTAATAATAGTCTTGTGTAAAAGCATAGTAAAAGATCTATAAACAAATGAAGCAGTTCTTCTCTCAAAAGGCTAGTAAATGTGAGAGAATCATAGGTATTGAAAGGTACTAATAATGTGTAAAAGAAAGACATGGTTTAGAAAAAAAATGATAATTTCTTTCCTGTGGATTTATACCGTATTCACCTGAAAAATGTGTTTTGATGTACCGTTTGGATGTTTACTTTACTTTACATCCTATAAATGCTTAACTCTCTTATCTAGTGAAGAGAGAGAAGCAGATAATGTTGCATCCAGAGGAAGATGCTATCTCCCAAAATTTAGATATTTAGCGTTGGACTGAATTCCTAATTCACCTGTCTCTTGCTGAATGACCTGCCACTTACGTTGTTAGTACTGGTTTACCAAACTGGAACACTAGGTTCATTTTAGATAATCTCACCTGGAGAGAAATTTCTCTCTTCAGAGCAAATAAAAGTTAAGATAGACTCACATTATAAATATAACTGACAATATTTATTTGAGATGAGAAAGTGTTATTAATTTTATTTTAAAATGAAGAATAAAATAATTGATATACATATAACTTCACAAGAAATCAGACACTCCTGAGATGTTTTCAGGGCTGTAGTCCAGATGACATAATCCATGAGTTTAATTATACATGCACTACTGTTCTCTGAAATTTATTTGGGTTTTCATCCTGTTTATTTTTTTAGTTTAGGACTAACAGGGTTTTTTCTTCTTCCAACATTTCAGTAGTAATCTATTTTAAAGTTGATCTCAAAAAATATATTTTAAGGTAGGGCAGCTAAGAAATGTACGAGGAAAAGACAGAAGAATGAAAAGAGACTCCAAATCAAGAGGAAAGAAAGATCATCACAGAAGCTGAACTCAAGACGTGTATATATGGGGTAAGTAACAGAGAATAAAATGTATGACTCACTGTTTTGCAGTATCAATTTTTAATAAAAGGCGTTCAGCCCTACCCCCAACATGCATGGTTTTTCTTTCACTGTTACTTTTTTTTTTTTTTTTTTTTTTTTTTTATTCTTTTAAATAAAGGGGAAAATAAGAACATATAACTGCAACTAATATAATACCATTTATTGTTTCATACTTCTCAGTCATGTCATCTGGTAATCATGTCTTTAAATTTAGTTGCCAAGTTTTTAGCTGCTGTAAATTGCACAATATTAATAAAATCAAAGACCCTACACCAATTTTAATCAGGTGTTCATCTGGTTTCAGAGTTCTGTTATTGAAGTGCTAAGGCTTAGACAACTGGCCTGTATATTTTATAACTGATAACCATTGTGCTAGTAGGTATTGTACTAAGTTATAACAACCCCTCTATCCCAATGTAAAAAGTGCTATTTAAATACTGAAGCCTGAACCACAGGCCCCAGGCTGAAGCTGCTAATTTAGTGTGTAGTCATTAACAAAGTATGTAAACTCGCTAGTGAAAGGTGCAGTTTAGAATATAATCCATAGAGAGGACGAAATGCTGAGAGAATGTATCCAGCTTCCCTTGTTCAGCCTTGTTCAAGGCTGAGAACCCACGTATTTGGCCTTGCTGGAAACTCCCTTGGTCTCCCCCCCTGAGCCCTGGCCAGGCTTTGGGTGGAATCCAACGGGAGAATGAAACCAGAAATTTTCTTCTCAAAACAAAGGTGCCAGTTATTCTGGCTTGTCGATCTCTGGTACATAAGGCTGAACCCACTTGCAGTGACTTTGGCAGCCTCACCCATGGGTGGAGGCACCGCGTAGGATTTCCCCCTTGCCGGGACAGGCTCTGCAAACCCTCGCTGTGACCGGGGCTGCCCAGCCACTGCGGGTCTGGGTGATGGGAACGTGTGCAAGTAATTAGTGTATCTTTCCTAATCACTGTTCTCTCTTGTGTAGTAATGATTTGATGCATTACCCTGTATTTTCCTGTTTGTTGCTTTAGGTTCACTATTCTGCCTTTTCTTACTGCATGTTTTCTGTATTACACTGTTACAGTATTTGGTTATACCAGTAAAACACACCCACTCTTTTCAATCTGGTGTCTGAGTTTAATTGTTATTCTTAATCAGCAAAACAGTTATATTTAATATCTCCTTACAATAATACAATAAAATATCTCTGCAGGTTTTGCTTATATCAAGGAGAAGTTATTCTTCTGACATAATATTTTTAGTATTTTAATTTACTCATTTAATAATATTCTACCACTTGCTTTCTTTTATTGACAGCCAGTGGGCATTGAACAAATGTTCCCTCTGAGCTTTTAAAAATTTTACTTATTTGCTATTTTACTTTATCTAGGATGGCTACACTTAATTTAGAATCCACCAGTTTGTGCAAATTCAGATTGTCCCTTCTATCGTATGTTAGCTTGCATTCCTCTACAGTGGTTTTAATCTGCTTTCATTGCCCAGCTACCATGTCTTATATCAACTTCAGAAGACTGAAAACAGTGTTGTCACCCAAATGCTTAACTTACCATATACTCTCGACTTCTACTTATAAAACATGTGTTATGGTAATATCAACCTAAGTACTAAAATAACATGGAAATGTAATAGGTCTACGTCTAACCTAAATCTATATTAATTGTTAACATTTTTTTTTTCCTTTTCATTCTTTTTATTTCATTTGAATTGTTTCAACTCAGTGATAGGACTTCTCATGCGCCAGTTATGCTTTTTCCTCTTATGATCCATAGATCAATAACTTAAAGACTTCTATTGCACGTACACATCAGATATCCTGCAAATATTTTGTTGATCACTTCTGCTTTTAGCACTTTAAAGTGCATTATATTATATGCCTTACATACTTTAATTCAGAAGTGATGGGTTGTGAATCACAGCCTCATTTATTCAAGTAAATTAGATTCTTGATTGGGTAACAACTCTTGAAAAAGTCTGACGTGAATAGGCTAGTATAATGGTTAAAAGTCAAAAGTTTGTGCTCAACACACATTCATCTCACACTAGGCATTTAGTGGCTGTAAATTCCATTTGGGAATGAGATTTCTGAAACAGACAAAAAGAAAGACATAGTGATTCTGAATCATGTGTATTGGGTCTGGTTGAGCTGGAATTGGTTTTCCCCTGTAGCAGCCCTCACGGTGCTGTGTTTTATGCTGGGAGCTGGCAGGGTGTTGGCAGCACCCTGGTGTTGTGGCTACTGCTGAGCAGTGCTTACACAGCACCAAGGCTCTTTCCAACATTTCCCCCAGTGGGACGGGGTGGGCAAGATCTTGGGAGGGGACACAGCCAGGACAGCTGACCCGAACTGACCAAAGGGATATCCCAGACCATATGACGTCTGCTCAGGATAAAGCTGGGAAAAAAGAAGAAGCAGTGGGGGATGTGTGTGACCCTTGGTTCTCTGAGGCAGTCACTACAAGTATTGGAGCCCTGCTCCTGAGAAGGCCCGACATTGCCTGTTAATGGGAAGAAGAGAATAAATCTGTTTTCTTTTTCTTCCACATGTGGACCTTGCTTTGCTTTGCTTACATTCAAACTGCTTTTGTTTTACCCACAAGGGTTGTTTTTTCCTATCTTATTTTCTTTCCCCGTTTTTGCCCTGTTGAGAAAAAGAAAGGAGGGGGGGAAGAAGAGATAGAAGAACTTGGTGGGTACCTGGCATTTAGCCAAGGTCCAACCACCACATCATGTCACAGCTAATTCCTTCTGTAGATTTGAATGCTGAATTTTCTGTTTGTACATTTCACATCTGTAAATAGAAATCTGGGAATATATGAACACTATAGCATGTGAAATGCCCAGTTCCATTTTAATGTGGTCTTGTAGAAGTAGACCAAGGGAGAGCTAGTAGAATAATCAGAGATGTAGAAAGAACAGTAAATGAAAAAATAATGAAGAAAGTCTGTAGAAGACATTCCAGCAGGGAAAAAATGTTTAGTAAATGGGAGAATGATAGTACCTTTTAGGAGGTAGATTGTTTGCTGTGGTAGTAGAATTTCCAGTAGTTGAGGTCTTAAAAATAGGTTCCATAAATAGCTCTAAAAAGGGTTCCTGAAAGAATACTGAGCATGCAGTTAACTGTATTTTTCAGTATTCAGAATCCTGAGTTATGCTTCTTCATTTTCTTTGCTTGAGGGAGGAGGGAGTTCAGAACAATTCCATAATCCAAATTCTTGCAAATTCTGAACTTGCCATTTCCTCTCCCTAATGGCTGTCTAGGACTGAAGGGCCCCTTGACGTAGATGCAGCGAATCTGTGCTTTAAAACGTCCTTTCTTTTTGCAGTGCTTTTATATTCAGAAATGTTACCTTAACAAAGCATACTCTTGAACACAATAAATAAGTTGCACAAACATGGAACAGCTAGCTGGATACATATAGCAGTTCTATATATTTCTGCCATATTAGACCTCTCTGGAAGAGACCACATTTTTTCTGCAATACTACAGAGAAAATCCAGAAGAGAAAAAAAAATCAGTGTTTTTCAGAAACTAATAATTGTTTATTCAAGAAACAGTTCAGAGCTGAATCACTTTCTTAATGATATGCAAATGATCTGACTACTAAGTAAACAACATTTTCTTCTATAAGAATTGAGTGTGCAGTTAAGGCCTGGACTGATTGTCCAACTAGTAGTCTTGTGGTTTTGACTGTGGTCACTATGAATGTGGTTAACCAAGAATACATACTAAATAATAAAGAAAACAAAAGACCATGTTTGGTTTGGGTATTACAAAAAAAAGCTCACTAATGTTCTCCAGATTTAGCTAAAGAAGTATGGATGAAATACAATAACACATGTTTATCACTTGTAAAATCTTCACTGTTTTGAAAAATTTAAAAAATCTTACAGTTGCATATTATTTCCCATTGGTATTTTAAATGCAGATGGGTTATAAAGCATTTTTAGAGTTGAAAGCTATTTGATCCTACTAAGCATCTATATTATATGTAAATCAAGAATACCTTCCCTGAAGGAAATTACAAAAATTATCAAAAGTAGCCAATTAATGGTTCAAAGTTGTGCCAGGGGAGGTGTAGACTAAACATTTTTTTACCAAAAGGGTGGTCAAACACTGGAAAAGATTTGCTAGAGAAGTGGTTGATGCCCCAAGCCTGTCAGTGTTCGAGGCATTTGGACAATGTCCTTGATAACCTGTTTTAACTTTTGGTCCACCCTGAACTGATCAGGCAGTTGGACTAGATGATCACTGTAGATCCCTTCTTACTGAAATATTCTATTCTATTCTATTCTATTCTATTCTATTCTATTCTATTCTATTCTATTCTATTCTATTCTATTCTATTCTATTCTATTCTATTCTATTCTATTCTATTCTATTCTATTCTTATTCTATTCTACTCTTATTCTATATATTCTAATCCTTCTATAATATTTTGCTAGTCTTAAAAACCTAATTCAGTTCTGGTAAAACACTGTAAGATTACTTATCAAACACTATAAAATCATGGAAAATCACTGTTCACTTGGAAAATTTCGGTCATTTGATTCCTAATTTATTTTGATACAATATTAGAGACAGAATCTGATCCATTATCTGTCTCCAGAGTTATTTATAGCATTGATTTTTAATACAGTACAACAGACAGTCTAAAAATACCCCATGAAACAAACTGACTATCCTTTCTCCTTTCATCTATTGTAAGAATAATCTAGTCACACTGTTAGACTGGTCTTCTTATCAACAGGGAGGTTGCAGCCAGGCAAGATTCTGTCCAATAGAGCTACCTTCTCTTTTCTACTTGAATGTATTACCTCTAGGGGAAAAAAAAAAATTGCCTTGTACAGGGAGAAGGTATTATGTTCAGTCTGACCTTGACCTACAACTCTTGACATCAGCTCTGGAAAATGTGTCAGTTTTCTTGCCTGGTTTGTTCAAGTGGTGAAGCCTTACTACTACTGTAAAGACATGCTTTACATACACACGCAAACACAAGTGTGCTTATTTCTATGAAGTCAGAGGCAACAAAGCTGTCTTTGTATCTAGCAAATATAATTCTTTCCTACTTGCATAATTGCTTAGATGTTTTTGTTTGAAATTCTATTCACATTGACACTTCATGTATGTGTGAAACTGGTTTGAATGATGTCTACATTCATTAGTTTTTCCACAGTAACTATTTCCCTTACAAGGTACATGATCCCAGAGCAAAGAAAAGTTAACAATTTAAAACTCTGAGGGTGTCTTTGTTGGGTCCAGTATAATTTTTTAATTCACATTCCTTTCACTTACTTAGTTCCTATAATCCCTGAAGAGAACAGAGTCAAACTTTGTGTTTTAATTAGGATTTTCAGTATTTATGGCCTAGAGCAATGAAAGAAAAAAGAAATTCTTGGGTTGTGGGAAAAAGGAAAGGACCAAGTTTGCATTCTTGTGACTGTCATTTACATTTTCTAAGAACAGATGTCAAATGTGAAAATGGTTTTATGATTCACAGCCCAGTATGACTAAAAGTAACCAAGAGCGTTTTGCATGAAATATTGGTAAGAAACATCTATCAAAGCTCGTGAACTTAAGCAAGGAATGCCACTCTGTGAGAAAGAGAGTAGACTGGCAATGACTAGCAATGATGATAATAACTAAGGTTCAGGAATAAATATTCCATAAATTAGTATGTTGTTTTATAAATATAGATGTTATAGATGCATTGCACTGATACCAAGGGCTGCAGAATTTAACAGATGTAGTTGAGAAGCTAATCTTGTGCCAGGCAACTGAAGCTTACAAGAATTTCAAACCTAATATCACTACAAATGTGCACAGATTCACTACAGTACTGAAATATTGAAAAGGTACATCTTTACCCTCTTTTGCTTTACAATAGAAGTTTATTAATGTGTCTGCTGTAAAGCATTCAGAAATGCCAGATGAATGAAGCATAATTATTCAGGTTTTTCTTAATTATTCAGATTCCTGTTCTGTCCTTGAGGGTGCATGATTTGTTTGACTGTTTCTTGATGAATGCTTGGCAGTCATTGAAGGCCAAACTCTGTAAGGGGAATCAGGATAATCACTACTGGTTATTTCTTAGTGATCATCATGCAAATATCGTAGTTTAATGGAACTAGCCCATTTCCACAAAAAAACACCATTATAACTCTTTTTTTTTTTTTTTATAGTGAAACTTTTTGCACTAAAAATGTACACACACAGCCCCCCCAAAAACAGTTTACTAAAAATGAAGCTGCAAAAACAAGTATTCAAAGAAGAGGAGGAAAAAAAACCCACCTTAAAAACCCAGTAAAACTGTATAAAAAAATCAAAAGAAATACATTTATTATTAAAGTTCAGCACCAATGCACCCAGAATGAAGTTTTGCTCTTTCCTGAGGGAATGAGAGAAAAGGGTGAGGTCTGGTTTAGTGCAGAAGTTATGACAACCTTTGTTGCTTTTTAAAATAAATTTACTTTAATAAAAAAAGTAGTAAAACTATCTGAAATGATCCTGAAAGAAAAGAAAAAGGCAAAAAAGCGCAGGAAGATAAACATTGTGAAAATGTATTTTTGTTTAGTAGCTCTGTTCCAGTCTCTGTTTTCTAGGTGTTCTAGATGCTCTGTAAGAATGTGGAAATATTACTGTAGAAAACACACAAAAGAAGGCTCAAATTTTAAAAGAGCCTATGAAAGGTAAAAAACAAGCATCTACCCACTTTTGTTTATTGATGCTAATTAGACACTTAATTGCTAACTGTGACTTTGAAAACTCACACTACAGTTTAATAAAAGAGATTATAAAACAAGCAAATATAGTTAACGGTTGGAAAGTGGGAAAAAGAACAAAATAATTATGTAGTTACCTGGATCAGCTATATGCATAAATTAACAGTTCAATATTATAGGAAGAGTGTGTTCTTCCTTGGTTGAAAAGCAAGTGTCTCACTCAAGATAATCATAATTATGTGGCTGGCTGACTGTTTATGTAATTTAAGTGGAGATGAAATTTAACAAAAGACATGAAAGAGAACTGTCTTTTGAAGCTGATTTTTAAAGTTGCAATGGTTTAAAACTAATGAATAGTTTAAGCTGAGACAAGCATGAATCAAACCTAATGTATGCTCCACTAGAAAAAGAGATTGGAGAAATAAAAATCATTTAGCTATACTGTAGTCGATAGATACTCACAATTTATTTCAAATAGGCATTTATTACAACCTCTCTTCATTTCTTGAAGTGTAGAGAAAATTTTTCATTTTCTACAATCCATTCAGAAAAATGTCAATTTAGCAAAAATGAACTCTAGCTTGGAGGCAAAAATGAAGTATAGCAGGGAAAAGTATCTAACAGATAAGAAAAACAGGGAGAAAATATTAACAGATCCAAAACTAACAGATTGAAAGTTGAAATTTAAATGTGTCTGCCTCACTTTTCATACGTCTCAGTATCTGTAAGCTTCTCAGTACCCTTGAGCTCAACCTCTCAGAAATATTTGAAATGCTCAATATTTGCGTATATGTGGGAAAAAAAAAACAACCCAACAAACTCAAACCCAACAACAACCAAACAAAACCATCTCTGTCTTCCACTGGACAGGTCTAACATTGAATACTATTTATTTTAGAATGGCAGTATCTGAAAGCTTTATTAGCATGTAAAGGAACTTTTAGAGTGTCAACATAAAGTTTGCCCTGTTTATGACTTTTGACTCCCATTTGTCTACAAAAATGGCAGGTGAAACATGAGACTATAAAATTGTGTCCTTTCACTGTGCATCACTCATAGAACTCAAGTGAGATTTGGTAATTGCCCTTCAGATGTTTCTTAAAGTTCTTGAAAGAAATTTTTGGAAGACAAAACTGCAATTTGAATCAGCAAGAATGTAATAGGGAATAGTACTTGTTTTCTAATTCATTCTTGCATCTGGGACAAGTCAAACACAAGGTAAGGAAAGGCAACAGTTTCTTTCTGTATCTAACAGATAAGTGAGAGAGAATTGCTGACTTTGTCACAAAGAACAAGATTTCCAAGATTGCTGGAATGCAATAGGACAAAGCATAAACCTTTCTAAAACTTTTCTCTGCAGGTATACATTCACTGCTTTCTATACAGATGGCTGTGTGCATACATACTCAGATGCACACACACTGATGTGTTCTTCATTTGCTTAAAACCCACAGTCAGAAAATGTAGCATGGCTGTTTTTATCATTTGATTATGTGGACACATGTTTCAAAATAAAAAAGCAAAATCTAACTTCCTGCTAATCATCATTCTTACTTATGGAAATATAAAGAAATATAAAAAATAAAAAAGAAAAAAAGAAAAAAATCTGTCAAAATGTCATGAAGACTGTTTGACCTACTCTTGGTTTGCTTCATCCGCTCTCAAATTTTGGTCAGGTGTGATATATATATAAGAGAAGCATTTCTTTTTCCCTGTGGAAATCAGTATTGACTGTTTTCTCACTGCTGGAAAAATAGTCACAAATGTTTTTTTATGTTTTATTGATAATTTCAGTTCAAGGTACAGTATATCACTATAAAATAATGCAGATTAGTTCTGGACATTAAATTTTAGTAAATGGTCATAAAAATATTACAAAATTGATTTTCATTGGGACAAGGAAATCTAAAAATAATAATTAAAACATTGATCTATCTTCTACAGGGATTAAAGGATCAAAATGAGCAACTGTTCCATACTAGTTTTCTCCTATCTGAAAAAAAGTTGATAACAAATGAGTTATGCTCCTTATTATGTGGAATTCTTTTTCTCTGTGCAAATATGCATAAATCTGTACTTATATGAATAGTTTGACTTAAATGAGACATCTTGCATTAGACTATCAGAATTTTTCACTGAGTCATTTAAATATAGACTTAAGTCAGAGAGTTTACATTTAAAGTATATTTGTAAAAAACCTTGATATCTAGATGTGTTGAGATTCATTATACCAGTTTCACCAATTGTAAAGAAGAAATTTCAGTTGGATTTACTTATGTTTATATATTTGTCTTAGAAAAGGGGGACAGAGAAAGTTCTTTTACTAATATCTATTTTAGAATCATGCAATCACAGACAGGTTTGGGTTGAAGAGACCTTTAAAGATCATCTAGTCCAACACCCCTGTCATGGGCAGAACATCTTTCATTAGATCAGGTTTCTCAAGTTCCATCCAACACGTTTTTGAAAACTTCCAATGATGGGACATCCACAACTTTTCTGAGCAACCTGTTGCATTGTCTCACCATCCTCATCATAAATAATTAATTCCTTATATCCAATATAAATTTACCTTCTTTCAGTTTAAAAGTGTTCCAGCCTTTGTAAAAAGTCTCTCTCCATCTTTCTTATA
Source organism: Athene cunicularia (assembly GCF_003259725.1). NCBI lineage: Eukaryota > Metazoa > Chordata > Aves > Strigiformes > Strigidae > Athene > Athene cunicularia. The sequence continues at coordinate 59,666,698 of NW_020799091.1, read as the reverse complement.
AGTCCTCTTTAAGTATTGAAAGGCCTCAACAAGGACTCCCTGGAGCCTTCTCTTCTCCAGACTGAACAACCACAACTCTCAGCTTGTCTTCATAGGAAGGGTTCCATCCCTCTAATCATCTTTTTGGCCCCCCCTCTGAATCTGTTTGGGCAGGTCCATGTCTGTCTTACACTGGGGGCCCCAGACCTGGACACAGTATTTCAGGTGAAGTTTCACGAGAGCAGAATAGAAAAAAGAGTATATGGTAGAAATTCCAAACTCTTTTGCAGAATATAATTCAGTACTCATCATGCACTTCCATATCCTCTGTCTGATGATAACCTGCTAATAGTCATGCTGCTTTTGTCTGCTAAACCCCTGTGAAAATGTTTGCCTACCTTTGACACACTGATTGGAAGGCAATCATAAGCACATGCTAAACTATCTTGCAGAACAAAGTCAGAAGTACTGCTTACTGGGAAATTTTATATAGATCAGATTTTCATTTATCTCTTTACTTTTGACATTGAATCAAATTTTTGAAATAACTGCTTTATGAAATTTGCTTTATTTTATAAGTACGGTAAAGATATTTGCGTAATTTATGAGTGATGTCAGAAAAAATAGATTTACTCCTTTTATGCATGGTGTACACAATATTTTCCTGAGGTTATATTAGGAAAAGCACACATTTAAATGGTATATGGCAGGATGAAAATTACCAGTCTTTAAGAGCACCATTTACATGATAAATAGATGGTCTGTGCTGTAATAGCAGTAAATAACATGAAAATAACTTATAAACAGCTTTTGTGGCTGTTGCTTATAAACAGGTCATCTATAAAGCAAAATAAGGAAAAAAAGAAGATAATGGCACTATGTTTTCTTGAGACCAAATAAATTTGATAAAAGTTCATTTTCTATTTTTGTATTGTACCATTTTACATAATTCATTAGTCACCATATGGTCCAATTCCTCACCTTGCTATGAAGTTGTTTCTCTGATAAGCTCACCAATAGTTAGGTGTGCAAACCTCACAAAGAAAAGATTCCTGATACTTTTAGGCAGTTGTTCTTAGCATTTTCTGATGGTATCGTTGGTAGATAAAAAATCATGTAATTGATTGATTTTTGCCTTTCAATGCTACTAATTCAATTACGTTCTCTCTTACCACTCTGTTTCTCAATGAGATGTCATAAAATGTCATGTTTTGCAGAAATGGGTTATAAGTACTGCTTAATACTAAGTGTAGTGTTCAAAATGGAAATTTATTGTTAACTATATGAAATTAAAAAAAAATCTCAGTGTGCTTCAGTTGTGTTTCATTAATGTGAGAGTGAAAATATGCTTTTTTTTTTAAGTTCATGTTACACTGATAGAAATTCTCATTTAAATACATAATAGATATGCATTGTATTTATCTGTAGTAATATTTTTCCTATATGCCTACACACAAGAATTTAGAAATCCAAATAATGTATATGAGGAATTTCGCACCCCAGGCCAATGCAAGTATCAAGATACTTGTAAAAAACATTTTGGAATTGATAATAACAGTGTTATTAATGAATTTCCTTATACTGTTGAATTTTGGTTTAGATACTGTATAAAAATAGAAAAAAACATGTTTAAGAAACATTATACATCATAGACTGAAAATAAATGATACAAAATCCTACTGTCAGAGGCATCAGTTTATTTAGGCATGAGAAATAATTGTTAGGAGAAGGACAGTGCATTCAGATAACTGAATGAAGAAAGATTTCTGATTATATTAGTTCATTGCTTCACAAAGATCAGGATATAAATGGATTCATCAACAACTCTCAGAATCACAGCTGTTCCATTCCTAGGCCCAGTAGGAAACATAGCCAAGCAGTGGAAGTAATAACAGTAAAAGGACAGAAAATGAGAAGAGGTCAAGATCAAGACTAAAATTTTCAATGTGCATTAGGTCTCAGTACACAAGGTTTATAGAGAATTACAAATTTCCATAATACATATGAGGTACAAGCCAGGAGGCATCCAGTCTATGAAGGGGCATATTCACAATACATAAATCTTTATCTTCTTTCTGGGCTACTGAGAAGCTCTGGGGAAAAAAAAAAAAAAAAAAAAAAAAAAAATGTAGAGAGTTAGATTAAGCAGAAGGAAAGGAAAGTGAACATCTTGAATTTTCCCTTTCTGTTTATTAAGCTGTTACACTTCTGAGATACTTAGGAATGAACTCTTGAGAGGAACTGCTTTCCATCTGGAAAACTCAGTGCCTGCATATGATTAGAAAGTGACCACAGAACTACAAGACAGAGAAATGTGAATTAAGATCACCTATTAAGATACATCTTGGCATTATATGTGTTGTTCAATTTGTAAAAGTTTTGGCCAGAGTCTGCTGAATTTAACTGTGGGTTTCTGGTACAGCACAAACTTGAGTTTCCTCTATATTTAGCCACACTGCACTTGATCGAAATTTTCCCTCTAGTTTGTGCAACATTTCACAATAATTTCATGCTTTGGGCAGAAGGGAAGGAAACAGGAGAAAAGAACACTTCTTGTATTTTTTTTTTGCATGGCTTTAAAACCAGGATGTAGTTTAATGCACTTGGGTTTGAAATAAACTCATCCTACAAAGATTTTGCAAGTGTTGTACTTGCCATTTATTATATTTTTAAGTATTATGTATGTTTGTGATTCTGTAAGATGGGAAAGGGGACTTACTCATCTACATTATGTGAAAAGAAGGGAGTAAAGCAAAAAGGAAGAAGAATAGAAGGAAGAGAAGAAAGGGAAAGTAGGATGGAAGGGAGGAAGGAAATGGGCCAGTTGTTGCCTATATTGAAGTACATAATGTTTAGATTTTAAAAACATGAAGACTTTCCAGCTAAATCTTTTCCTTTAAGCAATCTGGCCTTCTTGGCTAAAAATAAAGATCCTGCTGCCACAATAACATATTGCTCTTGATTAAAAATGCTCATTAAATAGAATTAAAATTCTTACTAGTGGCTAAAATTATTCCCTAAAAATAAATTATTAGACTCTAACTCATAGGAAAATTATACAGCTTAATAATGTTTTAAGGATAAAGGTTTGTTCAGATAAACTATTTATTTATTTTAGTGTGTAAAGACTTCTAATATGGTAAAACCAATGTCAGAATTAATGTGAATTCCAGACATGAGGAATGGTGTATTCTAACCTGCCTGTTTAAGAACTATGTCATAGCTGAACATTTTGAATCCATCCTTTCTCCTTTCTTTCTGTCATTTCATTATTCAACATTGCAGAAGTTGAGTTTGAAGAGTGGAGGGCAAGAGCACGACAGAAGAATTGCAACTGTTTCCTTTTGGGAACACCTGAAACCTTCTAGCAGAGATTTAATTTAGTACACAGTTATCACCAATTTATCCAGATTAATCCTTTTAGAGAAAAATCCAAAAGAAGGTCAGCACTACAGAACGACCTGCTGGGCTGTGCAGAGGTACTTTATCTTCCTACGTTTCCAGAATTCTGAAAGACATAAGGTTAAATCCCTTGTCTCTTCCATAAATTGAGACAAGCTCTTTCAGCTCATTCTCTGCTACTAAACAGGAGGACATTCATTAGAAGTGCTCCTATCTTTTCATATTCCTTCAATAATTGTTTAAATAATTGCTTTCCTTTAGTGAACTGTCATTTTTTTTCCCCCTGATATACCATTTCTGCACAGTCACATGCTATCAATGATATTTGTCCCAAGCAGAGCAAATAAATAGAAAATTAATTATCTATGAACACGTTAGAAATGTGTGCTCTATAGAGCCTATGTAGGCAAACTGTCACTTAATTCAGTCTCCTATTGATTCTAAACATCACTAATGGACTGATTTCTTTTGGACAAGGGTAGCTCTGAGGCTGGGATTAATATAGTGGGTGTAGGGTGGGTAGAAAATCTGTGATTAATGATATGAACATCTATGAAACCAGACAGAAATGTCATATCTCTCTTACAGTATACCAATCCATAACCATATTTTACCTCTAAAACATGATATATTTACATTCATAATGTAAGACTGGTTACATTAATAAAGCAATTATTTAATCTAGTAATATTCTAAAATTTATGATACATTTTTGATTTAAGATTTTTATGGTTAAGATTTAAGATTATTAACAAAAATATTAAAGATTTTTAGTATCACCTTTATACTGATATAAAGTTTACTGATATAAAGTTCCAAAATTCCATAAAGTTTTCTATAAAAAATCAATATACTTAAACCTTAATATGTGCTAAGCATAATCTCTGTAAAATGTGTTGATTTTTTTTTTCTCATATGGCAAACAGAATAAAGAAATTAAAACTAAAGAAAAACGTGTGCACCAGACTAGAATAATATCAAAATATACCTATGCTGAGGAGGAAGGGAGGAAATACAACACAGATGGCACTGATTTAACATACAGGACCTCATTCAGTGTCTATTAAGGTAGCAGAAGAAGAAATCAATTATCTGCACGAGCTCCAAACTTTTTTTACAGACACATATAGACCCATCTAAGCTCCTCTTTTATAGCAATCGGGTGTTTTTCTTCACATGGGGTTGTACTCATGATGCTGGACTTCCATGCTGACTGAGAGGTCCAACACTGTTCCATGTCTGTGTTAAAGCCACTCAGAAAAGAAACCAGAGAGGATCTTGTTCACAAGCTTTCGGATTAGATTTTACAGCACTGCTAGTCTTTATGTTCCTAATGACTGTGCAGGTACCTCTAGAAATAATTCCCTAGTTAATGCAATATAAAATATTGAAATGATGAGGCAAAATGCTGTTGGGGTAAAATACCTGCAACTGATACATTTCATAGAGCAAATACAAAATGCTGTTGACACCTGCAACTTTGTGGGCACTGTTACAACACGTATAACTACTAAAATTTTGATTAAAAGTACTACTTGTCAGGAAAAGGCCTTCTATTACTGGAAATCTATTAATCAGTAATATAACATCCAAAATATCTATTTGTTACCCAAACAAAATGTCTGCAGAATAAAACAGTACTGCAGCATACTGGTCTCCAGCTGCTACATAAAAGATTGGGATGGATCCAACAGAAAACAGATATTGAATGAGATATTATTATTCATTTTTCTACTGTAGCTACTCTTATTATTTTTATTATCTTATTCTCGAGGATCAATTTTTTGGGCCTTGTTTTTTGTGTATATACACCTATAAAGAGTATAGACTGTCATCACTTTGACTAGTACTAACTGTAAACAATAAATATGTATCTCCTGAATAGTGCATACTCAGGAAGTTGAATGGATCTGGGATTTATTGAGGAAGATCCTTTTCTCTAAGGGGTTAGCATGTGCCTCTTAGCACCTGAAAGCATCAAATTTCTGTCACATGGAAATTGATCTTCATTTGAGTTAGCTTGTGATGTCTAAAAGCTGTCTGCATATCTAAACTATTAACTCTAGGCTTTCTTTAGGATATCAGAAGCACAAAAACCTAGAAAGGGGATTCATCAGGCCTGAGATGTCCATTCTGGGTTGAATTGTTTTTTAGAAGTATTTCTTAGTAAGCTTTTGTTAATCTATCCCATCTCTTAAACTCTTTAGACACAGCAAATAGATTTCTGAGCAGACTAACTATATAGTGTGCAGTGGTTAGACACATGCATACACATAAGTATTTCTGCATCAGCTGTGAGGTTAGAGGTGTAACCTCAGCCAGGATATATCACCCTATGTATAAGTTAAAAAAATGTGCCTCAAATTTCTGTATGGGTCACGATGTTTGCATCTGATATGTCAGTGTCTAAACTTTAACATTCACCTTGACCCTGCTGAATGTAGAAATCTGAAGAAAAATTACTTCAGCCCACTACAAATCTAGTTAATTTATGAAAAAGGGGGACATTTTTACATAAAAATAGTGGTCATTTTTTGGAAGTTATTTTCTAATTTTTTTTTTTTTTTTTTTTTTTTTTTTTTTTTGTAAGGAGTAAGGTAAATGCTAAGTGCCTTAGGGAGAAAAGCTAGAACTGGTTTTATTTTCATCTGGATAGAACACGGATCTGAGTTTTCTTCCTTCACTCTGTCTGTATCTCTCTTTGCCATTTTATGAGTAACACAGAAGTGGAGGCATAAGAAGGCTCTGTCAAGAGTTTCACTGGTTGTCTGAGGATGTACTTGGAAGAGATAATCCTTTAGCTTCAACTCTTTCCCTGATTTCTTTTCTTTTGCATAACATTATTTCACTTTCAATCGATTATCTTTTGTCCTGGGAGATCTTAACTTGCACTGTTATGACCCTGGTGCCTTCTACTCCTGTGCTCAGACAACGCTTCCTGTTTTACTAGCCATTTCGGCACCAACACTTGGAGAAAATTATAAAACTATGAAACTGTGGGGTTTTTTGAAGGACCAGTTCAAATCCCCAGACTGACTCTCTGTGAGACCAGGTAAATTCTTGTGCAGTTTTTAGCACAACAAACATGCAGCTAGGCTGTGAGATTGTAACAACACTGACATAGACTTGTTCTGTTGTGGAATTGCAGCCTCAGTCATAACTCTCCTCAACAGTCCATAAATATTTTTTTCCTTGTAAAACATAAACAATGATGAATATCTAGTATACTCATGAGGCAGATGACACCCAGTTGGGTGGGAGTGTTGATCTGCTCGAGGGTAGGGAGGCTCTGCAGAGAGACCTGGACAGGCTGGAGCCATGGGCTGAGCCCAACTGGAGGAGTTTCCATAAGGCCAAATGCCGGGGGCTGCCCTTGGGCCACAACAACCCCCAGCAGCGCTACAGGCTTGGGGAGGAGTGGCTGGAGAGCTGCCAGTCAGAGAGGGACCTGGGGGTGTTGATTGACAGCCGGCTGAACAGGAGCCAGCAGTGTGCCCAGGGGGCCAAGAAGGCCAATGGCATCCTGGCTTGTGTCAGCAATAGCGTGGCCAGCAGGGACAGGGAAGGGATCTGACCCCTGTACTGGCACTGGTGAGGCCGCACCTCGATTCCTGTGTTCAGTTTTGGGCCCCTCACTACAAAAAGGACATTGAATGACTCGAGCGTGTCCTGAGAAGGGCAACGAAGCTGGTACAGGGTCTGGAGCACAGGTCGTACGAGGAGCGGCTGAGGGAACTGGGGGTGTTTAGTCTGGAGAAGAGGAGGCTGAGGGGAGACCTCATCGCCCTCTACAGCTCCCTGAAAGGAGGTTGCAGAGAGCTGGGGATGAGTCTCTTTAACCAAGTAACAAGCGATAGGACAAGAGGTAATGGCCTGAAGTTGCACCAGGGAAGGTTTAGACTGGATATTAAGAAGCATTTCTTTCCAGAATGGGTTGTGAGGCGTTGGAATGGGCTGCCCAGGGAGGTGGTGGAGTCCCCATCCCTGGAGGTGTTCAAGAGTAGGGTCAACTTAGCGCTTAGGGATCTGGTGTATTTGAGAATGGTCAGTGTTAGGTCAATGGTTGGACTGGATGAATATCAAGGTCTTTTCCAACCTAGATGATTCTGTGATTCTGTGAGGCAACATATAGTTGGATGTGATTCCCCATGGACCAAACATGTTGTCATGCTTATTTCCATTTCCTTTTAAACTTGAAAATGGTGGTACTCATCTTGATCCTACAGGTGATGGGGAAAAGGATCTGGTATGAGTGTTTGGATCCTGCAAATTAAAAATTGACTGTAATGCTGGTGCCACAGACACGCTTTTTCTTAATGTCCATGTTACTCTCACTGAAAAGTGACCCAATAGAATAAAGATGTTGGTAAATTAGAGCAAGTCCTGTGCCAACAGGATGGTCGGGGCTGAAGCAGTTGTACCTTGAGAGAGGCTAGGGAGCAATATTTTCTCCACCCGGGCCAGAGACAGCTTCAGGGGCACCTCACAGCCACCTTCCCATACCTATGAGGAAAAGCAAGATTTTTACTACACCATACAAGAGTGAGGAATAGTGGTCATCAGTTGAACCAACATATATTCTGACTGTATTCAAGTGACAGGAGATGGTGGGGAGAATCCTAGTGAAAATAATGAAACTAACCTTGTTAACTTAGTTTCTTCTCTTTTGTGGCTTGTTTGTCTTCTTTTATGCAAAGAACAACATCTTTTCATGTTCCTGAAAATGCAGGAATTTGTTTCATGCAATATACAGATCACATCTTATAGTACTAGATCTCTTAACAGCAGCATAGACTTTTGAGGAAAATGAGAAACATTAACCTGAAAAGTTCCTCCCCTCTTCATAAACACTCACATAAATACTTAACAGTAATCCAATACATTGAAATCTCAAATTATTAAAAAAAAAATATTCTAGCCTAATAATAATTTAAGTATAGTCCCCTTACCGTAACAGAAAAAAAATAATCAGGAGAAAAACTCATTTTATTTGAAATAATGCCTGTAATTCTCAAAATGTTATATAATGCATGAATATCAGCCTGCTACAAAACCTAAGAAAAGCTGTTGAGCAGAAATTAGCCTTTAAATAAAATTTAAAGGCCTATAGAGAATACTTGTCTTGAACAGAAAGGTAGCTTTTGTTCCATAATTGGAACTCATAATGTTTTTCCTGCTAGAGCTTATTAACCTGTATATGTAATACACAACAATGCACAGTATGTTTTAACCACTTTAATCTTTATAAAATCTTGCAATTATAATCTCCAAAACATGTGAAGCTATTTTATAAAGTTAATTGAGGGTCATGGAGTATTGTTGCCTACATAGTGTTACTAAGCTAGTGGACGGTAACATTTTGCTGGAGTTTAGTTGACACTCTGTTAACTATACCTAAGTGGCTTGCTTATCTTCTTTGTTTAGCTGGTCATTTGACATCCACTAATTTTATGTAATGAAACAAAATACATAAAACTACGTTCATTTACAATACAGCATGTCTTTTTCAGAATCTCTCTTTCTCTATCCCTATCTGTGCATGGAGGAGGGAAAAAAAACTGTATTAATGTAAACAAGGTACTGGTAATAATTAACATTTCTCAGATAGCTGTGATGGACTAAATTCCCCTTGAAATATGTTTTCTGTTATCAATATTTTAATAATTTACAGTATCATCTCCACAGGTTTGTGTAGACCTCTAGAATAGAAAAGTCTTTAAACCATTTAATAGAGAAGTTGTGTTGTCTTTCTTTTTTTTTGTTGTTATTTTACAAAACCTTGCAAAAGAAGAACTACATACACTAGACAGAAATTGAGTTCAAATTTATCATTGTTCTTCATTCTATGGCATCATTTCCACATAGGTAGAATAGGTATGAAGTGGTAGCACATCAGAATGGTATTTGGCTAGGACAACAGCTAATGAAGTCCTGGATTTCCAGTTTTGTACTTCTCCCATTGAAGTTCATGAAATTAATCTGAATGTCAGATTATGAGTCACTAATTAGCTGAAGTGGTAGTAAGGTTCCCAGCAGTAACAAGAAGTGACAAACCTTTTCGTAAATGTTTGGTAACAATTCAAAATAACAAGTTTTAAATCAGGCCCTACTTATTTCTGGGACATTTGTTAAGCAAGTAGGCATCAGACAAACCCACAATGCCCTTCTATAAATCCTCCTCACAGAACCTCAAAGCATGATTTACTCATGAAGATTCTCACAAAATTTCTTCACTCATGTGGAAACATAAATGAGCTTAACAGAGTTACAAAGGATTTTTATATCCCTTATGTATGAAAACATGAAAATGACCTTCTTTAAAGGGTCACTTAGTTGAGAATATCATCCTAGAAAGGCCAATCAAAAGAGTATTGCCCAAGTGACACACCATCTAGGTTGACAGAAGTCTATGTCTTTAGGTGGTTAACCTTAAACTTTTTTATTATTAAAGGTATTGGTCTGGCAAATGAGCAGGAGTAGATTTTCTCCATCATTTCCCAAACATAAAAGAAACTAAGCTGCTCTTTTGTTGTGCTGAACATGCCTATTTCTCTCTCTTCCCTTGCATTTTCTTTGTATTCTCAAAAATCAGTGTAAAGGAAAAGAAAAATATACTGATTAAACCCCCACAGATTTTTTTAAATTTTAATTTCCAAATCAGCACTGTCTGTATACATATCAGTTATATACCTTATTGTCCTGGTTTTGGCCAGGATAGACTTAACTTTCCGTGGGCTGAGAGGGAGCACAGCTGAAGGGCTGGGTCCCAATCAATCATTGGAGCATTCTGTGTCATGTGAGGTCAAAGCTCAGCATATAGGTGGGCACATGTTCTCTCACATTTGTTTGTTCTGGTTTTGGTCTCTAGATCAGCTGGGCAGGTTTTCTCTGGTGCAGCTGAGATTGCTGCTGGGGATGAGCTCTGTACTATTCAGTGAGCCACTACTGCATTTTACCCATTTTGGACTACTATAATTACTGCTGGTTTTGCTACTAAATTTTTGTTATTTAATCTACTTTTTTTTTTTTTTGGGGGGGGGGGGAAGAAGTAAACAACTGGCCAGCTGTTGATTTGCTGCTGGCTGAGTTCAAACCACAACACTTATCTAAGTTATAAATGTAATCCTTTGTATTATGGACACATTAAAAATAGACTGACAGAAGCATAACTATTTGGTCATCAACACCAAAAATGCAAAATAAGGGTGTTGTTAAAAGTTATGTTCCTTCTTAAAACAATTAACTGGGATGGATCATGCTTAAATCATACTTAAAATAAATATCTGCAGAGATTTCATTATAATTTGTACAAGAAGATGACCCCAAAATAAAAGGAGACAAGGAGCATTTACACATGTAGCTAGGTAGATTAAAGCACCAGCTGCATTATTTGTAAATCCCTAATATATAAGGTATCTAAGGTAAGAGTTTAAATCTGAACATTTTTTAAAGAGGAAAGGATCTCTATTTTGTTAAACAAAGCTGATTGAGAAGAATAGAACGAATTAGAGAGATTAATTGAAAAAACCTCTGAAAATAAAAATGGTCTCTACTGCAGACAGCTTAATGACTGAAATCTACATCTGTTGAAAATCATCTAAAACCTTTGTGAAGAGCTCATTGAAATACAGGTGGTCTATAATAATACAGTTAGAGAAAACAAATCAAGATGCACATTTCATAACCTGCTCTTTGCTTTACTAATGCTCAGTGACTGCCACCGATTAATATTGGAAGTATATTTGAAACATTTCAAGCACAAGGTGGTTTTCTTAGAGTTGGATAGGGAAAGGAATCACATGGTAGTTGCCATCTTGGATATGACCAGTGTATTTAAAATGCTATTACTTCTGTTTGTGTGGTCACAAGCCATAATGTACTGCAAAAACCTTGACCAAAGGTACAAACCCCTTACTTTTAACGTAACTCAAACTGTGGGCTCACATTCCATAGACCTATTTTTAGGTGTTTATCTGCTCTTCTTAAATCAGAGGTCACTCTGACATGGGGTATTTCAATTTACAAGTCAACTATCACTTTCCAGTGGCTGTAGAGGTAATCCAGGGAGTCTGAGCTCTTAATTCAAGGGGCTTTGTTAAGGTATAGCCCTGGCTATATCAACTCTCATGTTTCCATGTGACACCTCAGAATATTTAATGCCAATGTTTCTGGGTCAATATTTATACAGGTAGCGTGCTGGGAGCACATTGTAGTCCCCTGTGACTCTTGTTAGGAAGTACATTTACACGTCACTTCTTTGCTTCAGTGTTATTGCTAGATATGATCACAAAAAAATCTTTTTTTTTTTTTTTCCTGTTGGACATTATAGGTGGGCACAGTAAAATACTGACTGCAATTTGTTTCTTTATCTGATCATGTATAATTGTTACAGCAATCTGCTGAAGTATGAGGATGTAATTTTCTCTGTATACTTTAAGTTTGAAACAGAGAAGCCAAAATAAAGCTGAGTTTCAGGATGTGTGGAATGTCAGAAGCATAGGCTCTAGATGTATGTAGCGCAATGTCCCCAGTACCCACCCATTAGATCAAAAAAATGTCATCATATGGTCTCTTAAACTAATAGTTGATATATCTGTGGTGGTTTAGGCCCTGCTAGGACCGGAGACCACGTTGCTGTTGTCCCATCCCCACCCTTAGACTGGACAGGCTGGAAGTGAGGCACAAACACCGGGGTTGAGATAAGTAAAAAATTTAATACAACAGTGTAACAAATAACAACCTGAACAGCAACAATAGCAATAACAACAACAACAACAATAAACAGTAATAACAGTAAACAAAACAAAAGATATACAGAGAAATACCACAAGGACACAGCCAGCTTGCTGCGTGTGCTTCCCGCGACCAAAGCCCAAGGAAACCCTTCCTGCACTTCAGTGCCGGACCTGACATCAGCATGGTATGAATAACCTGGCTGGGGATCCTTTCCCACTGCTGGGGAAACTTAACCCTATCCTAGCTGAACCAGGACAATATCGAAGTTCTAAAATTAAAAAAAAAAAAAAAGTGGCATTAGTAAACTCAGCACAACATAGCAAATCAGTAAGAAATGTATCTTATTTGCTAGGATGACATTTTACATGCTTGGTTTTACGTTTTTCAGTGCCCCATCTCATAGAAGGACAGTTATGCTCTTTGCTGTTTGACAAACATCATTCTGTAATGCACTGACTGTAATTCCACTGACTTTAAGTAAGGAATGTGACTCCTAGGACACTTTTCTGCTATGTCATATTTTTAATTGTAGTAATCCTTCAAAAAATTTTCATGATTTTTTTGTTGTTGTTGTTAGAAAGAAGACATGATATTTAGTAATTCTTTTACCTACAAACTTCAGAATGTTTTTGTTGTTTTGGATTCTAAACCTGACAATCGGACTTACGGCCTGGTTTCATTCCAGTTTATGGTCAGTTTTAGTCATTTAGCTGAAGCTACCAGCTGATGATCTAGCTGCTAAAAACGTTTTGTGAAGTTACTCAAAATCTCCCATGAGAGCGACTTAGATCTGGACTGCTGCTTTTAGAGAATTTTCTAGGATTATAAGGATTCCTAATTCAGTGTGACAGTTTAGAGGCACAAGTGAGATGATAGTGTGAGTCCGGGCTATTGCTCTCTCTGTACTTATGTGTTGTGTCTATAAATAAAGCATGATAAATCTGGGGGTGAGAAAAAAAACAGAGGAGGGTGAAGGTTTATCATTGCTTATTCTATACTTGAACACAAAAAGCAAACTGAGAAAAAAAGAATTTCTGTAGATAATGGTAGGAGAACAGAATATCCACTGGAGATGGTTATTATCAGAATCATTACCTGCATTTACTCTGCAATCAAAAACATCCAATATTTGGAATGATACAAATACAAAAGATAAAACCTTATCCTGTGTATCTAAAATAAATAGCAATCAATTTTTGTCCTCACAATGTTGTAATTTATTCTGAAAGTATCAAGACCTCTCAGACTCGATATCATTTTTTCCTTCATAGAGCTGAAGACCAGCCCAGCCTTCAGTTTTCCTTATAATTTCTGAACACCCACATGTTTTAATTACATGGGGCAGATGGCACAAAGGGAATTGTGTTTAGATGCCTTCTTGTCATTCCTTTATTTTTTTAAATTCAAACATATATATGTGACGGTTTCCATGATCATTGCCTCATTTATTTGGAATATGTAGGCATGTTTATACTTGCAATTTTGAAGTAGTATTTACTTCTCATACACATCTCTATAGTATTGTTTCACAACTGTACAAGGAAATAAATCACACAGGTCAAAATCGCTTGGAGAAGTCATCAGATAAGAGAAACTGATTTGCTTACAGAAAATTTATTTGTTAAAAACAGTCCACCTGAATGCTTTTTATATATCTGAGACAGTTATCTTCTCTTAATGGTATGCTTGCTTATTTGCTAGGTAATTCTGCTCTGAGGCTTTGTTCTGCAAGCAAAGATATATTAAAAGGTCTTCACATCTCTAAAGAAGTTTCAAGTACTTTTGGAGCACTTGTAAATCAAATGGATAAAATCAAAACAATAAAGCAGGATATGAATAAAAAGTTTTTAATGTTTGGCCTAAAGCCAAAATTACAATTAAAGTTGTAAATATCACCACTAAATAGATAACAATATAAAAATTTGTGTTAATCAATAAAAATGTCTATATAAACCTTTTTAAGAAAATCTATTTCAGCAACTCGCAGCAGTATCAGCCCAGTTGTACTGTGCTTTCCTTTTTGAATAACATTGATACAAGAGAATTAAACTTTTAAAGAAACAGTCATACATAACGTTAAATGCTTTCAGGGAATATTAAAACTATTTTTGTTCAGTGGTCTTCATACACGTTAGAAAAAGAGCTTCCACCCATTATATCTGTTACTCATGGGAAATTATCCATCATTCTTCATTGAATAAAAGCTTTTCCTTCTAACAACATAATTTTAATGATATTACTGTAGTTTTTCAGAAATAAAGTATATGGCATGTAATCAGACTTAATTTTCTTCACTAGAATAACCCTCATGTTGCCAAGGGAAATATTATAACACCATACTGTCATTCCCAGTATGTGCCAATTTGAGCCCACATAACAAATATTTTTCAAATATATACATTTAAATTAATAATAAAGACTCATATTATACATGCATGTCACAGATGTGATTTCAATTATAGCTCCTTTATCAACTAGGCAAAGATTTTATGAAAGGTAATTTTGTAAGAGTTCATACTTTTTTTTTCATACATTAAGTGCACTCAGAATTAAAAATAAATAAACTCTTCAGAATTAATCTGTGAATGTTTTTTAAATAGTTTGTCTTTTTAAAACCATGGGCTACTGGAGTTTGTGTCCTTTTATGTTTGGTTATGCAAGGCCTGAACAGGTGAGGGATGTGGCATGGTGAAAGAGGAAATGGGCAAGATGTAGCTAATACCCCTTACTGTTGTCTGCTACAGTTATTACTTTAACACAAAAAACCCTCATCTGCAAGTGCAGGACAGGTGCACTATAGAGGAAGCAATTTTTATTATTCTGATATAATTTTTTTTTTCTTTTATAAACTGGGATTGGTTAATTTGTTCAGATGGTATTGGTTTGTTCATCAAAGAGATGAAAGAAGTAGAAAGTTCAGGTCTACCTAGTAATTTTTTTCGATTTTGTTTCTTGTGATTTTTTACCTTTTTTTTTTTTTTTTTTAAATTATTATTTAAGAAAACATATGGAAAATACTTAGTATGTGGGAACCAACTATAAGTAAATATCATTTTTAAAAGAAAAGTCCCATAGTGGATGTTATTAGGAACAATCCTGATAAAATAAAATACTTCCCATACTATCAAACACGCTTTTTGCAAAACATATATGGGTTGCAGAAGAAGGACTGACAGTTTATAAAAGAGATTTTGGTCAAATAGCACCTGTGCTGTGGCTGTTTCCGAGAATGTAAGATAAATTTTAATATTTTGCTTCTCTCTTGTGTTTGGTAGTGTTCATTTTTATTGTGCTGCATCTATGCTTTTCACTTAAACATGATATACACAACAAACTATAAAGTACAAAAGTAGGAAGAAAAAAAGTGGTCTTGAAAATGCATTTTTTCCATGTGTGATCTACAGCAAAGAGACAGATAATTTAGAAATGTACCAATTCCTCTGATTTGTCACAGCCACTCTTGGGAAACTTAATAGAACTATTTCATTCATTGTTTGATTAGGAAAATGGGAAGGGCAAAAATGGTGCCTAAGAGGACATGACAGTTCTGCATTATTCACGAGAGAAGAATGTAGAGAGAAACAGCACATCCCACACAAAGCAGGATTCATTTCTCACTGAGTTGTGGTTTTCTTTGAGAGCAAAAAACATGCTGAATCTCTAACACAAGTTATTACAGCACAACATACAAAAACATGACCCAGGGAAGAAAGAAAAAGTGACAGTTTCTTAGTCAGAAAATAGATTTATATGAAGATTTATTTTTTAGAAAATGCTTGAAAACATAGTAATATTCCATTAAATGAAATGAGCTTTTTAGCAGATGGAAGACTGAAGTTCCTAGGGTTTTATTTAGCCATGAGAAAACATAATTATTAATTATGTTTTGAAGCAGAAAAAAAACATGAAAAAAATTATTGAAGCTTAAACAGATACAGCATATATTTGTTACTAACTAAAAATTAAATCTAATTATATAATGAAAAAAACTCATTTAAATACAGAATTAAACATGTCTTAGAGTTTTTATTTTGTCTATGAAAATGGCCATATTCCAAAATATCACATAATTTTTAGAACTATGAAATGCAAAAAATGCTGAAATTAAATACTTCAGTATTTTACATTTCCACCATAGCACTTATACAAACAAACCAAAAGAAAACCACTGCTCTTTTCTAAATTTGCATGTAGTTTTTATGGGCCACACATTCAAATCTCAGCAGAAAAGCATAAGTTTTTCTTAAAAGTTTATAAAATGTTAGCATTTTCTCAACAGTCATAAATTACTTAGTTATGGCTTATGTAATCACTGCCTTGGAAGATAGATTCATTTTACAGATAAATTTATTTTTCTATTATTTAATCAGAAATTATAAAATTAGGATTTTATATCCTAATGACAGGATTCTATCCTATCCAAAATCACGGAGAGCAGTTGCACACAAATTCACAGGAACTAAGACATATTACTTAAAATTATGCGAACAGTATTTGCTATTATTTGGTAAGTCACATCTTAGAATCCATTTCATAAATTTATTAATGCTAGTTTTCATCTGTTGTTTCTACTTTTAACATATTAGATGTTCTTTCTCTTTAAGGGACATCAAAATGTTTCAACAGAATATATACTTTTTTTCCAACAGATTTGTTCATTATCTTGGTATTTAATTTACGTTTTGCCAGAATGCATAAAATACTGGAAAAAAATCATAAATATGTCAAGATTATACTTTTTTTTTTTTTCTTTTTTTAGAGAACAACAATAAAAAAGGATTCTTCCCTTCTAGACATTTCAAGTACAAATTATTTTTTCAAACTATGTATAATTTTAATTTCCATTCTATCATGCACTGTTAAAGTTTTTGCCTCTTCATAAACAACATAATAATTTCAGATATCTGTCGATTTTTTTAGAAGTAATTTCACAAGTTCAAGCAAAGTATTACTTAGTAGCAATGCATGTGAATTGAGTCCCACAGTCAAAGCAATGACTGCTTGGAAAGGATAGATAACCATGTCTGAATTCTCACAGGATATATACAAAGACAGTCAGACACATGCCTGTGCCCATATCTAAGCTTACATTAGCTGTATATTTTTAAATGTTGCCTATCCATCTCTAAAGGCAGAACAAAAGCCAGGCAAAGGCCAGTTCTCGACCTCTGCTCAATTTTTACTGTCTGAAACTGCCCAATTTGTAGTCCTCTCCTACAGATAGTTTTCCATGAAATGGCTTTTATCCTATTCTACTTCTTCTCTGTTCCATTTCTTCTTGCTTGTCCCTTTCATTTGCTTTTCAGACTATTGTGAAGTACTTCTAGCATCACCCCTGCCCTGAATTGCAGTCAGTTTATCCAAGACCTTTAGAGAAGCATGGTTAGAAAATCATGGTCTCAGTCTGATAAATACAGGGAAGAACCATAATTTTATCACACAGTCAACTCACCACTGAAGCCGGATTTTGGTCATATTATAGTCCCAGAAGGAGAGCTGGGACAAGGAAATTTCTTTATAAGAGTAAACTTTCTTTTTTTTTTTTTTTTTTTTTTTTTTTTTTTTTCCACAAGGAGTGTGAAGTGAAACATGCCAATGGTCTGAGTGCTTTGCTTTCATACAACTCTTTCCTCTAGAACAAGGTTTTTACATACAGGCAAAAAGAGATGAGAGCACTACTTTTGTGTCATCTCAGGCCATGACTATTGTTAAAATGCCTGATATTATAATGGTCCTGTAGGCAACCAAGCCAGTACATCCCTTCCTCATCACATAGCCTAGGAGGATTCTTTACTAGTTTCTGGCACTGAGGTCAAGTGACATTGCCTGGTCAGGTGTATGCTATTAAGCCATTTATCTTCTCAAACAGGGCAACAACATCTAGCCTGCTTGTTGGGATGAGCCTTGCATGGAGGTAAATCTCAAACTCTACCTAGGACTGGGAGACCAGTCAGTCCGATGGGTGTCAAAGGCTGATGTGAGCAGTCCAGGTGAGAGCTGTAGAACCAAATCCATGATCAGGCTAGTACAGTTAGTTGTCTTGGGGCATCTCTTTAGTAGAAACTTCCCAGATCTTCTTATGTTGCACAATACCTTTGTTATATGTATTGTGAAAAGAAAGAGGGTAGCTGATACATAGTGGGGAGCAAAGCAGGATTTTGTTTTCTTTGAATTTAATAAGTGTTAATTTTATGTGAAAATTATGTAGAGATAATGTGATAATTCTTAGTGATTACTTCTCATCACTGCTTGTAAGTGTGACACTGAAGCAGAGGGAAAAATAAACAAAGCCAGGAAGCATATGGTTAAAAAACCATGCTACACCAAGCAACATATAACAGAACTATCTCAATGACTGTAGTTTCTTGCATTATCATGGAGGCATTGTTCTAAAACTATTTTTATATATATTTTCATATATGTGAGTGATAAATTAAAGTGTAGATAAGAATCTCAAAGGCCAGTGCGGTGCTTTAGCTCTTGACTCACTGAAAGTGCGAGAAACCCTTGTCAATTCATCTTGGCAGAAGAGTGATCACTTCCTTTTTTGGCCGGATTTTTAGAGACAAAATATGTTAAGACTATGAGAGGCAAGTCCAAATGATCTATACCTCTTCTCTTACTCTGAATCTGTGAATACTGAAACTGGGACAGCCTGCTGACTATGTAGCAGCAAAGGGAAACCAGCTTCCAAGCACAGTTGCTGTAATAGGCAGAGCATGTGTGGTAGGAGTAGCATATAGTGACATAGTGAAGAAACATGATCATTGTAAACTCTTTTTGTGCCTATTTTATACACTGCTGATGAGGTAAAGATGCCTGTGGAATCACCTCAACAGGACCTTATGTTGTTCTAGGTGTCAGTCCAGGTGCAGTTGCCAAATCCACAACTTCAAACTTCAGTGTTCTGTAGAGGCAGCTCTGACCAAGTGAAAGGGTGAGCAAACTCATTCCACTCTTGGTACTGTACCAAGCACAGATATCGAGCTGAAAAAGGAAAAGCATGAGAGGTGACAGAAAAAAAAGACAGCAAATACGGCAAGTTTTCCTTCCCTTTTCCCCCTGAAATTTAAGCCTTCCATAGTGTATATATTTGTCTCTCCTCTCCTATTAGATGAATTTTCATTTATTTGGTTGTGATGCACTGTTTCTACAAAGCCTATGATGTCCCTTAGTTTAATAAAGCTCTCTGTTTAAGCTGTTACTCTTACTGGTCTAATTACAACAGAATAAGAAACCTTTTCAGAAAGATTTCACTGAACTTCAATAACAGATGAAACAATTTATACAAACCACAAAATTGAGACTACATTATTCCCAAACAACAAATGCAGGAAGGGATATTTAAATCAATACTTTTTTCGACAGACAAATCAGTGGTTTTTGTCTTCAGATACCCAATCCATAAATTTTAGAAAGGCAAATTGCCACAGAGGTACTTCAAATGGGCAGTTCAGAAAATTATTTCAACAAAAAATTCAACCCCAGATGTTTTGCATAATAGTATATTGTCAGATGATTGTTTATTAGGCACAACACTTTGAGAATCTCTGAGACAACTATGTTCCTTTAGTGGATGATTTTAATAACTAAAAATAATTTCAACATGAATAATGTATTCAGATAATGTACGTATGCATATATGCAAATAATTCATAGGAAATTTGCCTATGCATATACATACACACACACACACACACACACACACAGAGGCATCCTGAGGTAAACAATATTCATCCCGTCAGATAAGTTTCTATTTACAATATTCCTTGTTAATACTGAAATGCATATTCCATATGCTCCTGTCTTATCTATATCTGGCTTCATAAATCAGTGTTTATGAGGGTTAGAAATGTCCTGTCCACAACATCCAAAGGAAAAGAGATCCTATCCTAGCTGATCACCAAAGTACTGAAATTATACATCTTCCCAATTTTCCCTATGTTCATCTCCCTGCATCTTCTCTTGCCCGAGTAAGAGTCTAGTACTGGTTTTAGCTAATTTATTGTGTACATTTTCTATAATATAAACTACAGAAAAAAGAAGTTCCATATTATCTCCAATGTAGTCTGAAAGCTCCATTTGAAAATCAGGTCTGATTTCAGGTATGTCTGTAATGTCAATGATTCTCAAGTGAAGAAATTCTCTTATATCTAAAGACAGTTACAGCCTAAGAGTTGGGAGACTATTATTACCTCCAAAACAATTTATCCTGGAAATATCATGAATATCCTCTGTTGTGTTAGACATCAAATGTTTCAGGAATCTACAGGCACTGATCCTCATCTTTTTGCAGAACTTTGGAAGCCATGATTGATTGGTTCATAGTTGCAAAATAACCTAATTCCATTAGTGTATGTCAGTTCTGCTGTAGGAACACCACTGTACACAGGAGACCAGGCTGGCACCGGTGCCTTGAAAAAAGAATATTGTCTATCTCTGCCAAATGCACTTTCTGGTCTTTCTGATGGTTCACTGCTACACATGCCCTTTGGATTCAGAAATTCCCCCCAAAGCCTTAAGGTGTCTCTTTATGTATCTGTCCCATGCCATAATCATTTGGATTGAAGTTCTGAGGAGATTCTGGCCACAATTCATGTTAGTTTGTTACCAGTTCAAGTAGTCTTATCATTGACTCATTCTGTCATTCAATGCTGCAAGTGCTGAGAATGACAATGACTTCTGCCCTTTAAGAAAAGCAGGTTGTCAACACAGACATTCCAGAAGGCCTCCAATTTGTTAACATAAAGAACCTACTACATATAACAACACCTGCCATAAACACAGGTTTTCAATAAAATAATCGGGAAAGGTGCATCACAGGGCGAGTGTCTGTGCTGTGATCTGTATCACAAATTGCAACCTGTTATTATGGACATCACTGTCACTTTGATATCAACCGAACATGGTGAAATGTAAGCTACTTTGAGTGCTCAGTCTCTTATCACCTATCTGCTCCATAGTGCTTCCATATATCCTCAGTGAGTCCTGGTCATCAAAGCACATAGGTAAGGCCACAGCCTACCTATCAATGTTTTTGACACAGACAATGAGAAGAAATGAGAAGCAATATTTTCATATTGGAGTAATTGGATATCAATTATTGACAAGTGAATATGCATTCATTGTGTGATTCCTGTATACAGAAGTAAATAATTACCTGTATAGACAAGTATTTGTAGAAAGAAAAGGATGAAGAGATTATATAATATAAAACCCAAAGAGTAAGAGAATAAAGCAGATTAGTCTGTTGTGCTTTACAAGATCCTCCACTGCAGTGATAATCCCTAATGCTTCTGCTAACCCACTTTTATTAAATCTGACTCTTCAGTAAAGCTAACATGAAGGGGCAGGAAGACCTTTGTGATAGCAGAGATTAGCATCAATATAATAGGAAGAGATATTCAGGAGCGCTAGTGGATCAGATACACAGTAATGGATACTACATTTTTATTTAAAGCTTGCTAAACCTAAAGCTACATTATGAATAAGAGCAAGTCTCGTTCCTTCAAATAACTTATTCCAAGCATGAATAACAGCATGATATCTTTATTTCAACCATTGGCTTCTGTGGCTATCAGGACTAAAGCTCTGACTAAATTGGCATTCTAAAGAAACTTCCCATTCTCTTTCATGTGCTCAACAGGTCTGGTTCACTTATTTTGGCTATTCTCACTGTCTCGTGTTTTCAGACACACTCATTTATCACAAAACAAGTCACTTTCCTGTTTGTGTTTCCACTTTAGTCGAAAGGGCACACAGAGAAACATTACAGGAATGCAGGGCTGCAGCAAATAAATTGTCTGCACTCAGTCTGCAATATGTCTCTATGGCCATTCAGCCTTGTATGATTTCTTGTTGCAGAGATAGAGTTAAAAGTAGTCTTATAAACAATCATTTAATATAGCATTTTCTGATGATGTGACCCTTTGATTTTCTGCTGAGAACTATAATATATGCTATGGAAACTTTATGTTCTTTGTAATTAAATGTCTTAAAGTCTTATTTAATAATACAGCTGTCTCTACATCTCAGAGATGTATGGTGTACCATAATTTAACTGGAATCAGACTGCCATGTAACTCCCACAAATCTGAAAGTATAATACAAAAGTAATTAAAAAATCAAGTTTCCAGCAGGATTAAAGGCAGCATCAAAACTTGAGGCATTGATGAGCTATAATAGACAAAGTGATAGTCATCACTGCATTTGCTATGCTTGTTACTGGAACAAAACTGCAATAGGATAGAATCTTCTCAGTAGCATTCCTATTTTAAGTGTAACATATATTGTACATGATGGAAAAAAAAAACAAAACCTACATAATATTCACAATACAAAAGATTTGTACTATACTATAGCTGAATTGCTCTTTTAATTACTATATGAAGTGATTGGCTTTGACAGCAGAAGTAGTCTTGTAGTAGAAGGCAAAAAAACCTGAATTCCTTACTAAACACCTTACCTTTCATTCTTACCACTGTAACCTGTACTAATGTTTTCTAAATTATTTTTTATTTTACATTGAATGAAAAATCAGATAAAACATGACATATAGATGCCTCCTCGTGGTTTTTACTTCTGTTTTCGTTACTAATATTTTAATATATCATAGCATATTTTTTTTCTGTTTCTATGAAATTCAGCTTTGAAAATACATAATTCCACTGAACTATAAATATTTGGGAAACTTCTTGTTGAAGAGTCTGTTAAAACCAGCAGTTTTCTGCTGGTCTGAAGGTCTAACATAGCTGAAATATATTTTTTGTAGTGTTTTAGGAAAGTAGTATTTTACTCCTAAAGTCTTTTTGGTTGTTATTATTTACTTTTTGTTTTTGTTTTAGGCTACATATACTTAAAAAACAAAACCAAAATCCATGTTGGTATTTATCTTTCTTTTTCTTTTTCTTTTTCTTTTTCTTTTTCTTTTTCTTTTTCTTTTTCTTTTTCTTTTTTCTTTTTCTTTTTCTTTTTTTTCTTTTTTTTTTTTTTTTTCTTTAATGAGTCTACTATAGCTTAAAATTAAAAATAAGCAATGCAGAAAAATTTCAGGTGTCTTTAAAATCCAGAATCTCAATAAATTACAATGCTGGTTTACTTTTTTCTCCTTTCATTCTTCTGCTGAGGAGGCAAGAATTTGCTGTAATTATCTATTTTTATGTGGATGGCCTCATTCACAAGAGACTGAAGTTCTTGCTTTTCAGATTGGTTTTGATTTGTTTGTATAATGTGCACAATTAAAAAAGCTGTGGTTTGAAATTTGAAACCATCTGACTTGAAGTAAACTTTTAAGCTAAGCCAATACTTCTGAATTGTAATATTTTTACATTAAATATGTTTTTATATATTGAAATATTATACTTTTAAAAATTATATATTATACTTTTTTTTTTACAGTTTGTCTTGAGCAAGTATCATATCTAATGAGAAAACATCCTAAGACATTATCATAGGAAGTCATCCTATCAGGTTTCAAATCGATTTTAAAATTTTTTGTCTTCTTTTTCATCTTTGAATATCCAAGCCAAGTTTCAGATCACCTAAGTTAGGAAAACAATACCTAATTATTGATGTTCCATAACCATCAGTGCAAGTACAATATATTATGTCAATGGGTTTCCTATACAGTTAATGAGAGAGGTAGAAACTGCTGAATAATGGCTTATACATTGTCTACATTATCAAGAGAGCTATCTAGAGTTCCCTATGGGGAGCTACAAGGTAAAAAAAAAAAAAAAAAGTTTCTCTACTGCTCAAGCACTGGTTTGGGCTGTACATCTAACATCAGTGTTTTGAAAGTCATATGGAATTCTATGCATAACTGAGTTGGGTTCCTGAGATGGCAATGTCCTGTTTAAGAGCTCTGGGACAGGGCATCTACTGAGGAAGTGAGAAATGTGTCTTTCATTAGCCCAAGGGAATATAATGAAACAACTCCCATATCCTGAAGAGGAATTCAGTCACATCTCCTGATGAAGTACATGATAAAATCTATCTGTGCAAAAAAGTTCCACTTGCTAGCATAAAATATGTAAAAGTGCTGAAAGGAAAGTGGGCAGAAAGATTAAGGCATTTAATCTGGGGAAGAAGTATTTTGGATAAATTATTGTTCTGGTTGTTGAAAATAAAAAGAAATTCACTATGGTGTTTTTGTCTCTGAGCCTATGTTTACTATAATGTAGATAATTACCTTCAACTGCCTTGCCCTCAGTAAAAACAAAACCTGCTCATGGTTTATAGGGCAATGTTTCAGTTGTCTAATTACAATTTAAGTGTTCCACTCCACAGACATCTTCAGTGTTCTTTGGGATGAGGTCTAAAGTAAAACAATGAACACTACTAAACCTTCATTTCCTTTTTTTTTATTCTATTTGTTGTAATACTCAAAAATCAGTTAACATTGAAGAATATTGACATCAAATCTTAGAGAGCTGATCATTTAAATAAGTGTATTTTGCTTGTCCATTTTGAGAAGAAGGAAGGATCAAGACAAAACTAAATCCAAATGAGTTCAAAATCTTGATTTTGTGCCTCCAGAAACTGTATATGGAGAAAGAAAAAAATAGAAAGAAAAAAAAATACAACCACAAACCAAAAAATCCCTAAGGATGTTGACCAATTGCTGTTGTGAAGTCTAACCACAGGTTCTGCTTTCGGTGGTGTGCATGGAAGGGTACCCCACAAGAGGATGCATGGTATTTTCTGATAAAGACTGAACAGAATGTTATTGTCAACTCTTCATCATTGAATTCCTGAGGGTATTTTATCCCTCTGTATTTAAAAGCTGAGTCAAAATATTTCCAATTTCTGACACTGTGTGAAATTCATGTCTTCGGTACAATTAATTGAGCTGTGGAGTTGGAATGGCACCTTTGCAGATTTTATTTAGTAATAGAACAAAGGGAAACAAGTCAAAGTCATACAAAAGCAGGGTGAGATATGATGAATGTAAGTGAAAAAGAAAGTTAGTAGAATGGATTAAAAAAATCTTTTTTTAAGATTTGAACTATTTGTATATCTAGTCAACAACACTGTATCACAGATAAGAAAAAAAAAAAAAAAAAAAAAAAAAAAAAGAGAGAGAGAAAGAAATGTAAGAAATGTGGCATCCCAGAGTAGTTTAAGCAGAATTTCCATTCATATTCCTGTTAATACCTTTAGAGGGATGTCTGTTGTTCTTTCTGTTAACTATGATTTGAAAAGTTTACTGCTGCTAGATTTATAGAAATTTCCTGAGAGGTCCAGAAATTCATTCCATAAGCAATGTAAAAGCCATGTCTGGTTCTGAGGAAAAGGAAAGACCTCAGGAATATACCCTACAAATAAAGAATATAAATTAAATAGCTTTAACACAAAACAAAACTAAAAAATGTAACTCATTCAGTTTCCTCTTGTCCAGCCAAGAGGATGAGAAGAAGTCATCTGACCCTTAAATCTTTTATATTTGTACCATAATTCTCTCTCATTTATGGATGCCTTTCTACAATTCTCTTTTTTTTTGTTGTTGTTTTTTTTTTGTTTGTTTTTTGTTGTTGATTTACATCTAACTGTATATTACTTGCTTACATAATATTCCTCCTTCCTCACCTTTTCAGTTCTGGCATACTCCAGGTTAATCAGGGTATAGGGATCCTGTTTTAATTTGAATTATATGAACACAAGAATTTTGACTGAGAAGATAATACATATGAATATTTAACTGAGGTGCAACTTAAGAGCTGCAAGGTGTCAGCTCCTAGAGCTGAATAAAATTAAAATGCCTGGTAAATTACAGATGTTGTTCTCTGCCATTAGGGAGAAATAAGACTGTAAGCCTTACCAGACTGATTTTGCCCCTTTGAATTTTCTCCCAGCCAGTCTTTCTGAGGGAGAATTTAATGTATAGATTGAATTATAAAGATTATGTGGAAAAGATACAAACTGGATTTATTGGCTGCATGGAAAGAAACCTTTAGACCTGTTAGGGGAGTCAATGTTGCCTGTGGTATTGTGGGGGAATGAAAGCAGCTGGTTTACCTTAGCAAGCTTTTGGCCTGTTATTTCAATCTGTATGAATGAGGCTTGAAGATGTCATTAGCATGTCATTACTTGTGAACCGACACTGAAGTGTTAAATTTTTATTCTTTGTTAATAATCAGTTTACTAATATTACTCTTTTTTTTTTTTCTTTTTCTTTTTTTTGTGCTGTAATTTGTTAGGTAAAAATTACTAAATACAGCAAATAATTTTTAAATTTGTGTGTGTGCTTTTTTAAATGTTTAGTGGTTGGAGAAAAAAAACCAACCACTGTTAAACCATGACTTGGGTTCAATATGTCCTATTTCCTGGGAATAATTGATAGAAATATAGTAAAGTGTTAGTGGTAAATTTGAAGTGGCATGCACAGTGTGTGTTTAGAATGTTTATACAGTCTCCGATTGATTCTGAGGGAGCTCAGACTAATTGGAAATAAGGTTTATGTGTGGCAAAGCAGTGAAGCAGTGATATGGTGATACTGCAGAAGTGATTCCTGCCTCTGGCAATATTTTTAAATATATCTGCAGAGCTCAAGCATACTTTATAATTCTGAGCTACTTAAATAATAGAAACAAGTAATTTTGTAAATGTATGTGGGTTTACAGTATTGCCAATACCCAGCTCTCCCATCAGAGAGAAAAGGAAGGATTAATGCTTTGCCCTTTCTCCCCTTCAGTGCTGTTAGAAGGACCTGTAAAACTTGCTTTCACAAGCTGTGCTAATGGTAGGAAAGATTTGGATGCAGGGATTTCGAATTCTGGCCATCCATCCTCTTTGTCAGGAACAGGAAGCGATCAACAGATAACAGCTCTTTGTGCAGGGTTAAGTTCAGAACTGCTCAACCTAATAATAACCTCAAGTTGTTATTCAATAGCTTCTAACCAGTAAAACTGTCCTGGCTTGCAAATTGACCTTAGTGGAAAAGACCGTGTCTGTGATGGCCAGGACTATAGGGGTACTGGGATCTTTGTTAGAGATGTCAGGACCAGGGATGTTAGTGATGGTAGGAAACAGTATTTACTTCAGGACTGAAATTTTTCTTCCCCGACTGCTCATTCTAATGCATGTACATACATTGCAGTGTCACTTATAAATGTCTGATATGAATACATCTCAACTCAATCTGCTTTTTTAAACACTCACAGTTAACACTTCTTCCTATCTCTTATCCAGAAAGAAATTTCTCTTCCTGTATTCCTGAGATCAAGGCTGTCCATTTCTTCAAATTTATGTCTATGGGTATATAGACAGTTAAATAGCTAAGACTATTTTGTTTTCTAACTAGTCCTTTCTAATTCACATCCATGGAAGGTACTCTGGTGTTTCCAAGAAAACTCTTTTCAACTATAGCTGAAAGAACAGCACAGTTTTCTTTTCCACTGCTAAGTGGAATGGTGAAAAAGAGGGTAAAAATATTTCTGCCTTCAGAAGTTCATTTCTAAGGCTAGGAAAGTTTCCTCCTCTCCATTTCCTTTCTCTTTATTTCTTGCAAAAATAGAAATTAGGAGCTGGACTCTCATAATTTCAGGTGAGAAAGACTAGAAGACAATATTGTAATAAGACATCTAGTCCCGTGAGTTCTATTTAGCTAAACATCCTCTGGCTGCACTGGGAAAGAAGCAATACAAGGAAATGAGAAAAGGAAAAGAAACAAAAAAGACCAACACTTGAGTCTGTGCTATTTCTAAAATAAAAAAGTAAAAAATATTATTTTTCTGCAGAAAAGAAACTTGAATATTCCAACCTTAAGTTCTCTAATGTTTTAAATAAATAGTTTGAGAAAGTAGGTAGCCTTTCTTCAAGTGCCTTGTATTTTGGTGTTACTTGTTTCTTAAGTGAGAAAGTAGCAGTGACAGATTGCTTTTAAGCAACACTGCAAATTCAGTTTCTATTTTTAACACAAAACCATCTTTACATTTCTGACAATCTCTGAACAGGTATATATCAGACAAAGTATACCTAATTCTAATTTTAGAAGGCTTTTTCTATAGCATCTCCTACCCCAACATTTAAACTATCTTGAGGGTATGGATATTAAAATAATACTATCATTCCCAAATATGACATGCTATCCAATTTAATAGACATTATAATTCTCATGACTATTACCATTATATCAACAAACCCCCCAAAAGTGTGTGTTTTGATGTGCCATTGTAAAACTTCCAAGCCCTGTTCTAACTGTGACCTTCTAAGTAATGCAAACCACAAAATCCTACTAACACTGGCTTTATTGAAGGCCACATGAGCCAAGTCTTTCCTTGATGGATGCTTAAAAATGAATAAACAACAAGCACTAGGGTTCAGAGTTCCACACAGGCATAAAGCTTGTGAAAATAATTTCCCTCCCACCCCTCTCCAGGGTTTCCCTAAAACTAAAGCAGTTTTCCTACAGTGGCTTTTGCATGAATATTTTAAGTTTCAGTTCATATGAGCTGGCATCCTCAGAGTTTTATTTCAAGACTTAAGATTAAACAAACCACGAAACCCTAAGCCAAATCATCAAGTTTTGCCTGATTACAGATCAACTCCTGTGAAACCACAGTCTTTCCATCCAAACCCATTTATTAGCCTGGATCATTTAAGAATCAGCCCAGATTTGTTGAAAGGTTTGTGAACCTTGAACAAAAAGAATAGCTTTTGTAAGTCTGTGTTTAATCAAAAGGTTTTTGAGAAAAAAATCTAAATAAGAAAAGTCTCACCTAAGGATGCGTTTAACAAAAAAGTTGTTGAGCTTTACAGATGCTTTCAACTTGAATTTATTCTTCCCAATATTGTATTCTAGGTTTGCTAGTTGTAAGAAAACATTCACAAAGACAGCCCATATGAGCCAAGCTGTTCATATGATGAATATCATCATGATTGTAGTAGGACACCTGACATGGCGATGTGAACACAAAATGGACCCGTGAGATGCAATCCCTTCCAGAGACAGTATAACAGCTTGTTCAGGCTAAAAGTGGACTTGGAAAAGTGTCACTCCAAATTGAAATGGACAATTTTGCAGCTCAGTTCAGATCTAGAAGGCTGTCTTGATATTGAAGTCCATTTGAGTTAAGATAACTGGAAAAACATTTACTTGAGCAAGTTGTGAGTGTCTTTTAGTGCACATTAGAATTTCAGTAAGAATTTGGAGCACTTTAAAGAATAGTTTCACAATTTTGGACCCCAGTTAGAAACATTAGAACTGAGATAGAGAAGCCCAAAACTGAATTATTGCTCCTTTATTTTGCCTGTGATGCTAAACAGTGTTTGTGAGTGTTAAGAAGTACCGTTCCTTTTCTACAAAGTACATACGAGTCATTCTCATAATCTGCTAAAGTCTCAGATAAGGGAAAGTACTACACATTTCTAACAGCTGTTTTTATTTACTTGTGGTTTAATCTGTGCCTGCTGGAAGATTTTATTGTTCATATTTCTGATCATTTGCTGGAGATGGAAAGAAGCACCAAAACATTGGTTGTACTGTATCTAGGGAACTTATCATTTAACCTTCTCTGTCACTGTAATTAAGATAATTTTACTAAAATAATGCTTTACATGTCAAAGTGGAAGAATACTGCATTTCTGATTGGTTTCACAACTCCTTTGCAGAATTTATTAAAGCAGGGGAAGGGTGATTCCTTCCATACTTGTAGGTATAGGGTTCCTAAAGAAGAAGAAAACCCCACAAAACGAAAACTGAAGCAAAAAAAAGCAAAAGTTAGAATCTGATTTTTATACATTCGTACTGTTTGATACTTTCATTATTTAAATAAAGCACTTGTCTAACACAGAGATGAAACAAAATCAAACCACATCACACTGATCCTTCTCAACTTTTTCTGAGTTAAGCTATCTTAGCTGGGCTCTGCATTTGGTATTTTGATAGAAATTGAGATCTTGGTCCCTGTTCTGGATTTATGATTCAGATGGGAATGCAAACTGTGAAATTATTTCTGAACTGGGGGGACTGGGGTAAGGATTGTAATAATATGCATCCTTTAGAAAAAAAAAAAATCTTGAAAAAGCTTTGATGGTGCTGATCTATTATTTGTGTTTTCAGATACAGTTTTGCAAAAGTAAGGCACAGAAACTTCTTTTCTATGACAGAAACAGAGATTCTCCCTTTCCCTTGCTGTATCTATAGGTCTGTCAGTAAATGAAAGTAATCTACTTTTGTATCTAACTGCTGCAATGCAAAATGATTATTTTTTTTCCCCCCTCAAACAGGTTATTGATTTGATGAGAAATACAAGTAGGAATCAGTCAAATTATTAGTCAGCTTTTGCTGAATGTGGAGAATTGCTCTAAGCAGGAAATGCCTTACAATTCAAAACGTGTTTAATAAAATGAAACAAATATTTATGTCATTCAAAAATAATATTGTGTAGGAGGAAAGGGGGCCTTGAACTGAAAAACAGTTAATCTGACAATACTCATTATAACATCGTGCTTAAACTACCACCACCAACAAAAATACAGAATGAATTGCTCTCTGAAGATACTTATTTCTCTTTATGCTCCATAAAGAGAATCTAGGTAACTTAGGGAAGACATCTAAAACTTAGATGACTCAAAGTGACAGGATAAATACCTGCTTGGCTGTCTAAGCTGTTACTGAGAATGTATTGGATTTGTTTCTTTAAATATTCATTAATTCCAGAAATGGGCTTCCTGTGGGAAATATTAATTACTTATTTCTGGACATATACAATTGATTTTGAAAAGTGTTTGGTGAAAGGCTTTTTCTAGAGTATACTTTGATCTAAAACAAGAAAATAAATTTCTTTATCTACAAACCTGCATATAAAAGGGAAAGGAAGGCAGATTGTGAACACCCAAGAATCCAAATTGTCACCTGGCTCTCCAGTCACTGTTAGTCTTTCTGTTTAATTGTTGTTGCTCATATTTTTGAGAGAAAACTATCACTGGCTAGGGACCACTTTTAAGCCCAGTAGTAAAAAAAAAGTAGATGAAGTTAAATTTAAAGTAGATGAAGTTAAAATTAAATTAAAAAAGTTAAAGTTAAAATTAACCTTGCAAAAAAATAAATGCTTAGGTAACCTAAACTAGGTATGCCACTAGCTCTCCAACTGATGTATGTATGGTAGATGAACTCAGAGAGACACAGAGAGATTTCCTCATCTACCATGCAAACAAATTTATAAGCCTTCTCTCAAAAGTCTAGAGGATGATGTGATCTAAGATTGTTCATTAGGGCTTCACAAAAAAAACATGGTTAAGAATGGTTCTAATGAGGTAAGGAATATTGGAAATAGATTTCTAAGGTATGTGAGATGGTTGTTGAGATGGTATTTCAGTTGTGAAATGCAAAAGAAAATAAGTAAAAAGTTCTGCTTATAGTCTATTTCCATAATGGTATTGATAGAATGACTTCCTCTTTATGCAGGCAGTGACCTGTGACAAGGAGCCATGCTTTCTACTCCCCAGTGATTATAGCTGCACAATGTAAATATCTGATCACAAGTAGTGTGCTGTTTTATACTAATGCTCTATAAATTGTCTCATGTGATTAGTACTCAGAAAGCTTGTTGCCTGCTTGATATAATTTTCTGTAGTGATTCTGCTATCAAATCTGTAGTGGACTGTAAACAAAGTGTAACATTAGTGATTTTGCTTTTTTATGCAAGTTGTGTATTTTTCTGCTTCCTGATGTTCTAAGCTGGAAAGAGGATAGGATTCTGCAACGATGTAGAGGTAATTTTTTCACATAATTGACTGCTGACTTCTCTATTAACCTGATAAAAATGCTGCCATGCTGAAATGCAGTTCAAATGAACCTCTGCAGATTTGATTTTTCTATGAGACACCCACATTTTCTACCTGTACTACTATATCCAACTACTTGTTAAAAGTATAACAAGCTTAACCCTGGCTAACAGTCAGCATGCAGGTTTAAATAAAACTAATCTCAAAGTTGATCGCTAGAGGAAGGGAAGTCCTAACTTCAAACCCTGATTAATTCCAAAATTAGAATAATTACAGGATGAATTAGAGTAAATGCAGCATTCCAATTCTTTCCTGCACTGCTAGGTTATGGGTTCATGCTCCTATTTTATTTTTCCTTTTCTCATTTGGGAAGCTTAAAAAATCATTCTTGACTGTATATTGTTACAACCAAGTGAAAGATGAGAGCAGCAAATATTTATTTAGAAGCCTTTCATTAAGTGATTTTTTTGAAGTAATTGAGCAAATACTAATCTGCAATTCAGGTGGGATTTCCTCCATGTTCTCCTTCAGTAGCCATGATGTGATCTGTTCACCTTCTTGGAACAGATTTCAGGAACTGAAATTTCAAGAATGGCATTCTAAATGGACAGAGGAATCCTTTCTCAGTCATTGAGGCTCTGTTTCAGAGGCCTATATCCCAGAGACTGAAGATGTTAATTCTAGTGTTAATTCAGTGACTTTGCCCTCATGGTGCATATGAGTGGGAGGTGTATATTTGTTCTTTTGGAGACTCTTAGAATATGCCTAAACCATACAAAGACATATTAGATATGAGGTTGGCATGCTCTAGTCTATAGAAATAGCTGAAATGGAGATCTCAGGTCAGTTCTGAAAGCAGTACACCACTTTGTACTTGGGTCATAAAATCCTGTCTAATAAAATGGTCAGTAGATCTTTTATGTATCATACAATACAACTCACACCCTGTATGCTGTATGTTCAGGTGAAGGTAGATCAAGCATTTTTCTGTGCCACAAGTGTCTGAAATATTCCCTCCTGCTACAACTCTTATCATGCTCTGAATAAAAATCTTGGGAACTTAATGCATGCACAGGAATTCAGTCTCAGATTCCGCAGTACACCAGTTAGTCATTACAGAACCTAACTGATAGGCATCCAAGTCATAATTGGTGGGGTTTTGGTTTTTTTTGTTTGTTTGTTTTTGTTTTTGTTTTTTTTTTTTTAATGAATGGCCACTTCTAAAAAGAAAGGCATAATCTCCTAATTAAGAGTGTCTGGGTGTTTTGGATGGTAAAAAAAAATGTGTCAAAATGTACTGCAAACTTGCGTTGTTTTCTTGTGAAACTTTTCAATAACTGAGTTCTTCACAATGCTGAAAAACTATTTTTCAATGCATGCAATGCTTTAAAAAAATTTAAAATATATTTCTAAAAGTTTTTAGCATTGTTTAATGCATATGTATATTTTACTGCCTAAATAGCTACAATAGTGCAAATGGAGGGCTACCATTATCTTAAAATTACTGGCAAATTACAACATTTAGGGAAAAAAGTGTAAGAGAACACAACAAAAAAGTCCATAGAAATTAGTCTAAGGATAATTTTTTAAGAGAAACAAAATCTTTTTCTTGACTGTCCTTCCATCACTTCTCCACCTTTTGCTCTGCAAAGAGTATGTTAACATTTTGCAGGCAACCATTAATAAACTTTAATGTCAATTGGCCTGTTTCTTTGTAATCCTTCAATTCCATTTCCTGATAAGTGGCTACTGAACTACCACGTTTTTGATGGAAATTTTACCAATTTTGATATTACAATTTATACTGAAAGAGAAGAATTCCCCTAAGTTGAATTTTGCTTTTCCCCAGGTATGAATTATCCATTCATTTCACTTGTATTTGAATAAAAAGTACATTTAGTTGTGTAATACTCTGTCACTGAAGTGAAAGGCTGAAACTAGCAACAGTTTTCCACATATCAGCATATACATGTTTTTTACAAGTGTATGATCAGTAACAGAGACAAATTTAGGCATATATATACAGTATAAAGAGAAACTGAATTTTGCTGTCCCTTGTTATTTTCTTTGGTTAGTCGAGGCAGCTCCCTCAGTGTTGTCTTTTTTCAAATCTCATTGCTAGCTGCATAATTCTACCTTGCTAAAAACTTCATCTGATGGCAAAAGATCTAAAAGTTGGATAACACAATAATGAAATTGAAAAGTATATTGCAATATATTCCGTAGTGATATTCTAATATTTCCTATGGATAAGGTTGTTCTGTGTATACCAGTTCACCTTGTATTGAAGAGACAATGTGAATATTGTTTATAAATCCAGGGTTATTCTCAAGAATTTCTCAAGGATCTCAAGGCCGGTGCATGGATTCAGACTTAACATCTCTGTGAAGAGTCTGACTCCGTATCTTGATGACCTCCCCATAGGCACTAGAGTGGCTGTGAGATACCCCCAAAGCCATTTCTGCCCCAGGCTCAATGTGTTGGTTTAGGCCCTGCCGGGACCAGAGACCACGCTGCCGTTGTCCCTCCCCCACCCTCAGACTGGTTGGGCAAGGAGTGAGATAAAAACCCCAGGGTTGAGATAAGGAAAAATTTAATACAACAGTGTAACAAAGAATAAACCGAACATCAACAATAGCAATTACAACAACAATAAATAGCAAGAACAATGAACAGGACAAGAGATATACAGAGATAGACCGCAAGAGACACAGCAGCACCTTCACTCGTGCTTTCCAGGGAAAAAATGCACAAAGGAAACAGTTCCTGTGCTTTGGAGCCTGGACCTGATGTCAGCATGGTATTGAATAACCCGGCTAGAGCCCCCTCCCCACTGCTGGGGAAACTTAACCCTCTCCTAGCTGAACCAGGACATTCAACAAACCCTTTTTTCCCAGCCTCTCGTCATGGGGCTACCACTCACTTCAGCACCAAACTTGGTGGCCTCTGCTGGACTCATTGAAGTTTGTCCTGTCCTTCCAAAACTGGGTGGACACAGTACTCTAGGTGTCATCCATCACTGTCTTCAAACTACATAAGGCCAATGGCATCCTGGCTTGTGTCAGCAATAGCGTGGCCAGCAGGGACCGGGAAGGGATCTGACCCCTGTCCTCGGCACTGGTGAGGCCGCCCCTCGATTCCTGTGTTCAGTTTTGGGCCCCTCACTACAAAAAGGACATTGAATGACTCGAGCGTGTCCAGAGAAGGGCAATGAAGTTGGTGCAGGGTCTGGAGCACAGGTCGTACGAGGAGCGGCTGAGGGAACTGGGGGTGTTTAGTCTGGAGAAGAGGAGGCTGAGGGGAGACCTCATCGCCCTCTACAGCTACCTGAAAGGAGGGTGCAGAGAGCTGGGGATGAGCCTCTTTAATCAAGTAATAAGTGATAGGACAAGAGGGAATGGCCTCAAGTTGCACCAGGGAAGGTTTAGACTGGATATTAGGAAGCATTTTTTTACAGAACGGGTTTTGAGGTGTTGGAATGTGCTGCCCAGGGAGGTGGTGGAGTCCCCATCCTTGGAGGTGTTTAAGAGTCGGGTCATCATAGCGCTGAGGGATCTGGTGTAGTTGGGAACTGTCAGTGTTAGGTTAATGGTTGGACTGGATGATCCTCAAGGTCTTTTCCAACCTTGATGATTCTGTGATTCTGTAAGACTCAGGCCTCCCTGGTGAGTTGACAGAGAGAGTTGGACCAAAAAGTCACACAGATTTCCTATGAACTGTGTTGTGGCACAGAAGAGGGCAGAGGTATTTCAACAAATTTACACTAATGCAGTCTGTCCCTCATTTTTTTCCAGTGAGTACTTTCTGAATTCTCAGACATTAGAGATGTATTTTCAACAGGGGAACGTGAGGGGTGCAGCTAATCCTGGCTGAGGCACCTGGCCTAGCCAGAACAGAGGTTGCAGAAGTTTAAGCAAACTTTTTTTGGGAAAAACAAATCATAAAAAAACCCCACCATACTGAAAACACTTCAGGTTCAGAATAGGATTTTGTATTTCCTTTCCAGTTCAGAAACTGTATATGTGTCAGTAGAAAGTCAACAGTTGTACTAATAGAATATAATTTCTTTGTGTTGATGCAACCTTTGTGACACTAATTCTTGTTAACCTGTTCCTGGCAGTACATTATTGAATCAGGTTGCAGTGTGAAATAGCCAAGTCTGAAGACAAGGCCCAGGCACATAACTAACAGTCTGGTTGTTGTAAATCAAGTGCATTTTATTTTGAAGGTCATGGTTACTGTCTGTCAGTGGGCAAAGAGAGTATGCAGTATACACATTTACTAGAACCTCTTCACCCCCAGCACTAAATAAGGCACTTAATTTAAAATTTTTATTAGTACAGAAGGAAAATGTGTCCCCAAAATGTCTAAATGTCTTCCTTTTTTTTTTTTTTTTTTGTTTGTGTTTTTTTTTTTTTGTTAGAAGAAGATTGCTCTTTTTTACTGATAGAGTCTACCTTTTAGCGAAATAGAAATTGGAAATAAAAAAGGTAACATGATCAAATACTGACATAAAGATGATATAATGATGTACTTAAGCAATTTGTCTTTTAACTTTTGTAAATAATTGCAAAATAAATTGCTTTAAAATAATTTTCTTCGTATAAGTTTTCTTTGTGAGATTTTACTGAACAGTGAAGTCTAATGCTTTGCATGAAGGGTATTTTTCATAATTCATTGTTAGTGAATTTCTACTATGTATTACTTTCATCTTTTCTTTACAAATTCATTATGATCAACCAGCTGCATTATGAACTGTAAACTTTATTTATGCCTAAGAATTTACAGATACTGAAGGAATTATTTTATTAACAATGTCCATATGTTTGATGAAATATTATAAAATATGTAATTAGCAGAATTATGCATTAAATTTTTCAAGATTCTGGCAAAACAGTATCATACTGTTTTTCCAATCAGGTCCATCAAAAATAAAAAAAACAAAAATAAAAAAACCAGTATCATACTGTTTTTCCAATCAGGTCCATCAAAAATAAAAAAAAACCTTATAAAATGTTACACAGTTCAGGCCCATTGTTTTGCAATCTTTTTAAAAAACCTTTCATATTTTATTCTCAGAAGTAGCCTTTTCAGTAATTAGTTAATTTCAATGTCTTCATTTTCATTTAAATACTCAATGATCAGGATAATTAGAATTAATTTTTCATTGTCATACTATGCTAACGACAATTCTGACACTTATCACTAGCATCCTGCAGGCACAATGTTATCAGAGAAGCAGGACTTGTCCACTTTATCACTTTAACCAGAATTTAAATGGATATAAAACAGTAGGAACTGGGGTATTCCCAATATACCTTTATGTGATTTCTGATGAAGGATTGTCTCTGAAGTGCTGGCATCTTTGTGCTTTATTTCTGGTTTTGAGTTCCTTCACAATATGTGTAAAGGCTGACTTTGGTCAATTCATTTTGTTCTTATAAATTTGTGTGTCAGACCTGTGCCTTAATTCTGTTTAGGTAACTGCACCTAATATAGTTCAAGTACTATTTAGGTGTAAGGATAAGGTGACCATTTTTTTCCTGTATTTTTTAAGTGCTAATGGCAAAAGAATTTGAAGCATATTTTTATGAGAGAAGTATCTTGGTCAACTAAAGGAAAGTAGCATCGCCTCTAGATTTTCAGCACAACTGTCTACCCTTACATGTAACTCACTCTCTGCAACCAGGATGTACTCATTGCCTTAAGGCTGATGCAACAGCTGTTCTTCAGAAACATATATTTGTTCTCTGGAGGTCAGAAATCTCAGAAAAACAATATCTCATTCATCTGTTAATACTGACTATCCTTATTAGCAGCATAGTGATACCATAGACACTGAAGAGCTTATACTCTGAGTTCAGCTTTTGGTTAGAGCTGATTCCATAAATCACAGTGAGCTGTCTCTGATGCTTGTCCGTACAGTTTGCACTCGTTAGGGTTTTTGTGACCATATTTCTTCAACTTTTGTGATTTCTGCCTTCAGGTTTCTTCAGTGCCATTTATACTTATGATAAGATTGGCTTTTTTTTTTTTTTTTTTTTTTTTTTTTTCTCCAGGAATCAGGAGAAAAACTCACAAATGGTTCAAAATTATTTCTGTCCTGGAAATCCTGGATAGAAACTCATGTGCTTGTCACAGGGTATACCATAAATGCAATGTGTTTGGAGCACACTAGGCTGGCTGTGTGTGTGCAGACCAATAGTATCACATAAACTCAGTGTACTGATGTTTCCCAGAAGCAGCAGACTTACTATACTTATGCTGCAAAGTTAATCTGTACGTGCATAGTGAACATGTCTGGAAATTTTGGACATCCCAGCTGGGGGCACAAACTTCTCCAGTTCCCAGACAGAGAAAATTTCTCGTCAGAAAAGGGAGGACATGTCTGAAGAAATCCAGATGTATTCTGGCTCTAGTTAAGATTGAAATGAAAACTAAAATACCCCAAACCTACCAGGGTCAGTGTTCAGCTCCTTTTTCCTTCTTTGGGAGGACAGAGAAAAACTCACTGTATTTAAAATCTATTACAGTAATTTCTCTTTCTCAGATTACTTCCCTTTTTTTTTGACAAAAATTTTCTGAGTGTTCTTATGCTTCTCTGTCCCTGCTATTTCCCAGTCACACTGTTCTCTTATTCAATGTATTTGTTGTAGTCTTTATCAAGTGTCTTTCTCATAGTAATTTTGAAATTATTTCAAGTTGGTTTTATTTACCTATTATTTAAATGCCTTGTTAAAAGATTTCTATTCTATGTCCATTTGCTTAAAATTTTGCTCATTTCTTTTTCTGTTTCTTTTGTACGAGTGTAAGGGAAAATTTTATGTGATTTCAGAACGATTAGTTAATCTTGCCCATATTTAAGGATACTGCAACAGTTGATTCGTCATACTGTGAACCCACTGATAGATTTGAAGAAACTATCATTAACTTCACTGGATTTAATTTGGGGTTTCTAACTGATGTCGCTACATCACTTTGTCCCATTCTGTTTAGGGAAGGAATCTAGTACTACTGCTTCTGATTTCTCCCCAGTTACCTCACTGTCAGATTTAACAGAGTGAAGAAACATTGTGACAGGTTTGAGAGACTGGAAAACATCTATCTATTAAACTTCTCTAAAAACTACAAGGACACACAGAGAAAAACAGAACTCTCCTTTTTGCATATATACAGAAAATAGGAGACATGTTTCACCACATCTGATGAAGATGTTAAAAAGTACTTTCTATCTTCTTCTACCTTATCCTCATGCTAAGAAAAAGTACTCTTTTACATAAATTTTACTTTACTGCACATTCTTTTAAGTGCCTAATTCAGATTATTTAATTATTCTGTGGGTGATGTATTAATATTCTTTAATGTACTCTGTACTTATGAAGAGGTATTATATCTTCAAATTCAACCATAATCAGTCAACAAGCATATATATGTACTGTGAGTATTTTCTTAGTAAATTTACATTGTTCCTGTGGCTATGATGCCTCTCGTTGCCACAAAGCATTTTCATATCCCCAACTTTAGACATTTTGATTCCAAAAAGGAGTTTTCTATTATTTAAATATCTTTTTTTTTTTTTTTTTCTGTCTTTACAGCTATGATGCTCCAGCTACTCAAACTACTTATACAGATTTGTCTGTGATATAAAAACATTTGTGTTAGAAAATATTAGACATAACAACTGAAGTCTCTCTTCATAAATCTCAACTGAGTCTATAGCTTTATATTCATATATAATATCACTAAAGTCTACAGGGACATCTTAGTACATATTATGCAGATGACTGTTATTTATGGAATGGGATCGCTTATTCCCCAGGTGGTTGTAAAACAGCAATCTCACTTTGACAAGAGACAAATTGGTTTAGAGAAAACAAATTATTCTGTAGTCTTTAGAAACCAAAGTGTTGTTGGAGTATAGTAACATAGTAACTAAATCTAGAAGATGATGATTTAATCACTCCAGACCAGAAAAACTTGTTTTGAATAATGCTTCCTGACTTCAAGTCACCACCTTTTTGATTTTGTCCCTGAACATGTTTAACCTCTGGACCATAAAGTCCACCAGCTACCAGAATTGACAGGTTTCATTTGGTCTCACTTAAGCTTTGTGTTAAGAATGATATCCTGAAGCAATTAATGAACTTCTCTAATGAAAAAAGTAGGATTAGCATTGATTATGTGGATGAGGGGAAAGAAAGAGCCAACAATATATTGCAGAAAATAAACACAAACCTTAAAATAACTATTTGATACGCATGTGTGGAATGATAAATATTTCTCTACTAGTATGATGTCTGTTAAGCAACAGTAATGAATCCATATTATAACACTGGTTTTTATTTCTTTTACTGCTTTAAAACTCTGTAAGAGCTGTCACTGCCCAGAACTGTGAAATGCTGGTGAATATATTTCAAAACTTTAAAAGAAATCTTGACTGACTTTGAATTTCTCATGAGAGAGACAGTGAGTAAAGAAGGATTTTATTAAAGTATTCCATTAAATATTTACTTTCTCTCTAAAAATAATGGACTGTGACAACTGCACAAGTTGAGCTGGTGACTTAGAGGTGATCTACACCACACATTTCCTTGAATATTTTTTTTTTTAAAAAAGGTTTTTTCATTATAAGTTAATGTGGATTTCAGGTGTCTCACTAATACATTTATTGTAATACTCTCTTTATTGCTACAAGGATCGAGCCTGACCAGTCTCTCTGGGAAACTGTTCCCACTTCTTTAGAATCCTAATTTCTTTTCATATCAAATAGAAACTTCTGTTGTTTCTGTTTATGCTAATTTTCTCTCTTCTAACCATGTATCTCTGTGAAGAGTCTGACTCCATGTTTTGATGACCTCCCCATAGGCACTAGGGTGGCTGTGAGATACCCCCAAAGCCATTTCTGCCCCAGGCTCAACAAACCCTTTTTTCCCAGCCTCTCCTCATAGGGCTACCACTCACTTCAGCACCAAACTTGTTGGCCTCTGCTGGACTCACTGAAGTTTGTCCTGTCCTTCCAAAACTGGGTGGACACAGTACTCTAGGTGTCATCCATCACTGTCTTCAAACTACATAGCAAGGCTCACTACTGGCTTATGTTCAGCTTTGCAGGCTGGCAAGACCACCAGTGTCTTTGCCCAGAGATGCTCCTCAGTCTGCCCATCCCAGTCTGTAAAATTGCAAGAGATTATTCCTTCCTGGGTGCAGACTTTGTATTTGTCCTTGAGTAAGAAATGTATGAGTTATATAAGTAACAGGGGCAATATACAGTGGCAGTGCTGTGGTTTGAATGCATCAATCATCTTTCTACCAATTTCAAAAACATCATGCAACCTTAGGAACACTGTCACAGCAATACCGAAGACTCAGAATGTCTTCTCTGCCACCCCCATATTGATGCTAAGCCACTGTCCTTCCTGCCATTTAAAGTTCTTATTGAACTTTATTGATGTATTGATGTACTTTATTGAAGTATTAAAGTGAAGGAATAAGACCGTAATATTCTTTTACGTCCTGATTTTCTCCTCTTCCTCTTGTTTTGCAGATCAAAAATTCAAACTTTTCTCCCTTCCAAAATGTCCATAAAGGTTTCAGACATAGAAGAATAAGAGAAAAAAGTCTCCAATTAATATTCTTTTAAAGGCAATATTTGTATATGTAAATTTGGCAGATTTTTAAAATGTTTTTGAATTCTGTAGCTATAGAGATTATTCATACATAAGGTCATACAGAGTTCATTAATATAAACAGGAAAATATATCAAGTAAGAGATATTTTTTTTGTTCTATAACACTTAAATTCTTAATTACAATATTGTAAATGCAGAAGATATTTCCACTGAGATTTATATAACACAAGACCACCCAAGATTTTTTTATAATGTCTCCCATAGATATGGTCCAATATGACAAAAATTAGTTTTCTGTACTTGGTTGAAGTGCGAAGTATGTTAAGCAAAATTATAAAATGAAGAGCATTGTAAGGTCTTAATTGTCTGAATTGTAACATTAAGAACAAATATTCTCTCTTTGTCTAAAAAGTCATTTAGGTATTGATGGATCCCATTTGCTGTTTTTCCCATCATATTAAAATAAGATACATACAGTTGAAAGTTTATGGCTAGAATTTAAGCAGTTTGTTTGGAGCAGCTAAGTAACCACTATCATTTTGGCTTTATTTCAATGACAGTGATGTATAAATACAGAGTTGAAACATGTTTTGTTAGCAGATCAGTCAAGCTAGTTAGTTTTACAGGACCCATGTTTTGCAAGCTTCCCAAAAAAAAGAACTTACAACCTTTTAAATTTTCTTTTGCCTTGTGTCTATCTGTCTTATAAAGTTCAAGGAAAATAAGCCTTTAGAGTATTACCTCAGGGACATGAAAGCTGAGGAGAATTAAACAGGCATTCTTGTAGGCATTTTACTTTGTCTGTTTAATAACAGATATACCGACTACAACCCCCTTTCGGAAAGAAGATGCAGTTGAAAGGAAATGTGATTTACTTGAACCATCTGTGCCTTGTTACACAGTAA
This sequence comes from Athene cunicularia, assembly GCF_003259725.1. Classification (NCBI taxonomy): domain Eukaryota; kingdom Metazoa; phylum Chordata; class Aves; order Strigiformes; family Strigidae; genus Athene; species Athene cunicularia. The sequence goes on along the minus strand of NW_020799091.1, from coordinate 59,624,320 downwards.
GATTGGGAGAAATAGAAAGAGGGCCCAAAGTTACTCAGAAGATGACAATGTCCTTATAGCGTGTTCAGCATTTCCCTTCAAGTTATCTAACAAGCATCACTGTGGTCCAGCAGGGGTGAGAGCATCTGTATACTTGCGGACTGAGCCAACTGAAACTCCAGGGCAGATAATACTACAAATATATGCTAAAATTATTGTTGGCTGTGTGGAAATAATGGTTATTATAGGGATAGATAATCTATAGTGTGGTGTGGGTTCTTGCTACAATTTCTTATCTGAGCATGAGCTAAGGAAACAAAGCATCTGGAAACTGAAAGAGTAAATGCAGCTAGTGAGAGAAAGACTCCAGGTTTCTCTTTGCTGAAAAGAGACAAATATTAGTATATTTTACTAAAAAATATACATTTTTCTTTCTCTGCTTTAATGAAATTCAGGAGAGATGTGATAAATTTTAGGCCATGTAACCAGTTAAATAAGTTCTGAAAGATCAAAGGAAAAAGTGTGGGTTTAGATATGTGCATTGAAATACAGAAGTATAAATACTATACCAAACTATACTACAAAGCCTAAATTATACATAATTTATGTAATTATATATATAATATAATATTATATAATATACTATATAATACTATATATTGAATAATATAATATATAATAGAACATAATATATTTATATTTTATTTATAATAAAGTTAAATTTTACAAAGTTAGATTATAGTAATATTACATTACCAAATTTCTGTTTAGGGAGGAAGAACAGAAGTATGTCAACAGAAAAAGAAAGACCAGGGAGAGCCTCCATCCCCTGTTAGATGTAGGAGGAAACATGGTAACAAGTGATGAGGAAAATCTGAGGTGCTTAATGCCTTCTTTGCCTCAGTCTGTAATAACATGACTAGTTGTATTGAGGGAATCCAGCCTCCTCAGACAGAACACAGAGACTGGGAGAACAACCCCCCTGCAATCCAGGAGGAGATCGTCAGTGACCTGCTGCATCACACAGACACACACAAGTCTATGGGACCGTATGGGATACATCCAAGGGTACTGAAGGAGCTGGCTGGGGTGCTCGCCAAGCCGCTTTCCATCATTTACCAGCAGTCCTGGCTGACCGGGGAGGTCCCGACAGATCAGAAATCAACCAACGTGACGCCTATATATAAAAAGGGTCAGAAGGATGATCTGGGACAAGGTCAGGACAAGAGGGAATGACCTCAAGGTGTGCCAGGGAAGGTTTAGACTGGATATTAGGAAGCATTTCTTTACAGAATGGGTTGTGAGGTGTTGGAATGGTCTGCCCAAGGAGGTGGTGGAGTCCCCATCCCTGGAGGTATTTAAGAGTCGGGTTGACATAGTTCTGAGGGATATGGTTTAGTTGAGAACAGCCACTGCTAAGTTAACGGTTGGACGAGATGATCTTCAAGGTCGTTTCCAACCTAGATTCTGTGATTCTGTGAGAAAAAAATTTTAGAATTTGTTTGAGGTTATTTCAAGAGACAGTAGAAGTACTCCACATTATTTTGTTATTAAATTTTATTTTTAGTAAACATCTGTGTGTTGTTTATGTGATGCTGGTCAGAATGTCTTGCTAATAGCCCTGTTTTGGTGATATATTTTGAAGCCTGTAACAATAATGTATTAGAAATTCCTCTGAGAGTAGAATTTTGTTCTTCTTTTTTAACTGACTTTAAATGACTATAAAAAGTAGAATACTTTCAGCACCTTATGGTTAGCAGCAATCTTATGAGGTTGTTAAAAGAAAAAAAAATCTATTTATGGACATAAAAGTACATTCACAATAAAACTTATTCCAGTACTAGAATTGGAATTTTGACTAATGTCAGGACTTGACCTTGGGTCTCCTGTGTCTGGGATCTGTTCTCAATTCGGGGCTACACCTTGGTAAAATAAAATATTGTCTAGACCATGAGCAGTGGAAAATTCTTCAGTTATCCAGTTAACTATGTCTAGAAGAAATAATCCCTGACAACTACTTAAGGTGCTTGGCAGTGGTAGCCAAAGTAATTTATATTTTATTAAAGTCTTCCATGTCTCTTAGTGAAATAAAGTTCACCAATAATTTATTTAGTTGAAATATTCTTTTGGGGTACAGACTTACCCAATTTGCCTATCTCTCATATAATGTCTGAAGAAGAAGCAGTCAGTATATTGCAAAGCCTGTTGTTTCAGGGTTGAAAATGGCTTTATACACACAAAAAAACCCACCACAAACCAGAGACAGGAACATATAGACCCAAGAATATAAATCAGAAAAAAGTCAAACAACTGTACAAAATTGTGTCAAGGTTCACAGAAATTAGAGATGGGCTGTTCTTATATAAGTCTAAGACAAGTGAGACATCGGAAATTCCAGCCTAAAGAAACAAGTCAATGTTGGTTTGGTTTTGAGGTTTTTTTTGGGGTTTTTTTTTTTGTTTTTTTTTTTAGATGTTCAATACTTTCAGTTCCTATGACAGAATATTACTTATCTGTAAAGTATTTTTAAATGTTTTCTTCATATTTAAGAAAATTTAGGGAAAAAAAATCAACATCAATTTAATTTAAAATATTATGAGAGTAGAGCAAAATTGAAGACAGACAGATATAGAGAGCTGAAATTCTTGTCTGCCCTTAATAACGAATGTGATCAAGAAACATTTAATATCTGAAGTTTATCAAAATTAATGCTACATGAAATACGGTAACTGGAGGGATATAAGGAATAGACATTGTGAAAACTCACATAGGCTTGGTGTTTTTATGAAGGTAAACAAAGTTCTCTTCATTCTTTTTACACAGTTGTATGCAGATTTCTTAATCCACATAGAAAGATGAAAGCCACGTTACATCATAAAACTTCTAAGTCCCTTTACATTATTTATATTTGTACTTATGAATCACTAAACATAATTGCCAGAAAAATCATACAATAAGACAGTCATTTTTAGTAACCTATCAGTTAATTTATATTTTCTTAGCTAGTTGATAGAGCACCTTGATCCCTTGGGAGAAGAAAATGTAAACCTACTATTTAACAAACAAAAAAATCCTAGTCTCTGAGGATAGGCATGCATGTATGCAGTACTCACTACATGAATTGCTTAAACTGCAGAAATGGTCAAAATGTCTGCAGTTTACTAAATTTCATGTTCCTTTATGCAAGAAAGCATGCAGCAGCTGTTAAAATAGAGAATGTTAAAACTGACAATGAATGCAACTATATCTAAAAAAAAAACAACAAAAAAAACCAAACTAAAAATGTTGGTAGAAGGCAACAGAGGAATAAGATAAGGAAGTCACTGTGCTACACTCTGCCTAAGAAGATAAATTGTAGCGGATTTTGTTTTCTTATAATGAACAGTAAAAAGAAGGAATTATGGGTAGAGAATCCTGTTGTGATGAAAAAGTCCTAAATTTGCTTTAGGTCTTTGAAAGATTTATTTATTTGCTTATAAATAGAATTAATTGTGATAAAACTACCTTCGTTATTCAGAATGAAGACTCTGAATAACATTCAAAGTCACTAGGTCAAGTTAGGAATTTATATTAGTTCTATTCTTTTCAGACTTTTTATTGAAATATCTTGAGAACTGCTGAGGCCTCTGAAGTAACTTCCATTAAAAATGCATGCATGGAGAGAAGGTGTTGATTGGGTCATTAGATATACTTATAAAAGATATTTGCTGACTGTTGGTCTTTTAACTATTATCTCAGCCGGAAAGTTGACATCACCACCCTCCCAACAAAGACACATCCTGTCTTTTGTAATTTTAGAAGAGCGTCTGATCTGTAATTAACTTAGCTGATTTTGAAAAATCAAGTCATTGAATGATGAAACTTTCTACCGTGACATAGGACTGAAAGATTACCCACTGTGAGAAAATTACATATGCTGACTATCCAGAACAGTTGGAATTACTTAATTGGTTCTAAAGTCATATACATTTTGAATACTCTCCTTCAGAGTTACTTCTTTGAGACACACTAAATTTCAAAGAAATGAAAATAAACAGTCACACTTTAAGCAGAAAGGGTAACCTGGCTTTTTATTTATATTGTCAGAATTATCATCTGCTGTTTGCTAAAGTACTTTGAAAATCATTCATCAAACTACTAGTAAATTAGAACAGTTCAGGATAGTGCAAAGTATACTACTTTGTGAAGGCTTAGCTATCCATTTTCTCCAATTACTCACCTACACAAGGAGAGAGATGCTTTCACCCCTCTCTGCTTCACAACTTTATAACAAACAGTAAACTGTTAGGTCAAGAAAAGGGAATGAGAGAACCAGAAAAAAAAAAGACAAAAGCATGACATAGATTCTTGATGCAAACAGCACTCTCCTGAGGGGTGGCAGATGTGAGTTTTGAATTCTCTGGGCTTCATAGGATTTTAAACACCAGACTGCTCTTTTAAAATAAAGGCCTTTCTAACTTTTTAAAATGTCATTAAATGATGTATTATCTGAGAATCCGAATCTAGTCCTTGTGAATTAAGTTTGTTAAAAAATCTTTCACTGGTTCAAGCCTCCATTCTCATCCCTCTTTAAGAAAGTCAGGAAGAACACTTAGGAAGATATTAAGATGTTTGAACTGTCACACCTAGTATCAGCTTAGGGCTGGTAGGGCTGGCCAATGTGACACAATACTCACGGTCTTCTGGACAAAAGCAACCAGAGTGCCAGCAGGATACTGCACGTTGTCAGAAATATCATCAGATACTTAGAGCTAGGTATATGAATCTTAACCTGGGCTTAGCCAGATGCAATGAAATGTAGAAGGATGTTTAGCAAAGTTTAAGAATACATGATTAGAAATATTGTGACTTGGCTAAGCAGAAAGATGCAATATTACAGAATCACAGAATCGACTAGGTTGGAAAGGACGTTGAAGATCATCCAGTCCAACCATTGACCTAGCACTGACAGTTCCCAAATACACCAGATCCTTCACTGTTATGTTAACCCGACCCGAGTTAAACACCTCCAGGGATGGGGAGTCCACCACCTCCCTGGGCAGCCCATTCCAACACCTCACAACCCGTTCTGTAAAGAAATGATCCTGATATCCAGTCTAAACCCTCCCTGTCGCAATTTGAGGCCACTCCCTATTGTCCTATCTCTTACTATGATACTTTGTTAAAGAGGCTCATCCTCAGCTCTCTGCAACCTCCTTTCAGGGAGCTGTAGAGGGCGATGAGGTCTCCCCTCAGCCTCCTCTTCTCCAGACTAAACCCCCCCAGTTCCCTCAGCCGCTCCCCGTATGACCTGTGCTCCAGACCCTGCACCAGCTTCATTGCCCTTCTCTGGACACGCTCGAGTCATTCAATGTCCTTTTTGTAGTGAGGGGCCCAAAACTGAACACAGGAATCGAGGTGCAGCCTCACCAGTGCCGAGGACAGGGGTCAGATCCCTTCCCTGTCCCTGCTGGCCACGCTATTGCTGACACAAGCCAGGATGCCATTGGCCTTCTTGGCCACCTGGGCACACTGCTGGCTCCTGTTCAGCCGGCTGTCAATCAACCCTCCCAGGTCCCTCTCTGACTGGCAGCTCTCCAGCCACTCCTCCCCAAGCCTGTAGCGCTGTTGGGGGTTGTTGTGGCCCAAGGGCAGTCCCCGGCATTTGCCCTTATGGAAACTCCTCCAGTTGGCCTCAGCCCATGGCTCCAGCCTGTCCAGGTCTCTCTGCAGAGCCTCCCTACCCTCGAGCAGATCAACACTCCCACCCAACGTGGTGTCATCTGCAAACTGACTGAGGGTGCACTCGATCCCCTCGTCTAGATCATCAATAAAGATGTTAAACAGGAGTGGCCCCAAAACCGAGCCCTGGGGGACACCACTTCTTCAGCACCCTTGGGTGTATCCCATCTGTTCCCATAGACCTGTGTGGGTCTGTGTGATGCAGCAGGTCACTGACTGTCTCCTGGATTGTGGGTTGGTGGTTCTCCAGCCTCTGCCTTCTGGCTGAAGAGGCTGGATTCCCTCAGTACAACTAGTCTTGTTATTAAAGACTGAGGGAAAGAAGACATTAAGCACCTCAGCCTTCTCCTCATCACGTGTTACCATGTTTCCTCCCACATCTAGCAGGAGATGGAGACTCTCCGTGGTCTTCCTTTTGCTACTGACATACTTCTAGAATAATTTCTTGTTGTCCTTGATTGCTGAAGCCAAATTAATTTCTAGCTGGGTTTTAGACCTTCTGATTTCCACCCTGCAGAGCCTCACAGCCTCTTTGTAATCACTGTGAGTGTCTAGCTCTTTCTTCCAAAGCCTGTAAACTCTCACTTTCTTCCTGAGTTGCAGCCAAAGCTCCCTTTTCAGCCAGGGTGATCTTCTCTGCCACCAGCTTCTCTTACATCACCTGGGGACTGCCTGTTCCTGAGCCACTATGACTTCCTTCTTAAAGAGCACCCAGCCTTCCTGGACCCCTTATTCCCTTCACGATCATCTCCCAGGGGATCCTTTCAAGCAGGTTCCTAAAGAAGACAGGGTCAGCCCCTTTGAAGTCCAGGATGTCAGTCCTGCTTAGTCCTCTCCTGTCTTCTCTAAGAATAGAGAACACTATTATTTCGTGATCATTGTGTCCTAGTTGTCCTCCAACCACCACATCATCTACCAGTCCTTCTGTGTTCACAAAGAGAAGGTCCAGCAGGGCACCTTCTCTAGTTAGTTCACTCACCAGCTGCATCAGGAAGTTGTCTCCAACATATTCCAGGAATCTCCGGGACTAGTCCCACTCTGTGGTGTTGTATTTCCAGCAGATGTCTGGGAAGTTAAAGTCACCCACAAGAACAAGGGCAAGCGATTGTGAGATTTTACCTAATTGCCTATAGAATATTTCATCCCACTCTGTCCTAGATGGGTGGCCTATAGTAGACTCCTACTACATCTGCTCTCTTTACCTCCCTCCTGATTCTAACGCAGACACTCCCCCCCTGTCTTCACTATACTTGTGCTCAAAGCAATCATAAAATTCCCTAACATACAGCACCGCCCCACCACCTCTCCTTCCTTGTCTGTCCCTCCTAAAGAGCTTGTAGCCATCCACTGTCACACTCCAGTCATGGCAGACATCCCACCATGTTTCTGTAATAGCCATGACATCATAACTTTCCTGCTGCATCATGGCTTCAAGCTCCGCCTGTTCGTTACCCATGCTGTGTGCATTGGTATACATGCACTTCAGAAAGGGCCAACGTTTTCCCCCTTCCCCCTTCAAATCTAATTTAAAACTCTCTCAGTGAACCCAGCTAACTCCTGCCCCAAGACCCTCTTCCCCCTCTGGGAAAGGTGCATCCCATCTAATGCCAAAAGGTCTGGTGCCTTGTTTTCCAACCCATGATTGAAAAATCCAAAGCCCTGAATGTAACACCAGTGTTGGAGCCACCAGTTCATCTGCTGAGTTCTCCAGTATTGTCCTTCATCCATCTCCCCCAACTGAACGGATGTAGGAGAACACAGTTTGTGCCCCCGACCCCTTAATGAGTTTCCCCAAGGACCTGAAATATCTCTTCATTACTTTAGGACTTCTCCTGGCAATGTCATCACTACCTACCTGAAATACCAGGAGAGGGTAGTAGTCCTTGGATCTCAGTAGTGTGGGGAGTTTTGCCTTGAGGTCCTTGACACAGGCCCCAGGGAGGCAACAGACTTCCCTATGAAGCAGGTCCAGTCTGCATATGGGGCCTTTGACACCCCTCAGAATGGAGTCGTCCACTACAATGACCCTTCTGAGGTTCTTTTCAGAAGTGGTTTTAATACCTGTTCTAGAATGACCTGGCCTTTGTGGACCTTGGTCTTCCTCATTTGTCTCATTTTCTTCCTCCTTCATACTTCATTCATTCATACTTCATACTTCATTCCTCCTTCCTACTTCATTCAAAAGTTCCAGGGCCCTGAATCTATTGTGAAGGGGCACCATGGAGGGTGAGGGATGTTGGGAGAGGATTTTCCTGCCTCCCTGAGCAAGAGCCTCTTTCCAGCCTCTCCCATTCCTTAGGTATCCTCCTTCTGCCTGATAGCAAGAGGATGAGGGATTACCTGCCTCGTCCGGAGCCTCCATTAGCTCCTGTTGCTTCCGGGCTGCTAGGGTGTTACTCCACCAGTCAATTTCCCGTTCACACTCTCTAATACTTCTTAATCTCTTGACCACTTCTTTGAGTTCTGCCACCAGGCTGAGCAGGTCACCCAGCTGATAGCAGCGCACACAGGTGTTGTCACTGTTGCCCTCCGGCAGGACGGACAGGCTCAGGCACTCCCTGCAGCTCGGGACCTGCACCGCTGCATGCTTGCATGGCAGCTCCATCTGGGTATGTCCTGGTTCAGCTAGGATAGGTTTAAGTTTCCCCAGCAGAGAGAGAGGGGGAAAGGATCTCCAGCCGGGTTATTCATACCATGCTGATGTCAGGTCCAGGGGCAGGAACTTTTTCCTTGGTGGCTTTTTGGTGGCGGGGGCACACATCGGGTTTGTTCTGTGACCATTGTGGTATTTCTCTGTATATCTTTTGTCTTGTTCGCTGTTATTGCTGTTTATTGTTAACATTGCCACTGTTGTTGTTCAGATTGTTTATCACACTGTTGTATTAAATTTCTTCTTATTTTAACCCGGTGTTTTTGCCTCACTGCCAGCCCGACTGTTTGAGGGTGGGGGAGGGGCAACGGCAACATGGTCTCTGGTCCCGGCAGGGCCTAAACCACCACAGGGTCGCCACGTTCTTTCTGGTCGTGGTTTTGACATGAGTGGAGACCATGGTTCAGTCTACTCGTGGAAGATAGTAAGATGGAACTAGCTCAAATAAGTACTAGACCCCAGAGAGGGACTGCGCCCTGTCTGCTCGAACTGATGCGCAAGCTGACACACCTCACCCTTCTGACACGTGTCACCCTTCTGACGTGCATCCCCCTTCTGACGCGCATCACCCTTCTGACATGACATGACCTGCTCACCGTGCTCCTGGTCTCTCACACTCCCTGACGGCTGTTCTTGTGCATGGTGTGTGTGTGGCGTTGTCTCTCCAGTCTCCGCCCACTCCGAGTCCCCGCTGCCCTCCTCAGCACCAGCTGACTCTTCACGCTCGGGGTGGGGGGAGAGGCGACTTGAGGGTCTTCCTCTTCCCTGGGCTTCTGCCTTCACATCTTGTGGTTTTGCTGCAGGTTTTTGATGCTTTCAGAAGGGTCCCCCGCCGCTGTCTTCCTCCTCGGAGCCCTCTCCTCAGTAACTCAGCAGTATGTTAAACTAGTAGTTAAAAACTAATTTTTGGAGTCATAGTCATGAAAGTCTATCTGGTAGTACAGAACTGCCTGTTTCTGAATATATCACAGCCAATTTGGTGTCAGTTGCATCTAGACCATGGACTAATGCTGTACAAAGAAGGAAAGACCACAACTTAATTTGCATGGTTCTTTGTGGTTCTGGGAGTGCACATCCACTTTGTGTTTTCACAGGCAATGAAGTTAATGACAGCTGTGGGTTCTAGGCATAAATTGCACATGTATAGAGTGTTAACTGCTGGAGGACCTTGCTTTCAGTTTGAAAGGAAAGACCTACAGATGGCTCCCTGTTGGGCACTTTCTAATTTTATTCCACTGGGAGGGAAACTGCTTTGAGAAAAACAGCAGCATGCTCAAGGGTGTAAGATTTCAAGCGCAAACTAAAATTGCACTGAAGAGAAACACTTAATAGAAACTCTTCAGCACACTAAGAAACTAATATGACCTCTGTGCAAGTCCACAAATGAACAAATGTCCTGGTCTTGACAGGGATAAGAAGGTGGGAGGGGGAACAGCCAGGAATGCTGGCCTGAACTAGCCAAGGGGATATTCAATACCCTGTGATGTCATGCTCAGTATATAACTGGGGGAGCTGGCCAGGGGAAGGTGGGATGGTGGTTTGGGTATGTCCTGAGCATGGGGTTCCAAGTGGTGATCAATTGCATTGTTCATCATGTGCTTTATACATTATTTTATAAATATTATTGTTATTATTTCTCTCCTTGTGTTGTCCTATTAAACTGTCCTTATCTCAACCCATAACCATTTTATTCTGATTCTCCTTCCCATCCCACCATGAGGGGAAGGAGTGAGCTAGCATGTACATGGTGCTTAATTGCCAGGTGGGCTTAAACCATGACAGCAAGTAAATGTGTCCTTCTAGTTTCTGCTTTGTATATCCTAGTGCTTAGACACTTACTTTACAACATGGTCTCTGCTCTAGCTCTTTATTCAGACAGCTCTTGAATACTGAAGCACACGAAACTTCTGGTTCCTAACTAAGTGAAACAGTTATTAGTTCAAGCAATCTTGATTCTTCTTGTGTGCTCTTTCTTACATTTAATGGATTTTAAGTTTGTGGGTATTTTGGATTCCATTCCAACAGAAGGAATAGAGATTGCCCTCCGTCTTCCATAGACAAATAATATTTATTGTTGAAATGTGCACATGCTGTCACACCAGAAAGGAAAAAGCAAGCCTTTTGCAGTCCTCAGAAAAAGTATTGATTCCTTATTCTTTCAGGGATAGGTTTGTTCTAAATCCTTTATGGATATAATAAAATGCCCTGCAGGCCTCCATGCCTCAACTCTGTACACATATTGCATTTCATATGCACCCTGACGACAATATTTCTCGCTGGTTATCTATTTGCAGCTTCTTGTACATCCTAAAGTTTTCTTGGTTTATTTTACACTGTAATTTGGAGACTTTTAAGTCTCTTTATTCATTTTAGCAAGAATAATCTCTAACAGATTGGAAAGCATGTGAAAAATAAGCACCATTTCCTTTATAGGTTATGGCTCTTCATGCTCATTTTGAATCTATGGAGCTAGATGGTTCCCTGTGTTACTTAAAATTCCATGACCTTTGGATCTCATGGTAACATCATTCAGAACAAGAGTAAAAGAAGAATGATCTATATTTAAGAAGAATCTTACTTTTGGCAGTCAGTTTATTATCTTAAAAAGAAAATAATTGTTTTCTAGCTTGTCAGAGGTGTTAATTACAAACTGTATATTTAAATTATTATTGGCACACATTAGTGTGGTACATCTGGTAGAAAAAGACTATATCTTTCTTAGCCATTTCTGTAGCAAATTTTTTTTTTCCCTAATTACTCTGTCATTAATCTGAATAGCTAAAGAGATGGTGTTCATACCAATAAAAAGGAATCTTGGTTGCTACCCTGGGGAAGATGTTTTTTCCTTTACATGTTCTTTTTAACTTAATATCAACACTAGCACCAAATTTAGTTGCATGTCACTTAAATATGTGTAACCAGCTGTGAATGTATTTTTTTTAGTATGGTGCATGAAAAAGTTTTTTCTTTTCCTGAGCTATAGGTGTTAATTGGTATCTTTGTATCTTGCTAATTAAGTTCTAGCAACACCTTTTCCTTCTTCCTTGCTCTGAATTTAATGAGCTCCCTTATATTAATTTATTAGATAATTAGATAAAACACAGAAAAAAAGTTTTTTAGAGGAGATTTGAACAGAAAGGTTTAATAGATTTGAGAGACAACATACAGTACACAAATAATCAATATCAAGTGCTGTTCATGAAGATATTTATTATGTTAACATACAAACCTTTCTAATTGTACAAGTGCATATTTCAGTGTCAGACAATGTTAGACTGATGTGTTAACTATCCATTGGTTCTGTGAAGTAGAGCAGTAGCATATAACTAAAATTGCCTCCAAAAGAACAAGCAGGTCTTTTAGACTCATAGGAATATAAGATTGAAATGGCTCGATATGTTGTATAGTTCATTCCCTGACCTAGGGTAGTATCAACTATACCATGTCATCCAAGATGGATTTTTCCAAGTGGCTTTTAAAGAGCTCCAATTATGGAGATATTAGAACCTCAATAGGAAATTTACCTCAGTGCTTCACTATCTCTAAAGTTCTGGAGTCAAACCCAATGTCTTAATTAATTTAAGTTAATTAATACTTGCCCTGTCCAATATGAAAGAGAGAACTCATTATTTCCTTTCTTCTTTCAGTGGTGTTTTACATACTTAAATTGTGCTTCATACCCTTCTCTAACTTTTCTTTTTTAAGTTAAACTATATATTTACTTCAATTTTATGATAGGTCATGCTTTCTAAACCTCTCAACATTTTCCTTGAGTCTGCCCAAAATTAATCTCTCTTAATGTATACATAAAATATTGGAGCTAATTTATTTATTCTCAGGAAATGTCTTCCCATGTGTTCCTCCAACATAATTTGCTCTAACAATATTACTCCCTTGTTCCTGCTCATACTGTTGGTCATTCACTTCTTTTCTACAAAACCACTTCCTAATGAGCTGTTCCCCATAGTGCATTCTAAATTGTACTGTTCTCACAAAGTGTGCTTGTCTATACTAAGCTTCTTTTTTTTTTTTTTTTTTTTTTTTTTTAAGTCATTCCTCCTGTTTATTAAGATCATTCTGAGAGCCCTTGAATACATTTGCAGTTTCTCTTAGCTCTATACCATCTGCAAGTTTAATAAATCTACTCACTGATCAATCACTTAGGAGAAACTACTTGTAGACCCCCTCTTTGCACCATTCTTCCATTTTGATTCCAAAGTGTATTGAGACAGTTATGGTTGGACTTGATGATCTTAAGGGTCTCTTCCAACCTAATTGATTCTATGAAATGTTTCTAAGACAGTAGTTAGAAATAATGATCATACAGGCTTTTATCCACATCAAAAGAGTTCCATCAATATTATGATACTATTCCTTCCCAGCCTTGCTATAGAAACATCATGTAAGATGTTCTCAAACAACGACACAATGGACCTATTACTTTTTTTTTCTTCATTGAAAAGGCTGATATCTGCTGTAGAATAAAAATATGCTGGCTTAACATTATTTTTTCTTTTAGGAATTTGTGTTTGCAACACTGCCCATTATTTTCTAAAGGTTCATAAAAAGTTGAATTAATGATTACTGATAATATTGAATTGGACTGATTTATAATTCTTTGCCTTCATGTGTCTCATTTTGAAGGTAGTAATTGTGCTTGCCCTTTTCCAAGATGTTTTCACCATTTTTTACTAAAAAGGATAGTTTCAAAATTTTAAGAATGGCAACAATCAAACTTAGGTGTACCACCAATCAACTGTAAAACTTCCATTTCATTTCAGCAAATTCTAGCTTGTATGATCATAACTTCATTGTGATATGAATTGTGTTAACCATCTACAATACCTTAGGGTTTTCTAATAAAGATTTATAGAAAATGGAAATTTAACACTTTGTATCATGTCTAACAGAAATAAAATATATCAGCAATTCATCTCTCAATTAATAGTGATATATTTAGAAAAAGCTACTTTTTATCTCTTAAATGTTAGTTGCATTTTGTTTCAGGTCTTGAACTTTTTTTGTCTTCCTGCTCATCTGCACTGTTTCTTTAGACTCTTTAGTAATCTGAATTTGTTTCTGCCCTATGTATATTCCCTTGTTCTTTTTCAGATCAATCAATAGTTCATTATTTAATCAACAGGTACCTGAATGTCATTTATTTTGGAGGAATTTATGTGCTTTTGATGTTACCAATGTATTTTTGAGGTATCTTAATGTCTGTTTCCCCTGTAATTCTCTGGTGTTCTGTAAAACTATCTTCTCAGATTTATTTTTTTTTTTTAATTCCAATGTTCAAATTTATTTATTTTTTGAGGATCATATAATGCATTATTTTTTAATGTTCATTCTCTTGATATTTTTTATTCTCATTTAGGTATTCAGCAATACATATAATTTATCCTTTCTAATTTATTTTAATGTTCTGCATATAAAAAACCTCAGGAACATATCACTAAGTCATTCAAAGAATTTTCTGGGTCAAGAATTGTCTGCATTGTAGACTGTAGTTACAATCTCTTGCAGGTCTTACACTTTTGGTGATTTTTTTAGTTATTCACAATGATAGTAACTGTTCTTATGGTGAGGTTGCCTAAATTTTTTTCATATTAATCGTTTTCTGTGAACCCTCAAGAGCTCCATCTTCCTCTGTATTCAGAACACCTATGCAGAAGCGTATTGTACTTTTCATAGGTCTTCTGCTGCTATCTCTCTCTGTTCTTTCTGAAAATGTTGTACTATATTTTTATTACAATCCCTTATTTATCCCATCAAGGTATTTTTATTTTAATATCAAGAAAAAAAATAATAAAAGGTTTGTGTCTTAAGATTTTAGATCCAGACTTAGCTCCACAGCCTTTTCTTCTGATTTTCACTTATATGAACCCTTGATCATTCCATGAATATAAACAGACATCCTCATGAATGTATTGATTTGCATTGGAATTTTCAACTGAAGTATAAATTGGACAAATCTATCAAACTATGTTATTAGTGCAAATTCATGAGATGAAAGATGAAGCAGAATCTATCATATAGTTCAGTCCTTTGAAAGTGATGCCCAGTAGACTTTCTGAGCATATCTGTGAGTCTTAGATAAGTACCTCAGATACGGGTTTTATGAGCTTATAGTTAATGTACTTAATGTTTTGACTCACCTCACTTCAAAATAAAATGTATGGATACATGCACTAACTTTTGGTTGATTCAGATTACTTCTCTTTAGGACTGAGTATCAGATTCTCTTCAAGTGTACTGGGTCTGTCTAATTTTTTTCTCATAGCAGCTCTCATAGTACTGTGCTTTGTATTGGTAACTAGAAAGGTGTTGATAACACATCCGTATTTTGGCTACTGCTGAGCAGTGCTTGCACAGCAACAACACTGTGTGTCTCCAGCATCCCCCCATAACACCTCCCACTGCAGTTCACTGCAAGGACCAGTTCTTAAACTCAGCCCTAATGCTTTTGAGAAATTTGAACCCAGAGCCCTCCAGCTTTGGGACTTTATTTTAATGACTTAACTTTGTTCCCCCTACCCTTAATTTCAAAGGCATAATCAAACTCATGGCAGGGCTCTTCGTAGGCTTTGTGAACTGGGCCACAGTCAAGAATTTCCACACTGAGTAATTTTATTACATGAAGTTTCCCGCCTGCTGTACAGAGCTGTGCAATATTCAGCACTGACATCTGCTTTTCATCTGATTTCTAAAGGAAAGCCTGGTGGATTGCTGCCCCTTTGAAATTAAGGAGTCCGGGAACAAATTTAAATCATGAAAATAAAATGCCAAAGCCGGAGGGCTCTGGGTTCAAATTTTACAGAAGTACCAATGATCTGTCTTAAACTGATCTCTTGAGGGAAGTGCAGTGGAAAGTATTTCCATCGACGGGGCAAGCTGACACAGTTCAGTCTTTTGGAAAAAGAATCTGGATCCATTGCACATTCAGACATAGAATTACATCCACTTTAGAAATGATAGCTTTCAAAAGTCAAAGACTTTTCAAGGTAAGTTATCAAGGATGGCTGAACCTGACGAACTAAAAAAAATAGATGTCATGAACTTAACTGAATCTTCACATTCTCTTAAAAAACATAAGATTTTTGTTAGAATGATTGGTTTACTCCATGCCTCCAAAGCAGCCTCTCTTCCCATGAGATGGAGTTGTTAATGCAACATGAAAAGGCTGCAGAATAGTGCTGCTGGCCTCTCAGGGGCAGAAACAATCACAGAAATCTAATAAATATAGTGGGAAATGCTATTTGGTGTTAGCATTTTCCACTTTTCCATAATATGTTACTCTTACAGCTCAAGTAAAACATGAAACCTGTTTCAGTCTGGGCTGCCATGCCATTTAGGCCGCAGCTTCGCAGACATAAGGCAGGAATTCTGCCGTCAGCAGTCATGCCATGCCTGCCTGCCTCTTCCCTCTGTAGTGCCATCCCTTCCTTGG
>NW_020799091.1:59495241-59608470 GCF_003259725.1 Athene cunicularia | reverse complement strand
ATAACACCTCCCACCCCCCCCACCCCCAGTAGGCTGGGAGGGAGCTACTGGGGATATTGGGAGGGGATACAGCCAGGACAGTCGACCCAAACTTACCAAAGGGATATTCCATACCATATGACATCTTTTCAGCAGTGAGAGATAAGAGACAGGAGGAAGTGGGGCATTCATTTTTGATGTTTGTTTTCTGGAGCAACGACTACGTGTACTGAAGCCTGCTTGCCTGGAAGTGGACAGACATCGCCTGCTGATGGGAAGTAGAGAATAAAATCTTCTGTTTTCCTTTGCTTTTGCACACAACATTTGCTTTTGTTTTATTAAATTGTCCTTATCTTGACCCCTGAGTCATTTGTTATATTATTTTTCCCCTGATCATTCATGGAGGGGGAGTGATAGAGCGGCTTTGGTGGGTACCTGGCATCCAGCCAAGGTCAACCCATCACTATCCTTTTTTGGTGCCCCATGTGGGGCATGAAAAATTTGAGATAAAGAAGTGATTGGAGAGGTTATGGGCAAAACATGGACTAAACAGCGTTAAGAGAGTGGAATAATTGTGGGAAAATTTTCTGCTGTAGTAATTGTGGTGAATGGACGAGGGGTGGATAGTGTGTAAATTGTCCACTTTGGTGCTGTGATGATGTTTTTATTTTAGTGTGGGGAGTTTCTTTTTGTTGATGTGAGTGGAGTTTGTGAAGATTATGTGATGAATGTGGATTTTGATAATTCACTACTATTGGCAGTCTCCTTCAGAGTAGGCAACTTGCTGTCTAGAATGGACACCAGGGGGATGGCAGGGAATTAAACCATATGCATGCTGTTCTTGACCAACCAGAACGTCAGAAAGGCTGCAGTTTTCTCTTCTGGAGAAGGTAAATGGGCTAGCATAAAGCTGCAGTAGTTAAATTTGTAAAGAAAGGGAAAATTAACCAAAATCAATGTCCTGTAGAATATCAGGAGAAAATGGAAACTGAGTTCTCTGACAGATCTTTCTGAAGTTGGTAAATATGAGTCATGAACAACAAAGGAAAGATCTTGATCTGCAAGATCACTAAGGTGTTAAGAAAAAGATTAGAATAAATCAGAGACTTAATCAGAAGAGAAAGATTAAGAGTGTAGGAACAAAAAGAGAGAATGAAGGGAAAGTAAATTGTGGAAACTGTGCAAAATAATCTCAGAGCTCTGCATGATGGTCTCTGTAGAAGGCAAATACATGGTTACAATTGTTGGATTCAGGAAAAGCATACAAACCTTTTTACAAAGGTGAAGTCATAAACATGCAAACAAATAAATGACACAGAAAATAAGACTGAAAGACATTTCTAAGTATTAGTTCAAGCCACCTACAAATTACGAAGTTTCTATCTATCCCCAATGAGCTGGGGTAGATTGGTTTAAATCCTGAGTTAACTACCTACTGTTAATTTAATAAAGCTGAGTGAAAAGAATCTGAATATTAACTGAATCTGAATATATTGTGTCTCAGACACAAAAGCCCGTAAAAGGAGAAAAGTGGACACTGGTTTGCCAGTGTGTGGCCCATAATGTGACCATATGTAAAAGAGTCAGTTAAGAGACAGTGTTTAGAGGTATTGCAAATGTTTTATAATAGGAGAGTGTTGTGGTTTGAGCCCAGAGGGCAACAGAGCACCATGAAGCCACCTGATCACCCCTTTCCCCTCAGAAACAAGAAGGAGGAATAAAACAAATGACTCAGTAATCAGGATAAGGACAAGGAGAGATGACTCAGCCATTATAGTCACCAGCAAAAGTCAAACTCACTAGGGGAAGAAAAAATCATCCATTTAATTCAAACACTAACAAGAACAGTGAGAGGTATAACTGCATCTCAAAACCACCTTCCCCCGCCTCCTTCCTTCTTTCCAGGCTCAGCTTTGCTCCTAATTTCTCTCCCTCCTCCCCTTCAGCACTGCAGGCATGTAGGGGATGGAGATTGCAGTCAGTTCATCACTTGTTTCTGTTGCTCAGTCCTCCTCAGGGGGAGGACTCTGCACTCTTCCTCTGCTGACGTGTGGGGTCCCTCCCATGGAAGACAGTCCTCCATGAATTTCTTCAATGTGACACAACTAATTTTCCCACTCATTCTCAGATAGGCTCACCTCAGCCTCCAACACAGTCAGCTGTTGAGATCTGCCTGTCACTCCTGAAATACAAATGGGTTCTGCCCCTTTAAAGTTCAACAGCATTAGGGTGCATTTGGCACCAGTGTCTACTTATATCCAGCCTTATACTTCTGGAGGTCAGATGTGCCAGGCCATTGAATCAACACAGTCCAAGAAACTTGATGTCCCTGTCCTCTGCCTGGCTAGAGGTAGAGGCCCTCTAATGTTGGTCATAGTATCCGCTATTGACAAATGGGTTAGTGCACGGGTTTCAGTCTTGTCTTGGTCACTCATTTCCTGTGAATACAGATCAAAAATTCTTCTCATAGGATTGGGAGCAAAGTCAATCTTTCTGCTCTGTTTGGGCAACTGATTACTGGAAATTGGAGCAGCATTTCTTCTGAAAGAACCCTGATTTGTAGTTGTTCTTTGATCCAACTCATATACACACTCTTCTAGAAGGTAGGTAGGTTTTCCATCCCTTTTTTTCATCTCTTTGCCATGGTCATGCAGATGATACCATAGGTTCCCCTGTGGTGTATACTTATTCTCTCAAGCAGGGAAATGCTTGCTCCTAATAGGTGAGATTTTAGTCCATGCAGGTGGACAGTAGGAAATATCCTCTTTGAATTGCTGGAATTCTTGGGATAGCTTTTCCACATCCCCAGTGAGGGAGGAAGAGACATTTTCTTTATATTGCTGGAGTTGGTGATCCAATTAATCCACTGTTGATCCCTCTTCGTCTCTCCAGTCCATTACTGCTAATGCACTGGCATATGATGAGGGAGTGCTCTGTCCAAACTTCTGCCACATGAACTGGGTGCATTGGACTTCATCTGGATCTGTGGCCAGCCATGCATTATCTGGGTTATAATAAATCATCTCCCACACGGATAGTTCCCTCAGTGTGTCCTTTCCACAGGCTACAGCTCTTCATTACCTGCTCTGGTGTGAGTCCCTCCCACATACTGCAGTTCTCCCAGTGCCAAACTGCAATGGTGGTATCTGCTTCTTCCCGTAGAGTCCTGGCCTTCTTTGGGTGCAGTCTCCTTCTCCAGTGTGGGGTCCTCCACAGGCTGCAGGTAAGCATCTGTTCCACCAGTGACCTCTATGGGCTGCAGGGGGACAGCCTGACCTCTCACTGTGGGCTGCAGGGGAGTCTCTGCTCCAGCACACGTCCCCCTCTCTCTGCCCCTCCGTTTTCCTTCCACTGACCTCGGCATTCACATTGGTGTCTCCCTTATAACTCCTCACAACTCCAACTCTTCCACCCAGATTACCCTCCTTAAATACGTTATTACAGTGGCACAGCCACCATGACTAATTGGATTTGCCTTGGCCAACGGTGCATCTGGCTTGGAGCTGGGGGAGTTTCAAGAAGCTTCTCACAGGGAGACACCACTGTAGCCTCCTCCCCTGCTACCAAAAACTCCTGCACACACACACAAACCCAACACAGAGAAACTCAATCAAACAAGCTTTAAGAAAATGCTAGGAAGTAGTCCAACCTAAAGAAGAGCAAAGTAGTCCAAATATTACTATGGATCTGTATGAGGTTGGATCTTTTAATTCTATGTTGATACAAACGCAGACAGCAGTCAAAGATATATAGAAACTAAGATTGTTCCCTAAAAGCTTGTTAATAAATAAATCAATCAACAAGTAAAAGCAAACCTAATGAACAGTAACAGATAAAGGAAAGTAATAAACTCAATACCTGAAAGACTATTTCACAGTACCTTGCCACTGGATACATTTCTTAAATGGTTTTTACACTTTTTGCCTGGTTTCCTACAGAAAGGAAAACTGTGTGGCTATGCTACCTATAGACTCTCTTCAGTAACTTTCGAGTTCGCTTGCCTATTTTGAACACACTTGAGGCCTCAGAAATAATTTCATTTCTACACATTTTTTTGATTATAGAACTAAAAACCTAAAGGAGTGTCTCCCTGAAGGCAAGTCAAGCAGAAACCAGTTGTAACTTTCTGTTTAGTGCAGCTGGGCATGCAGCAAACTCACAAATTGGAACTCACCGATAGGCTTTTGTCTCTTGTATGGTGTGTTTCCTCAGAGACTGGTGGGTAAGAATGATACTCAGTGATGGTACTGATTACTGAGAAATAGTCGCAAGGCCATAGGAAACCAGACTTTATGAGATAGCTAGTTGTAACTTGTTTATTTGTTTGTTTTTTAATCACTGGGAAAATAGCAATGTTATGCAGAGATTTTTTCCCCAAGAGGCCTTATTACAATTTTTGGGGGTTTAATTAATGTGAGCTTGATAAGCTTTAAAATTTATTTTTTATTTTTTTAAGTGTGTCATCACAAAGAAATCATGGTGAGAAATCATGGCATTTAGTGTTATGAGAAAACAATTAATGTTAAATATGCTGCTGTATGTATGTATTGCTTAATTTCTTTGAACTTTGAAGGCTTGACATACTGTTTCAAATATTTTCTAAAACTTCTTATAACCTGTAGGTACATTATATATCAATTATATGTTATAGAGAGTGAACTATACTACTACATTTATTTGTTTAATATTCAAATACGATCTTTTGTTGGTATGTTTTATGCAGTTTTTTTTCCTTTTGGAGTCTGAAAGAATTCTCACTGAAACAGAAACAGTGATTTATCTTTCTTTTTTGTTGCTGGTTTTGTTTTGAACAGACTCAAAGTTTACGCCAAGTAGAAAAGAAAAAAGAATCTCTTTGCACACAGCAAGGCTGCCAAGTATGGTCAACTAATGTTATGGTAGATCATTGTTTGTAATCACCCTCCTGTCTTGAGGCTGACTATGAGTTTTAGAAAGACAAGCTGTTTTTTGAATCAAGACTTGGATAATGCATGTCCCTGCTTAGAGAGTATGGGAAGAAATGGAAAAGAGGGAAAGCAGTGCCTGGGAACCTGTCACTGAGGCTGAGCAGTAGATAATTTTATGTATAAAGACTGTGACTTGAAGAGTTTCTGATACTCGGTCCTAAAGAGAAGCAATCTGAATCATCAGTGAGTATAGTCCTTCATTTTATTTGAAAGTGAGGTAAAAGAGAGGTTTTAGTGGACACCAGCCAACATTAACCCATCACAGTTCTTCATATCCTGCTCTACAGTGTAACCTAAGGCCAACGGTGAGACAGTAGCCTCATCATTTGTCTACAGACCCTATATCCTTGTGGCTTACATTTGCTCTGACAGAAGCCTGAAGAAAGAACCTCATGACCACTCCTCCTTCTGAGGTATCTCTTCCCACAGACATAGCTGTCTTGAGTTTTCCCATTCCCTCAACAGTATAAGGTACAAACACTCCTCACTATAAATCAGGCCCTAATTGCGTCATATCCAACTCTGCCTGCATGTAAAGTCACAGAGGGTTTGTGTAGCTACTTGTAGCATCAGCGTTCGTTCTTTGGTCTAGCCACAGATCTGAACCTTCTTTCCTAATTGTTTTTGGTTTTGATTTTTGACTGCATAGGTAACTTCCAACCTTCTAATTTTTCTAGGTTATGTGAAAAAAGTTATGTTTTTTCAATCCTGGTTCAAAAATTCCACCTTTCCTGTGCTTGAAAACTGATGGTGTATATCGAAACCCTGAGGTATCATCAGGTTGATGTGGTCAGTACCATATTCAAGGCTTACACAAAAGCTATATTTTTTTTTTTTTTTTTTTTTTTAAATTCAGAAAGCTGGCCTTTGACTCATCAAACACAAAGAGAGCTCTTTATTCTCCATGTTTGCTAAAGCACTGTCATGTTCTTTAGATTTATGATGCTTTCTACTGGCTTCTAGATACTCAAATATGGCCAAACTATTTGGTTTAATAGTTTTATGACTTCCAAAGTGGCAGTCTATATGAAGTATTATGTATATAGAAAGATACCTGAATGCATTAGATCCCTTGGGAGTCAGTCATTTATTAATAAAATGCTGATAAGATAGCTAAGCCTTTTGTGGAAGAGAAACTATAATTTGAAAATAGAAAAATGTATTTCTAAAAAAATACCACCACCACACCACCACTTTCCCCCCAACAAAAAAACCCAAAACCCAAAACAAAACCCTACAACCACAGTTTCAGTCTACCCTCAAAAATAGCCTATTGAAATAAAAAGTAAGGTTAGAACCTTACCAAGAAGGGCTTAAAGTCTTATAATTTGTCTTTTTCATGTATTCTTTTATTCTCATTGTCATCTTTGTCATAGAACTGCAGAAATTTTGTACCATTTTCCGTTTTCATTAAAGTATGACGATTGCCTTCCGAATAGTTTAATTTTGTACAATTTTTCTCATTTAAGTCTTTTTTCATGAAAATTGATTTATTCTGAGACACTTTTTGAAGATACTTTTCCACTATTTTGTAGGAAATTAGAACATTATAGGTTAAGCTTCAGAAATGCAAAATCTTATTCTAATGACAAAGATTGTGACAAGAACAAATACTGGTAGTTGAATGAATTCACTAGCAGCACAATTGTAGGAGAATCATGATAATAGAAAGGTGTGTTATTCTTATGTCGTAGATGCCAATTATACTGGGAAATATCCTAAAGATATTTTCTTACTATTATATCTTAGGACAGTTTGAATGTATACTTAGATTTCTACAGGTTTTGGGTGGGTTTTTTTGGTGTGTGGGTTGGTGGTTTTTTTTTTTTTTTTTTTTTTCTCCACAATATAAGAATAAGTCCTGATTCTGCAATCATGTACAATTGCAGAATCTACAGGACTAGCCATGTGAATACATGCTGTTTGGTCTGGATCTGTAAAAAATAATAGTATAAGGAAAGGTTCTAGTGAGATTTTCACCTAGGTGATACGTTCATAGAAGCAGTATTACACCTAAGGTAGCAGAAGCAGTATTGCACCTAAAGTTACAGAATTTAAGTGTCTTTACATATGATTTATAGGTATGCTTGTTATGTTACTGGACAGTGTGAATCATGAAAAGAATGTTATTTTGGAGGAGAAAATTCTTGTTATCTTTATAGTTCTGCAACTGTATATATAACTGCAGCTACTATTTAGAATTCAATAATTTTTATTCTTCATATTTCCAGTAATTAGCACTACATAACACACTGAAAGAGTTAATTCTATGAAGACTTATTTGCATTATTATCTAAGGTGATAGTTTAAGACCCTCCATGCACCTTAAAAATTAATCTGTGCTAGATTGTAAACTTAATTTTGAATCCTTGTTTAGTTCACTTTTACCTAATAATTGTAAAATAAAATAATATATAAATAAATAAATCCTAGAGAAATTTTACAGTAAAAGAGGAGGAAATGAATAAAAAAGGATTGTGGGTTCTGACCTAAGGATTTTGCTTGATTAGAGCTAAAAAGAAGCATAATCACAAAGTTGTACTCTTACACTGCTTTAAATTCAAATTTAAGTATACAGTCAAAACTGCACAATTCAAGTTATAAAAATGATATATTTTTTAAATTTATTGATCATTGTATTTAAATCATCAATAACCAGTATTTATTTTCTGATATTTGTATAGTAGGGTGGTTTTTTTTTTCAGTTACTCTTCTCCATCTGTTTATTGGAAATTTTATATTTCAGGTTTTACATATCCTTTGCATAACATATTACTATTACAACAGTGATAAGTACTCCATTCTAAAGACCACTTATTATATTGGGTTGGTAGTCATGGCTTGTCAGACTTTTTCATCTTCTTGTGTAAGCAATGTAACAGCCAAAGAATGGTTCATACTGTACTACTAAATCAAACATCTGACACTTATTTCAGAAGACACTTCCAGCTTAAAGAGACACAAGAAACATTTGAAGATGTTATTATTTGTGTGTATGAAAAAAAATACTTATCATCAAATTATTTTTTGTAATTTGATGTCTTCTGGAAAAAAAATAGTGTTTTGTTTTGTTTGTTTGTTTGTTTGTTTGTTTTTTAATAAAAAAGTTTATATTAACTCTTCATATTCTCCCTACAGAGTGCTACTAGAAATTAACTTATTACACTCTGTCTAGCCTCAGGGGTAAGCCAGCAGGCAATTATGCTTTAACTTTTTTAATGTGTGGAAATACACTTCTTGGTTTCTCATATGGTCATCTGGAACTTTTATTGTCCCTAGGGAGATACTGCACAGCAAAAAGTCCAGCACTGGAAAGTCCAGGAAAAGAAGCTTTCTTCCCACAGGAGTGTACTAGCCTGGTTTGGTGCAGTGAACCTGTGTCTCACAATTGGAAGGAAGCAGCGTAGATATGAGCCTGCAACGTTACTGATAACCCACACAGTGACACCTCATCCAACTCCTCCCCTGAATCTAAATGACAGTTCAGGCCATCAGTGACTGTTATGGATGGATACTTTTGAAGATATTACTTTGAGATGGATAGCCTCTAAGCTTTTGCAATGTTTATGGTATTCTTTTACATTATTACAGTTGTATTTAAATAGATGCTGAAAGAAATGAGATTGGAAATCGTGTCCTTTTCACTAATGATATGTTTTGATTCCCTGACAATTTGTACTGGGATGGTCTATGAACTGTGGCACACAAAGCAAGCTCTTGAAATTCTGGTTCTTAAATCCATCTTCTCTTTTTCACATTGTGCACCAGGATTGTGTACCTTAGAAGAGAAAATACCATCCAAAATTTACCAGGTTAAATGAAGGGAATTTGTCCTGAACTGAACAGTTCTACAGACTTTGGGGAACCATATCACTGCTCATGCATATATGGAAGTATAGAAGCTTTAGAGCAAAGACCAAATGAAAGCTTCTCATTTGTTTGATTTTTTTTTTCCTTTGCTCAAGTGAAGCTTCTGAGAAAATAATGTTCTTTCTTTCCCACAGTTTCTTGGGGCTCTGAGACTATTCAGTTCTTTTCTAAATGGCTTCAAGGGTAACAGTAGAAATTCTTTCCATTTCACTTGCATGGTGTCTTACAAAAATATTCGGGTATGATGGTTTTGCCTTCAAGATATAGCACACTAAAACATGTCTACTAATTATTATCCTTCTTGATCATCAATCCCCACAGTTAGATGGTCCAGTGCCTCCCTGGGTGATCTGGAATCATGAAAATCAAGTTCTGTCTCTCTGAAAAAAACAAGTAAAGAAGTAAAAGCCTATTGCTTTAGCTTGATTCATGCTGTATTAAATAACATATTAGCCACTAACCTGGTGAACCATGTGACTTTATGTGATTATCTGCCAAATAGATGTCAGACCATGAGCTGTAGCCATTTAAGCACAGAACTCAGTAAAGAGAAAAAATATATTTTCCCTAGTTACTCTCAACATCCTATTTAACTTTTGGATTTTTTTTTTTTTTTTTAATGTGAGAGTGCCTGTATATACAACATCTGAGCCAATCAAGAATCTCAATCACTGTCTTGGGAGAGGTGAGATATGTTTGGGAGAAGTGAGAGATGATCCTGGGTCTAACTAATCTAGATAGATAATTTTAATTCCTAATTTACTGCAGGGAATAGAGAAGGCACATTTATTTCTGAATAAACAGGAAATAAAAGTAATAGCAGTATCTGGGGAAAAAAAAAACCACAACAAAAACATACTAAAAATCAGCTTTTTGTTGCTGTTCTTAGGTTTGTTTGAAATAACATAGGTATTTACCTTCAGCATAAAAAATTGTTGTATAGTCACTGAAAGGAATTCATTTATTTCTGACTAAATTTTACTCCTCTAAATGTTTTAAGACACGCTTTGTCTTCAGTGCTTCTTTTTACTGGCAAACTGTCCTCTGTGAAAATCTTTTAGCTTTGAGTCTTATATAACCATATATAATCTATTTCATGTCCTGTACAGGAAATTACAGGAAAACATGTAAAATGAAGAAATTTTCATTGGTACTTTGCTCTGTCCCTGCAAACAGAGGAAGAAAATGCATTTGAGGAAAGGCATGTCATTTTACCTGAAGGGATCTCAGACATGGGAGGATTAGAGCAGGGTCAGGTAGCAGAACCTCAGCAGATGGAAGGTCTCCAGCAGATGGATTTGCTGCATATAGCTGTCATGAAGGCAGATATTCCTGGGAGTCCCTGATGGCTTAAGGATCATGAAGGAAGATAGACCATAGTATTGAGGATATTAATATAGAATTATTTGTTAAAAATAATGGGAGTTCATTTTAGGGAAGGGGATACAAACCGAGGTAAATTCCCTAAAAGCACTCCAGTCACTGAATTTCTTCAGAAGCAGAGATCACTGGTCAGAACTAAAACTTTCCCCCTGCCCCACTCACGCTGTTTCCTTGCTCTCACAGGGAACAAGAGCAGAAACAACAATAAAAACCTTCTATTGGCATATACATTCAGAGTTTTATTGCTGCTGTTGCTCATGGTCTGTGAGTGAAGAGAATGAAATAAGGAACTACACACTGAAACAGCATGGGATAAGCAGGTTATACTGCTGAGCGAGCTTACCCTCACATTCAGACATGGCAAATTACAGTACTGGATTGAAAAGTATTTGCACCACATGATCCCTAAATAAGAATAATAAGCTAAAGGTCTGTTATTTAGTGTTATGTATAACCTTATCCTTTCCAATGCATTCTTTAGTGTATAATCACAGTGATTATATCCCAAACATTTACGGTGTTGTTTCATGCTTTAATTTTAAATGGACACTATTCTTACATGAATTAGTCCACGGGTTCTTCTGCTCTTTATAAATATTTTAGTAATTACAAAAGACAGTATGTGGAAATTGTCCCCTGTTAGCACAGAATTAATTATGAATGTTATAAAAATATATGTCCGTTCTGCAGAGGTAAGTTGTTATTAGTTAGTAGAGGCAAACTTCCAATGAATGCAGTTATGTTGTTTTTCTAGCTGACACTAACACCTGTACAATGAAGTCTTCCCACTAGGTTACTGGGGTTATTATTGTTAACAGACAGGGAGGGTTCAATTTTTTTCTATTATGTATTTTGCATTTGGGGGCTTGTTTTTTATTTTCTGCTTATTCACAGCTTAGAGATTGCGTGAAAATCAAGTTGACAATTCTTATTCAGACACTGTCCTAGGCTTCTTATTATACTTTGGTCAAACAAAGGAAAGGATGTTCTAAGTATGTGTTAAAATGATATGAATAACACATCTGAAAGCTATTAATTTTTTAAAAAATATTTTACTGGTAACTTTTTAACTTAATACAAATTATAGTGTTTCACATTTATCTAGAAACAGTGTTTATCTGGAAAAAGGAAGAAGTAATTTTTCCATAAGCCTGAGTTGCAGGTGTGAAATTCATAGTTGTTTCTTCATGATAAAATTTAATGAAGATTGTATGGGGAAAAAAAACCCAAACTGGCACATGATAACAGATGAAGATGCCTTCACTTGAAATGACTCAAACTAATTAAGGTTTAGTATCCACAGATTTCTGGGACTGATATGGGAATTTCCAGTGAAGAGTGGAAAGCATTCTTTCTAAAAGACTGGAAACTGAGGATGCAGGATAAGTACTTTTATTTAGACTTCAGTTAAAATTTGTATATCTGGATAAAGTATGAGTTTTAAAGTTTGACAATCATTAATAGGGCTGTTTTAATGTGTTCTCAGCAGCAGCCTTATGTAGAGTTAGATTGTTTTCCATGCTTTCAGAAAATATTGGCGAAGAAGTTGGAACCAGCAAATCTTGTGTAGTCTATTTTTGTGGAACCTGGCAGAAATATGAATTTTGGTGTTCTTCTGAGTGGTATGAATAACTCTGCACATCTCTGGAAGGTAATTTAGCATGAATGAATTCTTTGCCTTGATATTTATGAGTGCAGCTGTAGGCCATAACCTAAAGTCTGGAATAAATTTTCTGTGAAAGTGAAATACAACAAGAGTTTTATGAGCCCCAGATCATATAAAGTGTTTGCAAAATTAGAATGATTAAACGATGATAAAACACCAGGATCAGATAAATTGTTCTGCGGCATGTTTGGCAAAGTAGAAAAGTCAGTGGCAGATATTTTTGATAACTCACTGAGGCTAATGAAGTAACAGAGGTGGCTAAATGTGTTTCTCTCTAGAAGTTGAAGAAATGATCTATGAAAGACTCTAAACTACTGAACTGAAAGCATAAAATATTAGAAAAATTGTTTGAATGGAACACATGAGATAGAATTATGAGCCATTTAAAAGAATGGCATATAACTCATAAGGGACACGACTAGTTTGCTTGAATTCTTTTAATACTATGCATTTACTAAATTTGTGAACAAAGAGGTAGTTGTGGAAATAATTAATGTGGATCCCAGAAACATTTTTATATGTCATTATACAAAAATGCATTTCTGTGCTGGAACTTTCAGTGTTTTGGCATGAGAACTACAGGAAAGGGATTTTATGCAATAACTAAAAACTGGGCCGGGGTTACTAATCAACTCTCCTTTTTATTTGGAAACATAGGAACTTGGCACCTGAAGTAGGATGAAAGGTGGCTCCCCAAATAGTTCTGAGCTGCTGAATGTGTATTTCATTTAAAAGTTCCAGTCACAATTACTCAGCTTTGCTGTACAGTATGACATAAACTAGAGAACGTTTTTAGTTAAACTTTATTTTACTCTTGAATAGGGGATTCTGTATGAGTGTCCTGATTGGAGTCTTTTGCTACATCTATATTAATAAATTTGAAAGGTTAAGGACTTATTCTCTTGCCTTGATTGCAAGTGATGCAGCACATCTCCTCTCCATTCACAGAAACTGTCTCCTTCCCCAGGCAAAATGGCCACCATAAATCTAGCCAGGAATAGATTCCAGAATTTCCATGGAATTTCAATATATGGATTAATAAATTATGGGTGCCCATTAGATAAGAATATATATGTGAATGGAAAACAGGAAAGAAGGGAGAACTGGATGGGGATTACTGTTCATTATATCAGAATGTTCTATAAGAGGCATTAGGAATATCTGCGAGTTTATGTTCTCAGAAACCAAGTACGGAATTCCTCACAAATGGGTATGTCAATCTTACTGTGTTTAGATTTCTAGAAATATCTGATTCGTACTAAAAATTCTTAGTCTTACTGAGGGTTTAAACATATTTTTTACAAGATATTATATAATTAAACTAACACTGTTGTTCCTCTACAGACAGTACGTAGTACTTGTTAAACTGTGTGAGTGCATTTTATTGACTGTAGCATGCTAGAGATACAAATGTTTTTATATGTGCCAGTTCTTATTTCCATGACAGTTAAAACACTGCAGAAAATAATAATAAAGGAGTATATCAGGTAGCATTCAAGTGACTGGAGAGCATATATCGTCTAATGATTAGAAAGATCCAGTCTAACCTTGATGACTGGGGAAGAAGTAGGAGGATTGGGAATTCAATGAGGTATGTCAAATCGTGTTAGCCTACATAATTTACCCTTGCTGAATTCTGACGAGGCAGGACTGTATTGGAAATGAGCAAATATTCATAATCATAATTAATTCACTCAACTAATTTTTTTGTAACTACGTCAGGAAACAATTCTTTTCTTTCAAATATTTATTTTATTTTCCTTAAAAATCTATAGCTTATTATTCAATATTCAAGTGTTGTTGCCTAGCAATGATTAGTCAAATAGAAGATGTGTCAGTCTTATTACTTCATTGCATAAATGTAATTCGAGTTTATGAAAAGAATATTAAAACCCCAAATGTCTTATCTAGTTTTCTGATGACTTCCTACAAATAACATGCCGATGAATCGTAAAACACACCTATGGGAGATAATAAAAAGAGTTTTATTCAAATGATTAAAATTATATCAATAAAATCCATATCTTGCAATAATTCATTTTCTTCTTCATTTAAACATGGTCATTTTAGTTTTTCTCTGCAGTTTACTGTGGTTCTTATCATACAAAGTAAGCATTTCAATAATTCTGTCCTTTTTTCAAAGCATTTCCCTATAGCATTACTGTGCTTCCCAGTATTTGCTTTGAAAGTAGAGGAGAATCCTATCTATCCTATCTATCCTATCCTATCATTTCAGTGTAGTGACAGGTTAGGTTCAAAATTCCATTTCTTGCTTATGCCATATTTCTACAGCAAGCAGACATGTCATGGTGGTAGGTTATATTTGACACCACTTACTCTCAGCTGAAATTAGTCTCTTGAAATTTAAGAACTCTGTCATTTGACCCCACAGTGATCTGTTTTTCACATATTAGCTGACAATCTGTGAATAAACATTATCTGTTCTTAAATAAACTCTAAAGAAGTGGGAGAATTGGCATTATGTTTTTGTTACCAGCTACGGTTCCATTTCATTTAAGTTTGGGTTTTTCTTCCCTTCACAGGGTACTGAAAGATGTTTGCCAGTGAGGGCACAGTAAAAGATCAAGAGCCCAGATGACTGATCCTGAATGAAGCGGAAACAAATTGATACCAGCAAGCAGCAGAGATAGATAGTAACTAGCTGAAAAACACGAGGTCATGATCTGAGGTTAAAGAGGGTAGTAGCTGAGAGGCAACTCAAACAGACTGTCTTTATACAAAGAAAAATTCAAATACAGAGCTAAAGCAGAGAGAAACTGTAAAAAAACAACTTCAACCATGAATTGGGGAGAAGAAAAAAAAGACATGTTTTATAAGTGGAGGCATAATTATACTCAGGAAGAAAAACAGTGGTTAATCAAAACTCCTAAATTTTTGTTCAGATCAGAGCTGTCTCAATCGTAAGGGAGAGAAAACAAAATTAAGTATCAAAAAATTATTGTACCCCACTGTTTAGGGTATAATCTGGATGGCTTGTATTCTTTATTATAAATCTTAGTATTTTTGTTTTGTTCATTTGTTTTTCTTTTCTTTTTTTTTTTTTAAAAAAAACAAAAAACACAAGATTTTCTCCTACACATTTTAGATTAATTTTTAGACTACACTGCATTTCAGATTGAATTCTAGTGTCTGCCTGTTTATATGTGTCTCTTGTTCTGCATGATTACAGGATATTGAGTACTGAATCAGAGTGCAATATAGGATTTATTTTTTCCTTCCGCCTGAACTATCTTCCTCTCAGGAAATCAGTAAAAGAAAATAGAATAAACATTTGTGGTATTTGAGATGTATTTAACTAGAAGTGGAGATAAAATGTTTAAAAATCCATGGACAGCCATTTGCAGTGAATACAAATACAGTGGTTATGTTATTTTAATGCCTAACTGTTCTCATAAGAGCTTGAGGGTCCAAGTAAGAAGAAAAAGGAAAATCTTTCTCCTAAATAACTAGAAATCTTCATTCGAACAGAGACTGGGAAAAAAAAAAAAAAATTGAAGAAAAGTATTAGAAATCTTCATTATAATTTTCATTATTTAAATCAGGGTATTGTTTAGCTCTGGTGATTTTTTTTTTCTATTTCTATGTGTAAAAAATTTCATGATGCTTGCATTTAGAATGCATGTTCTTACTCATACGAGAAGTATTTTAGTCAGAAATAACTTTTTTATATTAATTTTTCCATATGAAAAGTTTTAGTTATCCAATCATAGACAAAAATAGCATTGTAAAATTCAAAGGACCAATCAAATGCAGAGAATGGTGAATAAATAATATTCTGTGAAGAGTCAATATTTCAATATCAACACAAAAATTAGTTAGCATAATATATTCAGTGATTTTTTTTTTTTAATGAATAAAAACTTTGGTATGATTCAGTGTGCTTTGAGAAGAATAAAGGACTAAATTTTCAGCAAAGATTAGTCAGCATATCATTCTATTTTTAATTTTTAAGTTTGAGTTGATGGAATTACCATGTTTCATTGCTGATGTTTTGTTTCAGGACAGTGTGACTGACTGATGAACATGACTGTGGAATGAGAGTATCATAGCACTTATTACTCAGGCAAAATGAATTTGCATTGAAGTAAAGAAAGTAGGATTGTAAGGGAGTTTCTGTGAGTGTTTCGGCTCTGGGTTCCTGTTAAATATGCACTCCTACTTTCATTAGATTTTTTTTTGCTTTTGCTTTTCTGTGAATT
Organism: Athene cunicularia; assembly: GCF_003259725.1. Classification (NCBI taxonomy): domain Eukaryota; kingdom Metazoa; phylum Chordata; class Aves; order Strigiformes; family Strigidae; genus Athene; species Athene cunicularia. The sequence goes on along the minus strand of NW_020799091.1, from coordinate 59,592,385 downwards.
AATTTTATTCCTCTGAAGTGTCTGTGTTCATCCATCTCTTCCTTCCTTTTGATACCTAGTAAGTTCTTCTCTTAATAAAGACCTCTGAGAAAGAATATTTGTGAAAGAAAAAAAAATAATTTTGGCTTTTACTGAGAAATTTATGAGAAATTATCCTCATGCCACAGTTAGAATTCTGGCATGTGGAACTCTTATAAAGACACAATGGCCAAATATTAAATTTTTTAAGTTTTTAAGCAAGAACTTAATATGGATTGGGTATGGATTGTTAGTTTTGGGTTTGGACTATGCTAACAATAAGTAACTAAAAAATCCTTATTCCTTTATTTTAAGTAGTTATGTAGACTACAGAGTGTCTACAGATGGGGTACTATGCATAATTAATAGTAAATGTAAAGGAAGGCTGTAGGTACTTCGGAGAGTGAAAGAGGTTTTAAGAAACAAGTTCTTAATTTAAATTTTGACTTCAATCTTTTCAGAGATTAAAAGCAAATCTCAGCATATTTCTGCAAATTAGGATATTAAGATAAACTATAAAGTGTGTTAGCAAAAAAATTTGTTCATCGATTTGAATGAGTAAAATAAATCCGATGTACATTAGCAAATGATGGCTTTATGGCTCAGTTTCTAATGTCTGAATTAGAAAGTGAAGCAACCATGAAGACTGCCCCTCTGGTGAACAAGATCCACAGAACATGTACAATTAATGCCTGGCAGGCTTACTCTTCATCATGACCCAGAATGTGTCCTGAAGTCCCAGGATGAAAGCTGAGATGTCTCTGCCCTTGACCCCTAGCCCCCAACACTTCTTTTTCAAAAAGCTGAGTATCATTCAACAGAGTTTGTGGGAAACATAAGCTTTCTGTGTGAGGGAGCTGACAGTGCTGCTGAACCGAACTTAACGTTCAGCATGAGATCAGTAACTCATGGTCTCCTTCTGAATGGGATTGCTTTTCTTTTGTGCATGTAAGGGGAGCCTGGGGCTGAGCTAGTTACTGCATCTGAGTGATTGAATGCTGAGGAATGAATGAGTAGTAAAACAAAGCTTGCCTGCCCTCCCCCTTCCCCATTCCCCCTTCTCTTTTCCTTTTTTTTTTTTTTTTTTTTTTTTTTTTTCCTTTTGTTTCAGGCCCAGTGTCAGGAGGGGAAGAGAGGGACAGGTACAGCTTGGATTGTCGATGAGTCTTGGTGTGCTCTCAACTGATGCAGTGAAGGTTGTTAAGCAGGATTGGCTTGCCTGCCCCACTGCATGGCTCCCCCCGCTACCATGCTGACCTGCTACCATGGGGAGGTCAGCGCTCAAACCCACAGGCAGCCTGTGGAGACAAGTTAGAGAGTCTAGCCTTTCTTCAAGTCACTCACTCAGCATATGACACTGACCTAAACATGTTCTTTACTTAAAAATTAGTATCTTATACTAGGGAGGCAAAATGGTGACCAGCGTAGAACTTAGAATTTCCTACACCAACTTCCATACAGATTTTCGATGTCTGAGTAGGTGTAACTTGTATGACAAAGGAGATACAATAGAAGCAAGTATACTAGGATGGGGTTAATACATGCTTCCTAATACCACCTCCTAGTTTCTCACTTGTTAATGTATGTCTTCTTTAATTTGTATTGATGATAAACATGAAATGGATACAAGTAGTGAGGAGTACCTTTGCTTCTCATTTATCTTCAAGATGCCAAAGCAAATAAAGATATTTGTGAATTTCACACAGGGTATCACTGATGTAGGGAAGCACAGGCTTTTGGAGAAACCTCAGTATTTTTGTAACAGGCATGTTAGTGTTTCAGTTCAGTCATATATATTGAATACAAAACTTCCAAGACTTTCAAATAGTATTTTGCATTTTTCTCAGCTTTATCTGATTTTAATTTGACTATTGATTAAAAAGAATATATCTGAGTACATGGCATTATAAACATTGCTGACAACAACTTTTATTTTATCACCATTTGGACTGTTCATTTTTAAAATTTTTTTATAAATGTCCATTCTAACATTACCACTTAATTTCACTATAAACAAATCGACCACTGCTGTAGAGGAAAGTGTTTGGTTTCCTTCTTCCTTTGCCATTGATTCTATTAATCCTGACTCTGCCTAATAGAAGTGGCAAAAGAAGAGAGCTCTTTGACATCATACCTCTTTGCTCGGCAGGCTTTCTTAACCTTGGTGAACTAGTTAATTAAAAACATTTGACATTGGTCACAGAGTAATAGTCACCTAAATGCATTGCTTGGTTACTGGTTTATACACTTGAATTTTAAAGTATCAGTACTTTAACGATGAAAATCAACCTCTTGGTATCACTACCTGCAAGTCTCAAGCACTGATTACATTTGTTGATGGTCTTTAATTGTTACATTTTTAAAAATATCTGTATTATACACTGATATGTGGTGAAAGGTGATTTGTCTTTCTTTCTGTTTTTAGAGCAAATATGGAAAAACACTTATTCTGATATAGTTTTATTTTTATTAATTTGGAGGTAAAAATCCTCCAAATATACCTTTTCAGAAGGAGTTATAAAGACCACTCCTAAAATAAATAAATAACAATGAAGTTTGAAAAGAGTTGAATCTTTTTTTTTTTTTTCCCTTTTTCTTCTTTCCATACAATGAAGGAGGATAGCATTGAAAATGACCAGAATTAGCAAAGTTTTTTCTTTTTATGACAAAAATTTATAAAGTTACACAAGGAAGAAGATGAGAAATCTGTATATTGATTGTTTAGGATCTAGAGAAATGGCTTTTACAGAATCCCAACCTCAACTTCACTTTTAGGGGAGAAGAAGAAATAACATAGAAAGATTTGAGAAGAATTAAAGCTTTTTTAAAAAAACACATTAAGATCATAAAATTATCTTTTCATGATTAATTATTCCCTTCTCTGCCCTCCTCCTACCAAACCCTTACTATAGAAAGCCCCCAGCAAACAAGCGAAAAAAAAACCCACAACCGACAATGCATCTCACTCTTGCAATGACCAAAATTTAACTAATACAAAAAAGATCTTGGTAGACTGCCTGCAGAACAGATACAGGATATTTATTTTATTATAAGTGTAGGAAGGGTTACCAATTTGTCAGGGAGGGAAGGGAAGAAACTCATTAATGAAAAATGTATATTCTAAAACAGTCTATTATAGACAGATTTAAAGTTAATTAATATGGATATCTAGATTCTTCCACAAAACACATCTGAGGACCTGTGTGATTTCATTTATTTACTTAGCTCTCTTTACAGAGCTTCCAAGGATGAACACTTCTTTATCAATTGTCAGTTAGCACAGACTACATCTTCTGTTCTTAGCCTGAGCAGAATATTGCAGCTGGTAGGTAGCAGGGAGAGCAGAGAGGGAGAGACTGCTGAAATGGTCAGGTTACTTCATCTACTGCACATTCACACTGAGGGCAGTAGAAGTTACAAACGTGCAATCCATAATCTGATGAATACTAGGGAGTCTAGAAAGAAGATGGTGAGAGGGCAGAACTCCTTCAGCTTAATTTTAGAAAGGACCTGTTACCCCTTTGTGTGATGCTAATTATGTTTAGCAACAGAGCTGAGGTCTGAGCTTCAACACTTCCTGCCAAAACAATGATGACCGCTTCACCATCCTAAATTTTCCATTTTCTTTCCTATCCTCTTTATCAAACCAGGGGTTTTGTTTGTTGGTTTGTTGTTTTCTTTTAAAGAGAGGGGGAAAATACAAACCTATTGCTCCTAAATAAGATTACAGTTTCATTGCACTTAACCAATCCCCTTATCAACAAACCCAGACTAAGTAATTTTACTGAAAAAGTTTAGCATAAATGGTACAAAGCAAACAAAGAAAAACCCCACAAAATATCAGTTGGGAAGAACTGTTCTTGGGAAACACAAGACGTTTGATTTTTTGGATGAAGTTTCATGTTCTTTTTCTGGTATTTTATTCCAAGAATTCTGGGAAGGAAAAGGTTATCAAAAAGGCATTTTGGAAAATCCACCTAAACATGTTCAAATCAATGTTTCTCTTACAGAACAAACCCTGGGGAGAGAATTAACAGGAATTACTGTATAGGTTAGGCTGCTACTTGTTTTGTATGCTTGACTGCTTGTCAGTTGGCAGAAATCAATGGTTCCCTTCTCACACTGAGGAGAGAAGGAAATGGGGGTCAAAACTTTTCCTTATGGGTAGTTGGAGTATAGATTAAGTATTGTACCTCTGTGTCTCCAGTGTATCCCCTAAAAATACCATTTGCCATAGCATTTTAAAAATATACATTTATGCATGTGTTCACAGTTGATTAATGCATGTAACATTTCTCTTCCTGAATTTGTTGTAAAACTTACTGTATCATGTAATAAACTCCTATTAGGGCTAAAATAAAGTCATTTGTGCTTTAAAATTAATTTTATTTAATACATTTTTTTTTTTCCTTTCATTGTGTTGACTATATCCAAACCCAAGACAGTCTGAATTCCTCTGTCTAGAGTGACTTTCTTTTGACCTCAGTCAGGATACAGCAGATATGAAGAAATACTACCTATTCAACGGGTAAAAGAAATGTCCCAAATGAGATCCCATATAGTGTAGTCATTATGTCATATTGCAGTAACACGTGTTTATTGGAAGTACTTATTTAGTAAAGACAATGTTTTAAAGTTACTCTGTATCTCAAACAAGTGATCCAAACTGGATATTGCTTGAATTGCTAGAATAAAAGTTGTTTTTTTTGTTTGTTTGTTTTTTTTTTTTTCTGAAGATGTATTAATTTTTGTCTCTAGGTTCTGTGGTTCTTTTAGCCTTATTTTCCTGTGACTTTTGCATGAAATAATCAGTTGACCACTTTGTTAGATATTTCAGTTATTCTTTTTTGTTCATTCATGAATACCCTGATTTTAAATAGGTATTTACTTTGAGATCAAAGCTGAAAATCTGTTTTGGTTGGACATATATTTGTCTGTCAGGTATAGTGATGTGGACAGCTGCATTTCACACTATGGTGTAATCATTGCAGTATGATTATAGCATTGGAATTATGTTGTTGGCTCACAGGCATTCTTCAGTAGAGTATGTATTTTGAAGATAATGATCTGTGTTTAACCACTATTTAAAACACACTACTCTGTATCCATTACATCATATCAAATGTCAGGGAAACTATTTTTACAGAATGAACATTTGTATGGTTGGCAAGGATGACTGTATCACAAAGATTTCAGCAGAATCTGTAGAAATCTATGCTTGGGGCTGAGGTTTCATAATGCCATAAGAAGATATATTCTTTGCTGAAGACAATTGCTTTGAAGTCTCTTACTCCATAAAAGAAAAGACTGCTTTGGCAGTAGCACTTAGAGAATGGGACCTTGAGAAATAATGTGTCCCTCAGTTCTATTTTTCTGCTAAAGTGAAAGATATGGATGGCAAGTGTAGGAGACTGACTGAAAGCCATATTCAGTTTTATGCCTCTGAAACGTCAATCATTTCAGTGGTGTATTAATTGTAGAACCATAATTTAACCTCAAGTTATGAATGTTTTATTTTTTTTTTTTTACATTCTAATCTGTAGTTTTATTCATAGAAGGGTTTGAAATGCAATTTATGCAATCATGTTTCAAATTTTCTTTCGAGTTGTGTTTTGCTCTATAACACTTCCTTAACATCATTTCCATTATTAAGATTTTTGCTATTCAGTGACCAATTTTTTTTGAAAACTATTCAAACAACACTGTAGTCCTCACTAATTATAATTAGAAAGAATTTTGGAAGCATGTAGCATAGCCTGTTACTTAAAAAAACACAATAAATTATAGTTACTCTCCTGATGATACAAATTCTTGGTCTGTTCTACGAAAATCAATGCAAGAATCAATCAATGCTTAAGTTGCACCTCTTCAGATTTACATGGATGCAGAGAAAGCAGTTTAAAGTGTTTTTAACACAATTCTGAGCACACACACATATTTATCTATAAATGTACATATAGTAGTCTCTAAATTCCAGATGCAGCCAATTTTGAATTTAAATTGAGGAAATCCACTAAAACCAATAAGAATGAAAAGGAAATCATGATGAATAAATGACAAACAGAAATCAAATTTGCCATGACTAAGATTATTTTCCATCCTCTGCTAACCACCAAAGCTAATTGTCTATTTATTTCACTCCTTTTCCTGAAAAGTTTCCAGAAATGGAAGTGGTGCATATTGGTCTCTTATTTGAGGATAGATTATTTGCATTAGACAGAACACCTCTTTCTTAAAGACTTATCATGTTCCAGAATCTAAGCTTCTATCTATATATGTGGTAATTTTAAACCCACAAATATAACTGTATTTTCTGATATATATTCATGTTTGTGGATGCTTTGTTAAATATAAACAGCAGTAGTATTGTCTTAATGTTTATACTGTGATGTATTCGGTTGTTCACCAAATCACATAGTAAAAGGTATTAAGAGCTTTTAATAATGACTTGCCCTGTCAACAATGACAGTTCATTTTCTCACGATCAGGTGAACTTCTACCTATATTTATCTTCTCTACTTTTGAAGTTATGAAGAACCCAGGCCTAAGGACTTTAACAAAAGTTTGCAAGGAGCTCAGAAGGGAGACAATCCCAGAGGATGTTAAATGTAGCCATCCTGGAAGATTAGTTGAATATTTTTGACAAAATGAGAGGGTATCAATCTAAATAGTTTAAGGATTATCGAGTATTTTCCAGAACTGCTACATATTTTCAGTGTCCTCTGTGGATAATATTTTATGCCTTGAGTTTGAATGAACAGCTTTGTATTTTATCCACATAATATTTATCCAATAATATGTAACTATTTAGGAGAGCATGTTAATGTGTTAAAATACATTAAGGTCTTATTCAGTGTAGCACAGATGCAAAAAAAGAAGGGTAAAAAATGAACTTTGAACAAGAAGTCTCCATGCATCTTTTTGAAACTTCCCAACTATATATGGTCTTATTCACAATGAATAGTTAGTTGGGGCATTTTCTGTTATTGCTTATACTTTTTGCAAACATAACATTCTGCTTTTTCTGTTTACTGTTATTAAAGATTTAAATATATTATATTTTAACTGTAAGACCTGCAGTTACACAACATTCATGAGCTCTCACACAGAAATAAATTTAAATTCAGAAATTTAAAGTTCAAAAAAAGTAGCAGAATTTCTGTTTCTAAGGCATTGTTCAAACTTTCTCAGATTTAGTGGACTTCATATGCAGGCTAATGGATTTCATGTCAAGACACTATATATTTACTTTTTTTTTTTTTTTTAATAGAAACTTGGTGTATTGATCCATGCTATGTTTAGATCATTAAATCAAAGGCATTATACTTAAATTTATGCTTCATTTTATCTTCTACCAAATGGAAAAAAAATATGATAAGCTTTCTGTTGTGCAGGATGTAAGCCTTATCCAATAAGACATTTTCTTATCTTCCTTTATTTTTATGGCCACTACATTGCCTTTCACTAAATTAAAGAAACACTGTTGTTAATATTCATAGGATATTTTTCCCCTATCATGTGATCCAGAGCAGCACAGAAAATCATGTCCACCCAGATCTTCCAGGCTTCTTGAAACCTGAAATTCTTTCCCAACCAAGAATTACTGTGTCTAGAATTTTGTTAGGTAAATCATTCCTCAGGCTCTTCGATATTCACTATAAGCTGTTCTTGTTTAGAAATAGTTGAAGTCTTAGTCTGAATTCTGTACCATTATTGGTGGTGTGTGCCATTTCTTCTACACCTTTTACAGATCCATCTTTAGCAAAATTGTGTGTTTACAAAAATGTATGACAAAATTTGAAGTGCCAGTGTGGTAGGTAACTCCATTCTGAGGGGTGTCAAAGGCCCCATATGCAGAACAGACCCGCTTCATAGGGAAGTCTGATGCCTCCCTGAGGTCCATGTCAAGGACCTCACAGCAAAACTCCCCAACTTAGTGAGACCCAAGGGCTACTGCGGTCTCCTGGTTTTTCAGGTATGTAGTGATGACATTGCCAGGAGAAGTCCTGAAGCAATGAATAGAGATTTCAAGTCCTTGGGGAACTTGCAAGGGGCAAGACACTCACAGTGATTACAAAGAGGCTGTGAGGCAATTCAGGGCAGATATCAGGAGGTCTAAATCCCAGCTGGAAATTAATTTGGCTTCAGCAATCAAGGACAACAAGAAATTATTCTAGAAGTATGTCAGTAGCAAAAGAAAGACCAGGAGGAGACTCCATCTCCTGCTAGATGTGGGAGGAAACATGGAAACACATGATGAGGAGAAGGCTGAGGTGCTTAATGCATTCTTTCCCTCAGTCTTTAATAACAAGACTAGTTGTATTGAGGGAATCCAGCCTCTTCAGCCAGAAGGCAGAGGCTGGGAGAACGCCCCCCCACAATCCAGGAGGCAGTCCATGACTTACTGCATCACACAGACACACACAGGTCTATGGGAACAGATGGGATACACCCAAGGGTGCTGAAGAAGCTGGCTGGGGTGCTCGCCAAGCCAATTTCCATCGTTTACCAGCTGTCCTGGCTGACCAGGGAGGTCCTAACAGATTGGAAATTGGCCAATGTGATGCCCATATATAAGAAGGATCGGAAGGATGATCCGGGAAATTACAGGTCTGTCAGCCTGACTTCGGTCTCCAGGAAACTGATGGAGCAGCTCATCCTGAGTACCATCACACAACACATGCGGGACAACCAGATGCTCAGGCCCAGTCAGCATGGGGTTATGAAAGGCAGGTCCTGCCTGACAAACCTGATCTCCTTCTACGACAGGGCGACCTGCTTATTGGATGAGGGAAAGGCTGTGGATGTTGTTTACCTTGACTCTAGTAAGGCCTTTGACACCGTTTCCCACAGCATTCTCCTGGTGAAACTGGCTGCTCGTGGCTTGGATGGGCACACACTTTGCTGGGTAAAAAACTGTCTGGATGGCCGGGCCCAGAGAGTTGTGGTGAACGGAGTTAAATCCAGTTGGTGGCCAGTCATGAGTGGTGTCCCCCAGGGCTCGGTTTTGAGGCCACTCCTGTTTAACATCTTTATTGATGATCTAGACGAGGGTATCGAGTGCACCCTCAGTCAGTTTGCAGATGACCCCAGTTGGGTGGGAGTGTTGATCTGCTCGAGGGTAGGGAGGCTCTGCAGAGAGACCTGGACAGGCTGGAGCCATGGGCTGGGGCCAACTGGAGGAGTTTCCATAAGGCCAAGTGCTGGGGGCTGCCCTTGGGCCACAACAACCCCCAGCAGCGCTACAGGCTTGGGGAGGAGTGGCTGGAGAGCTGCCAGTCAGAGAGGGACCTGGGGGGGTTGATTGACAGCCGGCTGAACAGGAGCCAGCAGTGTGCCCAGGGGGCCAAGAAGGCCAATGGCATCCTGGCTTGTGTCAGCAATAGCGTGGCCAGCAGGGACAGGGAAGGGATCTGACCCCTGTACTGGCACTGGTGAGGCCGCACCTCTATTCCTGTGTTCGGTTTTGGGCCCCTCACTACAAAAAGGACATTGAATGACTCGAGCGTGTCCAGAGAAGGGCAATGAAGCTGGTGCAGGGTCTGGAGCACAGGTCGTACGGGGAGCGGCTGAGGGAACTGGGGGTGTTTAGTCTGGAAAAGAGGAGGCTGAGGGGAGACCTCATCGCCCTCTACAGCTCCCTGAAAGGAGGTTGCAGAGAGCTGGGGATGAGTCTCTTTAACCAAGTAATAATTGATAGGACAAGAGTAATGGCCTCAGGTTGAGCCAGGGCAGGTTTAGACTGGATATTAAGAAGCATTTCTTTACAGAAGGGGTTGTGAGGCGTTGGAATGGGCTGCCCAGGGAGGTGGTGGAGTCCCCATCCCTGGAGGTGTTCAAGAGTCGGGTTGACATAGCGCTGAGGGATCTGGTGTAGTTGGGAACTGTCAGTGTTAGGTTAATGTTTGGACTGGATGATCTTCAAGGTCTTTTCGAACCTAGTTGATTCTGTGATTCTCTGAAAATCAGTTATGGTAAACATCATGATGTGACAAAGAGCTAGCCTACTTTGAAAAGTTTAGAACCTCCAGACAGATACAAATAAGATAAGAAAAAGCAGACACATGTTAAATCATCCAACAGCAAAGGGGATACTTTATGGAAATGAACTTGCAAGATAATAATTTGAATTTGACAAGGTGATAATTAAAGTCCCTAGATAGACTCTTTCCACATCTGTATGCTTTTCAGTGAAGTTGGTTAGCATATTAACTACTGTTGGAGAATATAAAAAAATATTCATAAGATGTTAAACTGCATATTGTTATTCATTTCAATTTGTATAATAAATGTAACAAAATGCAATACATACAGTGTTACACAAGAGGTAATAATCTCTATTATAGACTTATTTTAAAGCACGCTGATACCATACAAGACTCTCAGATGCCAGTTTTATCCAGAGAAATTCAAACCCTTTAATATTAATTAGTCTTTCTGGCAAAAACATGGTGATAAATTTCTTTTGAATGCGAAATACTGAGGTCAAGACATTTTCAGTGGAGTAGCTGGAACTATTTTATATTGTAGTTACTAAATAATGACTATCAATTGGTACTTTTACTGGAAATACTTTAATAGCAGCAGACTTTGTGGGGAACCTTTGAAGCTTATGTCTGTAATAAAAGGTTTGTTGTTAACCAGTGATAGCTTTTTGGATGAACTTTAAACAGATAGCCCACAAAAACTCTTGGTGTATTGTTGAAGACCCAGTACTCTCTCACATGGAATTACTGAGTCAATGAGAAGGAATTAATATACTTCTATAAATGAAAAAAGTAGCAGTTGGCAATATAAACATTACACATCTATGTTACCTAGCAGATTTGAGTGTCATGTACATTTTAGATTGTGTTAAGAGTACATTTTTAAAGTAACTCTTCTGTTTGTCCACACTTATGTGGAGTCCTGTCATGCAGTGGTTTCAGGATGCTGAAACAGTAGAGGAATAGGTGTTGGGGAGCTCACCTAGCACACTCCGGGTACAGATGGGCATTTGGACCCTTGGGGCCAGATAAGGGCTGCTCTGAAGTAAAAACACTACATATTTACCTACACTGTGGTCATCAGGTCCTTGGCACCAACTGCTCTGCTCTGCAAATCCACTTTAATGGACCATATTAATTGTTTCTGTAGACATAGTCTCAGTGTGACAGATAAGAGAAAAGTGCATGTACATTAAAAAACAACTACCAGAAGCACTGTGGGATACTTCAAGTCTGGGGAATGACTGGCAGCACCACCTGGAGAGAGATGGAAACTTTACCACTTAAGGTAAAAATTTAGTGTGAAGAGCTCAAAACGCTGGGAGAGCAAAGGATTATCGAGTCTGCCACAGGAGTGATTGTCGTCTCTGAGTCAGTGGAGTGAAAAACATAGAAAACACGATGATATGAAAGTACTGTAAATGTCTATATGACCCAAAAGGATGGGTTTTTTTTTTTTTTTTTTTTTTTTTTTTTTTTTTTTTTTTTTTTTTTTTTGTATTCTGTGTCCCTAAATGAAGGAAAAACTTTGCTTTGACATAACTTTTCTCTTAAATTGACATTAGTCTGTCATCTTTTTCCAGTAGCAACATAATTATCATATAGCCAAGAATTTATGAATCATTTTGCAATGCTACATGTTTTTGTGAGCATTTAATGCTGCAACTTAGCACATGGTATTCATATTCTGTGTAGTGATTTCCATGCATCGTGTTTCTCTCATTTAACCGTGCCAAAACTTATTTTCAACTTGGAATATTTCTTCCTGACATTTTTATTCTTCTTTTCTAGTCTTCATATCAACACATCACTATCTGTAGAGAACATAGATGTCACAATTAGAAAAAAGGCCAATTCTTTTGCAACTTGATAGATTTTCCCCCATCTCTCATTTTCTTTTTGCTCAAAATACTTCATTTAAAATAAAACAGTGCAAAACATCAAGTTCTGTAATGTACTAAGTCAGTAGTCAGTGAAGTACTAAATGTCATTTAAGCATGGGTTTGCTATGATTTCCAAAAACATACAACGCAGTACTTCTTGATCTTGATCGATTTAATTCCATGCAATTTAAGAACATATTTAAAATCTTAATGATTGAGAAAAGATCAATCTTATAATAGCTTTTTTTTTTTCCTAGTTAGCTGCTACACAATTGTCCCCACAGGAGGGTACAAGAGTTATAGGTTATAGAGGGTTAAAATTCACAATAAATAAATATATTTTTTATTACTTTATAATCACAAATTATACCTTCATACATGTATTCATACGTTCATACTTAGGGAGAAAAAAAGTGCATTAAATCTACTTGCCATCCATAAAAGAACTTTAGTATTTTATGTTAACCAACTCAGTATTAACATACATACCCCTATTGCATTGAATTTCCTTGGCTTCAGTTACAGAAACGTGAAAAGGGAAATGAGGTTTCCTGCTTTATCTCAATTCAGCAATCACCACTCTACTTCTTAACTCCTAAATTACATTGTACATTGCATTTCCAGCTGCTTTCGACCTAGGTGTGAACAGTTGAATTAAGTCTTTAATGCAGAGTCCCACCTGTGATAGAACATGCTGGGCTTTTTTTTTAGATGTACAATGTATTTTTAAAATATCATTTTTTGGGGGGATGTCATATCCTGGTTTTAAAGCATGTTACAGTCATACAATACTTAATACAAATGCAGAATCATCAGAGAAAAAATATCTCTATTAATTACAACAAATGCATTTGCTAGAAATTCAGAACAAAGTAACCGGTTCTCAGAGAATTTTGTTTTCTGAATTTGATGTTAATACCAAATAAGAGTGATAAATACTGTTTGCAAATACCGCAAAGTAGAGAATTTAATTTCCTGATGCTGAAAATGCCTAAAACAGGATCACTGTAACAGTGACCTGTATGGTCAATTACAGAAGGGAAAAAATGTCTTTTGAAATATATATATGTATGTGTATATATATACACACACACACTGGTATATTTTAGTAGTATATGCCATGCAAAATGTCATCTGGTGTAGTGTGACAAATTTGCCATTTGTTTTTTTTTTTGTTGCTACTGTTTTAGTGAGAGAGCTCTCCTTAAAATTGCAAAATGTAACACTAACTTATTTTAAAAATGTATTTCTTCAACACTGACAGACAAAAAATTCTATTCAAATTTAAAATACTTTGAAAAAAAATAACCTTCTCAAGGAAGGAGAAAACAATTCAATAGGATTAAAATCTAATACCCGTGGAAAACAAAACCAAAACAAAACAAAAACAAACCAGAAAGAAAACTGTTAAAGGAAGAGAGAGACTTGAAAATATCCTTATAGAAAGTGCCTTTTGGTCACACACTTTCAACCAGACTGTTAAGCATCCTCTTGATTCATCTAGTGTTTTGAATGATTCTCAATATATTTGAATTTTGAATGATTCTCAATATATCTCTTGGGTTTGTATTTTTGTTTGGGCACAGCAGATGGATAACTGTGACTTTATTACAGGAATAAAAATTACAGGGGTAAAAATGCTCCACAAAATTTTAACACTGTGTCTTGCAACCAGGAATTCTTATTTGATGGTTTTGGGAAACCTTAAATGCGTGTGAAGTTCACCTAACGGCAGGAAAGATTGCAAGACCCAGGACTAAAAGCAAAGGCTAGCCAAAGTTGTTTTAGTGGCCATTAATTACTATATACTTCAATTAGATCTCACAAATAAGTGAAAGTGACTAACATTTTCCTTAATCTGAACCTCAGTTTGTAATGTTTGCAGTGCTGTCTGTCAGACACATTTAGATTAATGGGTTCAACAGTAAAGGTCAGTAACAAGCCTGAGGGTACACTGAAAATCCTGACAGTAACGTTTGCCAGGTGTTACTTCTGGAGATGGCCTGCTATCACTTACTGACCAGTAGCCCATAGATAACAGGAACAGTAAGCCTTTCACCACAAAACTCAGCTTATTTGATAAGAAAATTGACATTCCAGCCCTTCCCACCAGCATGATGTGTTCAGTCATTTCTAGGCATACCGTGAAAATGTATGGGACTGCTCTTATTTATATAGAGATCTGTGTCTGTGTGCGTGCATGTGTGTGCATATGTGTGTCTGTCTCCCCATCTTTTGTCCCCAGCACCATGTCTCAATAGTCTCAGTGGGACTATTATTACACTAAAACATCCATTCAGCAGGAGTGAAACAGCTTGCATTTGTCCTTCAGGGAGCTGGCTTAAAACAAGAAAAAAAAAAAAAAAAAAATTGACTTCATATCCATTGTCATTCTGTGGAAGAGAAAAATAGGTGTTATATATGACATAGTGTGGAAAAAAGCAAAAACTTGGGCTTTTCTAAAAAGTGAAAGTGAAAAGAGTATAAACTGATAATGCTTCAGGAAACATTTCCATTAAAAGATCAGAAACAATTCTATGCCGTTTATCTACCTTTTAATTTGTATTTATTTTCTTTTCCCCTGAAAAAAAAAAAAAAACAGTGTCATATTTTTTCAATTTCTTTTTCTTTTCTGACTTATTTTCCCTGTTGTTCATCTGTAACAGAGCTTACTTAAAACACTGGTTTTGAGTGGAGGGTAGTAGCACCTCAGGTTGCCCTGGGGGAAAAAAGGAAACCAGCAGAGTATAGTAATAGCATGCAGAGCACTTCTGGCCGCTCTGAACATATCTAGGACTTTAAGATGCAGAATTCAGGAGCAGGGAGCCGTTGGTGAGAAAAGCAGTTGGATGTAGTCAACTTGAGCTTCAGAGATAAATCATTCAAGAGCAAGGTCATTATAGCCATGCTGTGAGTTAGGGGCCTCCCAGCCCCTCCCTCACCACCTCCCAGAAAGACTTTAAGAGAGATTAGAGCAGCAGGATGAGAAGACAAAAAGGCACCCTATTCAAGGCAGCTCTGTGCAAGCCAGGCACAGATGCATTGTCTTTTTCGCAGTTGTATGGGGCGGTGAGATTGCAACCCTGATGTCTGCCTTCTCCTCTGGCTCCCCGTCATTGACTGATCACTTTCAGCTGCATCATCCAGGAATTCACTCATTACTAACGATGAAAAGGTTTGCTTTCTTCAGTAATCACCTAGGCAGGCTCAGCTGCCTGCTTCTGCATTCAAGTAAATATTAACTCGCCTGGAAAGCCTTTTTCTGGAGTTGGTTGTGTGTTGTAATTACAGAGTGTGTTAAGAGAGAGACGGTGGTGTATCTACTATGCTGAGGGTAGCCATAAGGAAGTAGCAAAAGAATATCGATGAGTTCTTAAGATTAAAACTGCATTCAGCTAGTAGCAAACTTTGGAGCTCTATCTAAGTTATGGCAGCCACAGGCTAAAAGTCATGGGAGAGGGCTGTAAATTAGGACCCTGCTTTGTAAAACTAACCAGTGAGGAAACAGGGTTTATAGAGACAGAGCGTAATCCAGGGACTGCAGTCAGGGAGCTAACACAGTATTTTTTCTGAAAATGGAATAAAGCGAGACTTTTTAAACTGAGGTGAACAAAAGTTTCATAAATGCTAGTAAATGTTACACGTTGGCAAATGCCAATTAATTAATTTGGATGTGTAATCCTGACTGCTTAAATTTAAAACCTTGCACTGAATTTGCCAGTGTTAAATGACTTTAAAGCAAGAAGAAATTACAAGCCTCTGAGCAGTTACTTTTCCCTCCGAAGTTTCTGGAAAGTGCTTCCTTACAAAACCAGATACAGGATCTCACCAACTGATCTTTATAGCGTGCAGAGATAATAAATCATTGAATATTAGGAACTGAATTTTTTTTCATCATATATTTGTCACTGACAACGCTGATTTGCCAAAACTATTTTTCATTATTTCTGTCAATTCCGAGCATTAGGAAAATAAGATTTGAAAATTATCAGAATGCCTTATTTTGACATTTTTATTGAAAATGTCAAGTTTTATAGTTCAAAATTATTTTGTTTGGAAATTAAGCTAATTGTAGCTGTAAAAGTTGACATTTATTGAATCTTACTTTTTAGGCTTTTCGTTTTAATGCTTTTTTTTTATTTTTCCTGAATCTTAAAACGTTTTATCTGAAGTCTGGTTTGAGAAAGATCTCCATATCTTAAGTATAATCAAGGAGATTAAAAATAATCCATCTCATTTTCCAAGCCATCACAACTTTAACCTCTTTTAATATTTGTGTATAATACATGAGTAAGATCAGGCACCAAATGAAAAAGTAAAGAACTTGGGTAATAACTACTACAATAGCAGATCAGGGTTCCCTATTTACTTCATTCATGTAAATCCTATGGAAAGAGCAAAGTATTTTTTATATAAAGTAATATGGTATCAGATTCCTTAAGATGTAAAATAGGAAAGCCTACAAACACATTTATGAACCCTCACCTAACTCAACAATAATAGGCTAGCTGTGCAAAAGGTCTGTAAATATAACTGGATTTTTTGGTTCAGAAACGAAGATTTCATTCAATTTTGTTCAGTTGTCATTGAAACAACCTCCTATTGAATGAAAAACCATTTTGTCATAGTTAAAAACTGAACTAGGACCTCTAAATTTGACCTGCTTATATAACTGTCTATGATGTATTTCATGCAGTGCATGAAGAATTTTATGTAATAATCAGTGCTGACAAGAGTACTATGAGACCAAAATAGTCTGACGAAAACCAATCATAGTTATCAGTGTCTGAAAAAAAATCTATTGACTTTTTTTCTGTTTGCTAAAGTACCTCTATTTGCTTCCCAAAATACAGTTGTTTTCTATGATTGATAAGTTCACTAGCTTTTAAGCTCATTCACATCCATTAGTTCTGCCTTTTTCCCCTCCCTGTTGAAAATCAGGAGCTGTCAGACTGAAATGTTCTTGCCAGACACAAATAGTATCCCCAGGGGTGGCAGAAACCACTCTGAATCTGTAAGAAACAGATTTTAAAGTGTTGCTTGTTGACACTGGTCATTCCACTTGCTTTACAGAAAATGTTGAAATAGAGGACAGACTGTATAAATATATACTATATACTACGAATACCATTTTTAATGTCTCTTCCTAAAAACGTTTTTCTTAGACAAAGCAATAATACATTTGAGATGTTTCCAATAAAATTAATGGTGCAACAATGAAATCTATATGTTGGTCCTTTACAGAACTAGAAATATTTCAGATGGTGTCTGCTGTTGTGCCTGATGCAAAGTCCATTAAGGCCAGCACGACTAATTTTTTTTTAATTTTAATGAGCTTTGGGTCATATCCAGTATGTAAGGAACAGTCATTCATATGATCTTTAAACTTGCAGAATACATGATCCCACATTACAGAAACAAGATCTGTTCTGACTCAGCTGAAACAGATAGGAGTTGGGAAGTCTTCTGGACTAGGATTTTCAAATTTATCTCTGGGATACAAGAACAGGGGCTTCAAGAAAGCAGAGTTTTGGAGGAAAAGAAAACTAAAGTTACAACAGAATCACTGTTTCTTTGACCATTTTATGTGTGGCTAGCCCCACGGTCTTTTTTTTTTTTTTTCTTTTTTTTTTTTCTGTATGTCTTCTTTATAAAATGACTGACTACTCGCATGTAGGAATATGCATAGTTCATTTAGAAAAGAGTTGAAGCTTTTTTATTAGACATAGATTAAAAAGTGACCTGTTAAAAAATTATTTCCTTAATATTCCAGTGTTGTGTTTGGTTTTGTTTTTTTTTTTTTTTAAATGCTACTATATGTGCTATTAATGAGAATATCACTAATGGAGAAATTACAACACAAAGTGTGAAAATGTTTATATTCTATTTAAGGAATTCTTGTGATGAAGAATTATTTTCTATTTTCTTTTAACACATGGATATTGACTGGTGATAATGAAGAAGTCCTGAGATGTAAATAGTTTATGAAAAGTGACAAGTCTGCCCATTGGCTTATGTATTTCAACAATCTATTTTACCTCTGCTCCGTCCCCTGCCCACCCATCTTTCTGAGTTGCACTCTGAAAGGTTAGTTGCTTGTTTCACACATTTCCCAGGCCCAGCTGCTTTGTCTCAGCAGTGGCTTGGGGGAAACAGTGACTATAGAGATGTAGGCTGTTGGCCAAAAGGGATTTCCAAATACTGTTGTGCCATTGGCAATCTCCAATGCTAATTGGGCTGCTGCTTCCTGATGGCATACATGGTGGTTACCTACACCACAGGAGACAACAGACCTGATTGGAATGAAACTGAAATATTAGGGGACAGTAAATGCAGGAGGAATTGGTTTTTATTGTTAACTGGCTGATGGATCATAAATAGTGTGTTGGAAACAATCACTCAGGTACTTTACAGATATACAGAGCATAAATATACAAGTGAAGGGCTGACTTCTATATAAAGAAAATTAATGTTGAAGACTCTAAACAAGGAAAGGCTAGTCTGATTTCTCCCATGTATTTTTGTAAACTGAATTTACATAACTGATCAGTTAGTACTTGGTATACACTGACTGCTATCATCTTTATTAATATTGTTGTTCCTGTCTTTGTTGCTGTCATCATTATCATTGTCATTATTTTATAAAGTGGAAGTGCTGTTTTCTGGTGACTGGATAGGCAGACTAGATCCCAGAGGCTGCATGTGATCACATTTTGATTCTTCAGTGTATGTGTGTTGGAGGATAAAGGGAACGAAAAGAAAGGTTTAAAAAAAAAAAGTTTCATTGGATAAGTTAGGTTTTTTAAAGTGTCCTCTTAACATCTGACACCATTCAGAGAGAAGACTTAAGAACAGATTGGATTTTGGGGTTGGTTGCAGGACACAAAATTCTGTATGTAGAAAAATATTATGAAAAACACACTGTAGTGTAATCAGTATCTGAAAAAATATAAATATCAATCATATAATGGTTAAACCTCTTATAAATATGTTTTCAATAGTTGTGGTAGTTTAAATAACAACAATTATCTAAAATCTTAATGGTAATACATGCTTAGGAACTTTAATAAAAAGAATCACTTAACAGCTTACACTAATTTTTATTTTTATTTTCTTACATTTGTTACATGAAGTGGTGCTTTATAGTATGGGTTTAGTCACCTTTCCTAACACTGTTGACACTGTAGATTTTCTCACCAATTTGTTGGTTTATTGCTATTACTATACTTGACGGTTAGCAAAGTGCCAGGAAATTAAAAATACCTCTTGACATATTTATTAGGTATTAAACATCTTTAGGGAGTGATTAAATAACAGTGACCATTAAGTTTCTTATAAAACCCTTATTCTTAGACTAAATTCTAGGAATACACTTGCAGTAAAGAGATAGTGGGTTAGGACTCACATGTGACAACAGTTCATTCTAGTTCAGTAAACTACAATACATGAAATAGTTTTACTGATAAAAACAGTGTAGATTACCTTTCTTTGAAATCCCTCTCCTACTTCTCATCCCTATTTCAGAATATTGTATCTCTTATATGTTAATTGCTGTTTTATATCATTAAACCACTTCTGAGAGTTATATCTGTCCATCGGGATAAGATTACATTCATTTACTTATTTTTAGCAGCAAGTTTTCAATTTTTTTTCCCTCCTTCTCCCACTTAATTAACTTTTTCTTACTATTTTTTTTTTTCAAAGCCAATGTTTTTATTTGATAAATTTTATGTAAGCTTATTTAATAAGGGAATTCTCCCTTGCCTTTGAACAGATAAAGTTTGATAAAGAATATTATATGACTTGTTATTTGTCTGCAGGTGTGTCAATTAAAATTGTTTTGTGCTACTAGCAGTGGTATAGTTAAAGCTACAATTTCTTCAGTACTGGAATAATTTATATGTTTTAATAACTTTTATAAAGCTTTTCTTTTTATACTTAAGGTCATAACAAAATCTTACCACAGAAAGGGTTCTGATGAATAGCATTGTTCATAACAACTAAAAAAGTCAGAATCTGGATGTAAAATCTAAATAACTAATAATTCCCTGAAGTATATTTATATTACTTATCACAAAAGATATTTTAAAAATGTAAATAATTCTAAAAACTACACAAAGAAAAAAAAAGGAAATTAAAATCCTACATAGATGTTCTCAGAATTAACTTTGTGGATTTAAATCTATCAAATATCTTCCATTTCGAGTGACTCAATCTCATACACATCTCAAATTAAATATCACATGTTAAGTGTAAATGTTCATATAAGATGAAGTGTTTCATGTCCAGAAGCTGCACACAATACTGTTCCATGCCTTATCTAAGATGTTCTTATAAAGGATAGATTATATTGCCAGCTATGAGACACAATTACCCTGAAAATATTGAAAGGGGCATACAAGTGAGGGAACAGCTGAAAAGTTCATGACATCTGTAAGAAACTAAACTTATCCCTGATTTTGTAGCTGGTGCTGCACTATTGAAATCTTTGAGCAGAGGCAGGAAAACAGAAATCCTTGTATCAGACATTCAAGGGATGCATAGTAACTACTTGTTGAAATCTCTGTAATACATTTGTTTGTTTGTTTGTTTACTTACTTAATGTGTATGTGTTTATATATATTACAGAATCACAGAATTGTCTAGATTGGAAAAGACCTTGAAGATCATCCAGTCCAAACATTAACCTAGCACTGACAGTTCCCAACTACACCAGATCCCTCAGAGTTATGTCGACCAGACTCTTAAACACCTCCAGGGACGGGGACTCCACCACCTCCCTGGGCAGCCCATTCCAATGCCTCACAACTGGTTCTCTAAAGAAATGATTCATAATATCCAGTCTAAACCTGCCCTGGCTCAACCTGAGGCCATTACTCTTGTCCTATCACTTATTACTTGGTTAAAGAGGCTCATCCCCAGCTCTCTGCACCCTCCTTTCAGGGAGCTGTAGAGGGCGATGAGGTCTCCCCTCAGCCTCCTCTTCTCCAGACTAAACACCCCCAGTTCCCTCAGCCGCTCCCCGTACGACCTGTGCTCCAGACCCTGCACCAGCTCCGTTGCCCTTCTCAGGACACGCTCGAGTCATTCAATGTCCTTTTTGTAGTGAGGGGCCCAAAACTGAACACAGGAATCGAGGGGCGGCCTCACCAGTGCCAGTACAGGGGTCAGATCCCTTCCCTGTCCCTGCTGGCCACGCTATTGCTGACACAAGCCAGGATGCTGGCCACCAAAGAGATTTAACTCCGTTCACCATAACTCTCTGGGCCCGGCCATCCAGACAGTTTTTTACCCAGCAAAGTGTCTGCCCATCCAAGCCTCGAGCATCCAGCTTCTCCAGGAAAATGCTGTGTGAAACTGTGTCAAAGGCCTTGCTTAAGTCAATGTAAACTGCATCCACAGCCTTTCCCTCATCCAGTAAGCAGGTCGCCCTGTCGTAGAAGAAGATCAGGTTTGTCAGGCAGGACCTGCCTTTCATCAACCCATGCTGACTGGGCCTGAGCATCTGGTTGTCCCACATGTGTTGTGTGATGGTACTCAGGATGAGCTGCTCCATCAGCTTCCCAGGCACCGAAGTCAAGCTGACAGGCCTGTAATTTCCCAGATCATCCTTCTGACCCTTCTTATATATGGGCGTCACATTGACCAATTTCAATCGGTCGGGACCTCCCCGGTCAGCCAGGACTGCTGGTAAATGATGGAAAGTGCCTTGGCGAGCACCCCAGCCAGCTCCTTCAGCACCCTCAGGTGTGTCCCGTCTCATCCCATAGACCTGTGTGTGTCTGTGTGATGCAGCAGGTCACTGACAATCTCCTCCTGGATTGTGGGGTGGTGGTTCTCCCAGTCTCTGTCTTCTGTCTGAAGAGGCTGGATTCCCTCAGTATAACTAGTCTTGATATTAAAGACTGAGGCAAAGAAGGCATTATTACATATATAACTATTTCATTTTACTCAAGTTGAAAAATATATTCTTGGTGTCTGATGGATACAGTTATTCATGCCTTATCTAGTATAGCAGAAAAAGGTCTCAAATCATGAGTTAAAGATATCTCACCTGATCAACTTCTGATGACTAGGCTGGATTTTTTTCTTGTATTTATACATTAACTTAGAAGCTATATTTCTGACATTGTTACATTTTCACTGTTTTAATTTGTAAGTGGTTTGGGTTGTTTAATTTTGGGGTTTTCCTTCTAAGATCACTTTACTGTTGAGGCAAGTTGCCAGTGACAGACCTACTGGTCTGATCTACCAGAGACTAGACTTTCACAATGCCATAGGAGTGACTCCAGGATCCCATCACTTTTTATCTATTTACCTGCATGTCTTATAGGATGCATGTGCAACTCTCTGAGAAGTGCTCAATGAAGTATGCATCCTGTCAATAAGTAGTCCCTCCATAAGAGGTACTGTTGACCTACCTATCGGGACCACTAAGTGAAATAACAGATTTCTCACCACTGCTATTCATTCATAGTTGCCTGAGTTTGATACGGTTTTAGAGACATCTCATGACTGTCATGGACCATCATCTGTTAGACACTTTTATCAGTAGTTATTTAAATCAAAGTTCTGTCAGGGCTGTAAATGATCACTTCAGACTACTGTCATTTCTCTTGGCTACATTCTATGCTGTTCACCTTGTGTTGGAAAGATTTTAGCACCAAGAAATCTGTTCCCATGTCTTGAAACTGCTTGTTTTATGCACCTAGAAAGATCTTGTGAATGCACAAATTTTGCAGAAGGTGAATTATTCACACTGTTATTTTCTCAAGATGTCAAATATTCAGCAGTACCATCAGTCTCCTCCTTCTCTCAATCCCTTTCTCATCAATTGATTTTAACTTCAGAGTTTTGTAAGGTCTGCCATCTCCCCAGCACTAGCAGTGGAGAGTGGAAAGGACAAGGTGGCAATGGGGCTGTAATTTTTTACTCTTATAACCATTTAATATATTGTGTTTACTTCCAAAATGTACTTATTTCACATTTTCAAAAGCCCTACCAGCAGCAAATAAGTAATAATTTAAAAAAATCTTAATCATTAGCCTATTTTGAGGGATGCTGTGCTGCTACATTAGAGGTTTTTTTTATCTCGTCGTTTTTCTCCAGTTGGAGCTGCAAATATACAGAAGTACGCTGCCAGAAAGGTGAGACGTACCACAAATGGAAGCTGCTATTACATTAGAAGTGTCAGCCTCATTTACATTGTAGGGGCAAAAAGAATTAGGTATAGGAGGAGGTCTCCATGACTTGATTCCATGGATCACAACTTCATCTGAAACAAAATGTTCTTCTACCCCTTGGTGAAGAGGGTGTCTGCATAGCTAAATTTTAGGTGAGGATACACAGAAAATTATCCTACCTTTCCAGATGGCTTCAGCAAGCATAACCACTGCCCTCTGTCCTCCTACTCTCTTCTGCAGCATCCTGGGTCTGGGAGTTCAGCATCACTTGGACGGATACAGAGCTTTTACCTTCAGATGTGTTTCTAAAGGTCAGAATAGGAGGCATCTTAGTACCTAGTAAAGGGTTGCTACATAATATGGTATATTGTTTTCCATATCCATCTATTTAATTTGCTGCCTAATGCCAAAATTTGTTTTGCATCTCTGAGTGAGGAAAAACTAGATTAACTAGTTTGAAAAACACTTCCCAGCAAGGGAGCTTAGAGTAAAGGGGACATCAGATATGACGGCATCCTACTGATTGTAACAGGGTCCTAGGATTGTGCCTTTCAACCTCTTCAGCCTGACAAGGTACTGCTGCTCAGAATCAGGGAATGACATAAAGAAAGAGGAAAAGAAGTAGAATGACCAACTCATATCATAATGATGCTTTCCTACACCTTCCTAGCTTGCTCTGGAAGGTGACTCTGATGGTGTCAAATTTCTGCACATGTCTCTCTGGAAAAGAGGCCTGGAGAGAAGAGGCAAAGTGTATGACACTGCCCAGTCATTACCAGATCTGCTGTGACTACCATGGCAAATCCATACAAGTCTCAGAGTATTTGATGCTATGGGAAATATGTTATGCCTTCTGTGTTTAACTTTAAAAAATATTGAAGAACTTATTTTGTTCTTACTGAAAACCAGTATCGTGGATAAAAGAAGATGCAGAACATAATTCTGAAGAATCTCACTGAAAATAAAAAAGGAGTTGGAAACATGATTATGAGTGTCTGTGTTGCTACTTCTCCATCCTTATTAATTTTCTCACTTCTGAATACTTGCTCATGCTCACCACTGACAATAGCTTGTTTCCTTAGTGAAAATGTTAAGATGGTCATCACATAGACAAATACACTATATGACAAAAAAGCCAAATTTAAGGATATAAAGCATTACTAAGACCAGGTCATCATGAATAAGCAAGCAGTTAATTGTAAAATTGTCATCACTGTGTTTTGATTCAGCCAAGAAGCCAAAGGGAGAGAGTGTGAAGAAACACCTACACAGAAATATCCATGTGCTAGTGAAATGTTCAGCGCATGCTTTGGTGTATCATTTTTTTCTTAAGAACATATAGAGCACTGTGCTAAATATTGTTCTGATTTATACCCTATGTCACCCCACTGACATATAAGGAAGAGCAGAAATACATCTGCCGTATGGTTAATAAACATGTTAATATTCAAAGTGGCAAAAATGAATTTGTAGTTCACATGTGAACACCAGATTATCTCTGTAGTTTTTTTGCTGTAGTTTCCCCTTGTGTAGTATGATAGAAGACATTATATAAGTATTATAGATTCTTATGATGGGAGATAACAAAATTCTAGAGTGTGTTGGTTGGTAAAAGCAATCATTTTTCACATTAATGAATTACAGGTTTACATCACCATTTCTCTTTAAATCACAGGATTAAGACTGCAATGGTTGCCAACAAAAAAATTAAGCTTTGCAATTGGGCTAATAGCATTAACTATTTTGAAAAGGTAAATAATCCTGAGTATTCACTATCTCCCTTATTCAATCAACAACATGAATTAAAACCACTAAATTTGTCATTACTTGGTACATCCTCCTTTTATTGTCTAGGGGAGCTTTTTTTAAGAGGAACTGAGGTTTTTCTGGATGTTTTCATTCTTGAAGAGTTTCAAATGCCAAAATATTTACACTGAAGACTCAAATAATAGATAATCTATTAAATTATGTATTAAGTAGTGTGCATTATAATTCAGATGAGAATTACTAGAATATGGACTTTTCTGCATCAGAAAAGAGTCCTTTTTTTCTCCCTATAGCAGATAATTTGGGTCTGTTAACAGAGTTGCATTTTTTGAACATTTAAAGGCTTCTATATAAAAGAATATTTTGTTCTAGATATAAATCTTCTGAAATCCTTTATTTTCCTTCCATAGCACATCTATTGTTATTGGTCAATTATTATTTTTAAACTATTATTTAACTTTTATTGTAGTAGAGCACAAGGAGGTCCCATGCTGTTACTTGTTTGCACTTTCAAATAAGAATAAAATATAAACATATAACAAATTCAAGAGCATAGAATTGCCTTCTTGAGCAGAATTTTCATGTAGAAGTATTGTCTGAGGTACATTTTCCTCATGTTCAGGGAAACAGACACGCTAACCCTCTTGTTATAATTTGTTCTTTAGAAGGGATCCTAATCTGTTAGAAATTAGTAAAGCACAGAGAAATTTACTAATTAGAAATTAGTAAAGCACAGAGAAATCATCTATCAAATAGATAAAAGAAAGATACATTGTACCATGGTGTGATTGTATTCCATCAGAATAACAATTTTGTGTGATACATAACAGTTACACTGATTTAAAGAACAGTATTTTTAGATCTTCATCTAAAATAGCTTATTTTTATAGAACTATATTACAACCTAATCTCTGATGATGTCTACCACTCCTACTGAACACATTCGAAACAATTTTTTTTTATTCTTTTGTAAAACTGAATTTAATATTTAAATTTTTTTTAATGGTTCTTGGAGTTAGCAAACTGCCTCTGAGGCAGATTTGGTACATTCAGAAATAACATTGTGCCCTACTAAGAAGAGGTAGAGTTTCTAGCATGTTCAGGCAGTTATTGGGGAAAAAAAATGGGAACAGATATAAGGATCTTGCAGCATTAGTGGTTCTTGGTAAGTAATTTATTGGCTAGGTTTGGCTTTAAAGCACGTATGTGTGAGTTGGTGCAATGTACCGTAGGACTCCAGGGGTGAGATAGCACATGTAATGTGATGTGCAGGCTGCATGTGTATGCATCTGAGAAACCCACTTTGTGTGATTGACACTTCACTGCTTAACACTTGGTTCTTTGTAACTTCTTTATCCAAGTGCATGATATATTCTTGCACAGCATGACTTTTTTTGAGGAATGACTTATGATAGTCCAAGCCTATAATTTGATTTCAGTAACAGGCCTTCTGGGACTGGAATATTTGTTCTAACTTGACTTTGCCTCTCCCTTGCTGAAGTACTTCACACAGAATATGCACACCCACCAGCCACCACGTTTAACAAAGTGTGCTTATTGTCCTGTATTGTAATCTGAAAGGTCAGGGCAATGAACCATTAAATATTCAATTTATTCATGTAGGTACATTACATGTGTTTTAGTGTTTTCTTAAATGATTTGACGTTAGCAAAAGAACATTGAGGCAAAAGAATCTGTGTAGAAGAGATAGGCCTTAGGCAATACACATCAACAAATCATAACAGTTATTAAAAACAGATTTAATATACATATTGTTGGAAAAAAACCCTACTTTCATTACAAGAGCATTAGCTAGAGGGGTGACTGCTCATACAATTTGCTGTACATGAACTTACAAATTCTATTAAACTTCCTGATAAAAACTCTTTTATAAATGAACCAACACCCATCTATTATATATTCAGTCTCGGAATATATTAATTTTCCATGTGTGATGTTATGGCATGCTGATTCTGAGAACTTTATCTAGAATTTTGGCTGATGTGTTTTCCTTTTATTTTTGTTAAACAAACTTTGCTTCAGCTATTTACTCACTTACTGTGTCTGCTTTTCATAAACACTGAAAGATCAAAAATTGTTGGCCCTAACATTCACTGTCCATCAATTTCTAAGTTACAGTCATGAGTATCTGGCCAATTGCATATTTATAGCTGTGAGCATTCATGAATGAAATTTGTGATTTCATCTCAAGGGGTAAAATGTCACTGCAAAATCAAGACTATTTTTGGAAAGTATTAGGATATATTGCATAACACAAGAATAATAAAACAAATTAAAATATTAATTATAATTGCTTGTGCAGATCTTATGAAAAACATGTCTCTCTCCTATTTTTCCTTTCCTGCTGGCATCAAGACTACAAAGAGATAAAATTATATTCTTCATATTAGTGGACACTTTCCAAAAGTATATAATTTTACTATTAGAAATACATACTGTAATTTAGTGTTCACAGTATCTGCTGATTTGAGAAATTAGCAAAACAGTATTTCAAAAATTATTAATTCAAACAGCTGGCAAGGGACAGTACTGACCTACAGAGACTAAATGTGAGATGATAATTTAGAGGCAAATTCCTCCAAACTACTCGTATTGACCAGTTTCTTACTCTGAAATTATCTTAGTGAGATCAATAGGATTACTGGAACAGTAATGTGCTAGTTACTCTGAGAAAGCCTGGCAGAATCTGACCTTTAATGTGTCTTACTGATCAAAAATATTGTTGGTGTTTGGTGTTTTGACTTTAAAGTTTTAACACATTTCAAAGAGAAAACATCGGGTTTATTAATTTCTTTTCAAAAGTAGTTCTGTCATTCTGCTGTTAGATTTATTATAAGCTTTTTTAAACATAATAGAATACCTGCACATTATTTTCTGTACTTTTTTTTCCATAAATATATTGGTCTTGCATTGCCCTCTTTGAAGAATAAGACCTCTTCCTCTTTTTGTGAAACAAGAAAAATATCATCTATGTTTGCTCTTCCTCACTCTTGAACCACTGAAAGCAATACAAAATTTGACATTGATTCCAGTTACAGTAAGAGTAGAGACTTGATCCTGACATGCTGAGCCCTCTTACGGATGGTATAGTCATTTAGTGGTGCTTGACATATGCCTGGATCATTCCCTAAGTATGTAACTTTTGCAAAAGGTGAGTCACTTCAATATTTTTTCTCTTCAAACAATAAGGTGACTTTTTGCAACTATTTGAGGGAAGAGAGACAAGGATGGGATTCTGAAATTATTTTCTAGAGAATAAATTCCTCTTTGAAGTTTATATATTTTTTCTTTTGTGTGTTAGTTGCTGCTGTTGCTGCTGCCTTACACTTATCTTTGTTGCAACTTTTTTTTTTTTTTTTTTTTTTTTTTTTTTCTACC
Source organism: Athene cunicularia (assembly GCF_003259725.1). Taxonomy (NCBI): domain Eukaryota; kingdom Metazoa; phylum Chordata; class Aves; order Strigiformes; family Strigidae; genus Athene; species Athene cunicularia. Next base: position 59,564,149 of record NW_020799091.1, on the reverse strand, counting down.
ATGTGTCTGAACAGGATTGGTTGGCTTCATGTTCTCATGCTATTGTTAAAGATGTTTCTATGGTGAGTGATTTAATTTCACTAGATTTGTGGCTTTCTCCTGCTGTGCCTGTATAATGGCATTGATGCAGATTGTTGAAAGGGAAAGTCTCAAGCCAGGTGGAGTTAATTAAGATGAGGTAGGTACCCCCCAGTCCTTCTCACATGCAAAAAAAATATAAAGCAAACCTTGCAGCTGATGATATAACAAATGTAAATATATTTTTGATGACAGATTATGTCATTTTAAAAAAGAGTGAAAGCAACTGAAAACTAAGACAATATACTGACTGCATAAATTGCTATTCCCACTAAGGAAGAAGTAATTTATTTTCTGTGAATAACTGAACAGTCATAGGGTTTGAGAAAAACTCACTTGAGTGTTAAAATGAGAGGACTTGATACACACTCAAGAAAGACACAAGACCCCCCTCTGTCCCTCCCTGCAAGACTCTCTGTTATGCTCACACAGGGTTGATATATTGAATTTGGAAATTCCTCTAAGTCTTGCTAATAAAGTTACTGAAACTGATTAGGGACAAAAAGAAGCAGATGAAGCCCTGTATTACTTGTGACTTGTTCTGTTGGGGAAAGACATGAGTCGTTCAATATTTTTGTGAAGACTGCCAAAATGTGAAAGCTGCAGAAACGTAGACATGTTTAAACCATACTTACAGTGGTGAACTGACATGAAACAACACAGAGAGAAAGATAAATATAATGAAATTTCATGCTACTTTAAGCAGGATAGACGGAGGAAGTTGCTTTCACTTTTGCTTAAATGAGTATATTTTATAAAATTAGTCTTAAGTGAGTACAACATGATACATGGAATAGAATCATAGGTAAGACCAAGCAGAAACTTGCAGATCTGTGATAAAGAATGGAGCTAAATTGGGCAAAGAAATGCCAGATCTGGAGCTTGATGGATTGAGAGGGAATGAAAGGACAAAACTGGGAAACAGCTAATAGCCACAGCATGCTTTTCTTCTTGATGAACTAATTTCCCATTGGAATGTGTTTTGCTGCAGGAATATGTTTGGTATGAAAAAGAACTGAAAGCATACGCAGCCTATCTAAGGTATTTTATCTAATCTCTGTATTTATTTTAAATCCATCAGAACAGAATCTCAGCACTAACAGTCTTTTATAAAACAAAGCAGTCAGAGGCCTGAAATTATCCAGTCTCTGCTTACACCATCTGAACATATCAGGTTTTTTGCTTGTCTTACTCTCCAAGGGAATATTGTTGGGTCACTCAGAGGTGACTGCAAGAATGCAAATGAAAAGAGATGGGTCTTCACTTTCACTTGCAAGGTGCTATGGTCCAGAACTTGGTCTAATTTTTGATGAAAAGAAATTCCCTGTCTGGTAAACAGACAAAGGTAGTTTCCAGGATCCTAACCCTGGTCTCCATCTGTCACAGTTACTGAAAGACTACAGCTGCTACACTGGGTCAGAGTAAGAAGCAGGTATGAAGGAGTCATGGCCCAGTCCTTTCAAGACTTTGAAGAATAGTGCCAATATTTGGCCTTGGAGTACATTTGATGCCACCCAGGTAGAGAGAACAACAGAGTAATCATCAGAATGACAAGTTCTGTCTGTGCTGTCGAACTTAGGACATGCACTAAATAAGACAATTGCAGCCAAATGTTTCTCATATCTGAATTCTTCTTAAGGAGAAAGATAAGAGATGGAACATAAAATTATGTTTCTAAGTATTTGATTAGATAATGGACTTCAGCGTGATGTGCAACGGTACATAGCAAGGTATTAAATGAGTAAATGTGATTTCAGCTTCAGTTGCAGTTCTGAGCTTTCCTCTTTCCAGGAGTTCTCATAATAAATATGGAAAAAGGAATCCTGGCCATACTGAGCCTTCTGTATCTGTTGTGACTTTGACACATTTCTTCAGTTCCTTCTGTACGATCTATTGATAATGAACATGTCAAAGTTAATGGAAGAAAATTGGTTTGGATCAGACTCATAAACTAGTTACCTAATATCTGGGAATAAGTCCAGATTTTACCTGCTATGTAGTAAGGGAAATGCTAAGGACCACCATGAAAATAAATTAAGAATATTTCCAACACAAACCTGAAGGTGAAAACAAAAATAGATGATGTTTTCTTTGAACTTCTAGTAGAAATTTTTCAAAGTTAAATTGCTACTTTCATTTTAAAAGATAATGTCTAGCATCTATAGTAATTCCAGTTTGACCTAAAATAGTTGAATTTAATCTTTTCAGTCAAGAGCTTCACTCATCAAAGATATTTTGAAGTTTGAAATTACTTCTAAAATTCAAAATTTAAATAGTAAACGCATCTGTTACTCTTGCTTTACAGAATTCCTGATTTTATTTTTTTTTTCTGAATCTCTTGAAAAAGTAGGATTGCCTGTTATGCACAAAGTACACTAATAGATTATTATTTCAGAGACCTTTACTCCTAACTCGGAAAGAACTCAAAACTCAGAACTGTGAGTGAAGAAGACTTTTCTTGTGGACCTTCATCAGGACTGCAACTCAGAGGCTTAATTTTGTAGGAGCTACAATAGCTTTTAGAAATTCTCTGTATGAATTTTCAGGATCCCAGAGAACTTCAGCTCGTGTCAGGTGTAAACTGTCTCTGTATCAAACTGCCATCCACTCAAGTGCTGTTAACCAGAAACAAGGTCATTTTTGATATATGGCTTACACAACTTCTACTTTGTAGTTCAGAGCTGGGTTCAAAATTAAGAGAACTTCTTCATTTTCTACTTTCAAGAAAATAGTTTTTCAAAAGACACTTTGTCCTCTTAATCACACTATCACACTATCTGTCAAAGTAGCCAGACTGTACAGTTTGTTCTGCCATGGGATGAAAATTTATTCTGCTGAAGTCAATGACAAACACCTACAGGGATAGTATTTCACTCATGATATTTCACCATAATATATCATGACTCTAAATGAAGTGGTGATAATTGAATTGTGATTACAGATGAGTAGCAATGAGAAGAGACAATGGAAATGCTGTTTATATTTAGAATTATGTTAAAAAAAAAAGAGTTAAATGAAAAATTACAAATGAAAAGCAAATAAGAAAAACTGGAAAATTATGTCATGTTTTGACCTATTTTTTAAAGATTTACATATTTGATCTTTGATTTCTTTTATTTATCCCTTTTTCCTCTATAGAATATAACAAAATAAATATTATTCAAAGGTGTCTTTGGTAGGTTTTTCATTTATAAATTTTTGAACTTCTTTTAAATTTAAGGAAAAGTAATAGTAGGGAAAAAATATATGAAGAGGGGAGTAAGCAGACAATAATAGCAAAAATATTAATCTGAAGTAAAATTGTAGTTAAATATTTCATTGTTAAAATCAAACCCTTATTCTGGACATTCATAGGGAAAAAAAAAAACCAACAAAAAACCCCAAAAAAATGTATACATTAGTTTTTAGTAAATCACAAGCTACAAGAAAATCTGCACTGTACTATGGTCACAGATTTTTTTTTTAAAATTTTTTTTTTGTTGTTGTTGGTAAGCCTTTGGGGAAGGACACCTTAAAATGTCTGTGTATATTAGACTTACCGGAATGAGACCTGCATTCTGACTGGCTGCTAAAGCTGAATTAAAGTTATTAATAATAGTTCTAATAAAAGGATGAGAAAAGATAATATCAAAATCTCCCAGCACTTTGTATTTCCTGAAAACTTCTATTGTAAAAGAAATTATCTTATCATGACTGATTTTCCATCAAGAATGTTTAGGCATGATTTTGAAAGCTAGTACAAAGAATAAAATCAAGGGGGGAGAAATATAGTTGGAACACAGCATATTATACAATGTTGAAAAGTATATCATATTAGAAAAGATTTAAAAGAAAGAAAAAAATGCGTATCCCTTGAAGAGGCTTGAGAAAAATGACAGTTCTTAGCAGTAAGCCCACATTTCCATTTCTGGGCTCAAGGGACTGTTAAATACAAGCAATTTTTTCAGTTAGAAGTAGATGTAAATGGCGGCATTCAAAAACTTGTGAAAAGACTGTTAAAACTGATTTGGTACCTTTTAGAATACTGTGGCAGTGCAGTTCTACGTATCAGCAGAAAGATTTATTCCCTGGAGAGAGATCAAATAATAAGAGAATATTCATCAAAAAGCCAGGAAGATGGTATATCTTAATGGAGCCAACCAAAGTATATCGCAGAATGACACAATCAATAGTAAATGAAATATTAATCCCCTTTAATGAGTTTAAGATGGAACTGACAAATAAATCAGACTCAAAACTTATTTCCGGCTTAAAAATCAAATGTGAGGTGAACATTTTAATTATATTTTTAAAGGCTTGTTTTAAAAGTTCAATCATGAATTCAGGGTGTGTGGGTGAAACCAGGTGAGAATCCTAGTACAGCACCTCCCTACTTGTACAAAAAAAAAATGGAAAAATGGAGTTCACTACAGTTTTTGTAGTTTATACCAGTAAATATAAAATCAGTAATGAGAGACACGTATCGAAGTTTGAAAACTTATTTTAATAATATATTTTTTGTTGCACATTAAGAAGCTGAAAGTCTTGTAATTTTGAGCATTAAAGCAACACATGTGGTCTAGATAATCAGTCATCTGCTGTTCCATTGACAGATTCAATAAAGATTCATATAGGTAGAACTAATGCTGAAAGTCTTGCCAATGCTAATAAATATAATTTCTTATTCATTATTCTTCCCTGCTTCCTGTACTTTAAAAATAATAATTGTGTGCCTTTAGTTGGGAATAGGAAAGGGAGAAGGTAGTTGACCAGCTGCATAACATAAGTAACTAATGTCTGGAAATTAATAATAAATGAATGATTGAACACAATTAAGTATTTTAGTTACATTAGGAATGTTGGAAAACTGGAAAGACTTTTGCAGAAAGAAGGATTGGCACACAAATAAAATTATAATAGTAGGATTGAATACCTTTGTGTTATAAATAATAGTAGTAAATATAGGTAAATGAAAGCAGTAAATAGCTGCAAAATGAGTAGCCACCTATATCCCAAATATATACAAGAGAACTAGTTTCCCAGCTGTATCTGATGTGAATAAAGTATACATTTGCAAACCTGGTTGAGGCATGAACAAACGTAGCTTAAAGGTTGCCAATGTTTAAATTAACTCTTTGGGGAAAGGAATATATTTCCGTTGAGCGTGTACAATGCCTAGGTAAATGGCACCCTAATCCCTAATGAGACCTTATCTACACTGCCAGAACACAAAATGTGAGAGAAGGAATAAAAAGCCCCCAACCCACAGCATAAAACTTCTTTACTCTATTGTCTGTGTTCACAGCTGCAAACCTTGCAGTGAGTAGGAGCAGCTCTCCAGATCCTGTAATTTACAGCAGTGCCAAGTGAGGAGTGTTGTAACAGAAATCTATTCTCTTCATCAAGCATGTCCTTGCCCACATCCTTTTCCTTACTGCACAAACAACACAGAGGGTGACAGTCTGTGCACATATAACAAATACAAATTGTGACTATTTTAACATTATATTTTCATTCCCCTGTTGATTTGCAATTCTTAATCCCCGAGTACAGAAGTCCTTTGAGAAAGTATACATAAATCTGTTAATTATGTGTTAAAATTAATGTAAATTATTTTAAGAGAAATTTAACACTCATTATTAGACACTGACATTTCTGTCCCAAGTGGTCTTATCAGCACATTAGTGCTGCAAATTCCTATTTACTTAAAACTGACTGAATTGTTACGCAAGATACCACTTAATATTTTTTAAGGACGCATGGAAATTTCTAATTTTGTGGAGACTGAAGAGAAAACAACAACAACAAGAAAACACCACTTGTGAAAATGTCAGTGAGTTGCCATATTTCACAATGAGCACTAAATGCTCTAAAGTAGTATTGAAGCTTTACAGTGTCACCAACAAAGACTTTTCTTGCATCTCCATTTTTATCTTTTTGCAACATAAGTTTTCTGCCATTTTAATTTAGAATAACAGAAAGAATGGAATGTTGTTTTTTTCTGACGTTCTCAGTAAGAGGTAGTAGAGCTAATAAAGCTAACTCCTAAATAGAGATTTTGAGTATCTCAGCATTAAGTGTCTAAGTTAAAAGACTTTCTTCCTTCTTGTTTAAACTAATCATTTTTATTTTCTCTATGCAATAATTGTTTTCAGAAATTTCTTGAACTGTCTAGTTAACTACATCTAGTTTATCCACTTCTAGTTATGTCAAACCATTTCTCAGAGTTTTCTTTAAGACGGTTTAGCCAATTTTTGTTTATCCTGGTATTTTTGTATTGGGTCACCCTGACAGTGATTCAAAGCACTTGATATTTTGCTCTAAAATGTCCTCAACAGAAGGCTCTTTACTTCTGTTACTTATATACAAAAGCCTAAAAGACTACCTTCCAGAGGATGCACTCACAATTAGGCACTGAACATGTCCATCTTTGTTCATCAGAACAATTGAAATAATGAAAGAAAGAGAGCAAGAAAGAAAGAAGGAAAGGAAGAAAGGCTCAACATAAATATTTTCCTATAAAATGTATTAAGACCTCAAATAGAGAAACCTAGAAACAAGAAAAGCAGGCAAAGATTAAAGAACTGTAGTGCATGCACTGGCTATCTGCAGAATATACCCACTTGAAAGTGAATATTTTACTGTCATAAAGTGATAGATAACAGGGGATATGCCTCACAAATTTTATTTACAAAGAACCAAAGGATGGAAGAAGGTGGAGAAGGAGGGAGACAGAATAATAAAATATAAACTACAATAAAATAACATTTTCTCTGGGATTTGGGATTAGTTTGACATTGTAAAATTGTAATAGACTATAAATGAAGAAACATATTCAATAAAAAAAAATGAGTTTGGAGGATTAATGTAGTAATTTTGAACTTAATATATTACTGAGGTAAACATAAATAGTTTACTCTGGGAGCAGTTTTTAAAATTTATCACCTTATGTCCATGACATTCATTTTCAGTTGGCTTGGTGATTTATGATGATACAATAATAATACATAATAATAGTGTTTTGGTTAGGAAGTTTTGTAGAGTCTTAAAATGGAGTCTTACACATTATAACACATAATAATAGTATGTGTATACTCAGGTGATTTACTGAAAATATCTGTGTCAGAAACAGCATCCCTAAACCTTTCAGAGATGTTTTAAAGAGGTATCATTGTCAGAATAAAAATTATAAATGTTAGGCACTCTTATGTTTTAAATTGTCTGAGGGTTGCATCACTTATTAAGTTAAATTAAACATTTTGCATTTTACTGAAAGGAGAATAAAGTCTATGATATTCACACATTTATAAATAAGGTAAGCAGAGAGCAGTAAAACCTTTTACTGAGATTTTCAGTGTGGCTTCTCTGTTCTTTTTCTCTGCATTGAAGTGACTGCTTTCTCTCTCCACATTTTATTGGATGATGTCCTTACTGGTGCGGGGTTGACTACTCAGTGGCTGAGAGTATCTAACAGGTTCTCACATTCTACTTCTTATGGGAACTATATGTTACAAAATTGCCTCTATAGAATTATCAAATGATAGGAGTGCTTTTCAGGCAGTGTGAGCATCTATTTGACAGTCTAATACAGCCTGCTTACACATTGTTTCAAACTTGATCCCTTACGAGTGGTGAAAAATTAAATGTAAAGGGGTTTTCTGCATGATGTTGCAAGATGTTTTTGGTTTTGTTGTGGTTGGTTTTGGTTTTGTTTGTTTGTTTGTTTGTTTGTTTGTTTAATAATTTAATCCTCATTTCATTAGTATTAACAACTCAGTGCTGGAGATGTATGACTTGTTAACAAGTGAATCAATACCAAGCATCTGGACAATAAGAGAGAGTGGGCATATGCTCTGTCCATTTAGTCCACCAAATATCATATTGTACTGACAGTCAATACTGAAAAATCTGTTGAGTATATACACTGTTTTGATAAAATATGAGGTGTGTCCTTTTTTCTTAATCTGAAATACAGGTTGGAAAATACAAGTACTATCTGAGGCATATGAGGAAAAATAAAGAAAACTGTCAATATCAATTCAATCGTAAACCAAAATGCTCAAGGAAAATAAAGGAGCAATAAAGTTTCACAGTTACAAAGATAAAAAATGAAAACAATAAAATTGCTATTTCTGGGAATATGGAAGAATTCAAGTTCCATTAGTGGGTAGATGAGTTGAAGTCTATGTTTGGAGGCTGAACCAAATTTTTTAATACAAATAATTATGATACATGTCAGAAAAGTGAAATCTACAATATCAATACAATAAATTGAAAGGACTAGAGTATAAACCTGAGTGTCTGAGCATATTGTAGTATATATCCAAATGGGATTTCACAGATTAAAGTTATGCTCAGGACAAAGAATGAATTTAATGTAGCAAAAAAATCCTCATTTTTATATAATTTCAGTAGAAAAAATAACCTTTCCAACAACATTATTTGAGAAACTTAGAAATTATTCAGGAATCAGAAGCTTCCTTGAGCTGAAAGGCTGCTTGATCAATATTATAGACATCTATCCTGGAGGTATTGACCTATTGACCAACACCTATTGTTCATGTCCACAAACAACAAAGTACTTTTTACATTTCATTAAAAGCTTCAGCACAAAAGTAGAAAATTCATTTCAAAGCTAAAGATACTAACACTGCTTACCAATCCTCAGGGAATTTTTACCATCCTCATGAATGTATTTGGACTCCTGTTGCTTGGAAATAAAGTTCCTTGATGGCCACTGAACAGAGGTTCTCTGAAGAAGGAAAAATTTAGTCTACTCTGCCATATGTATTGAAGACAAACGCGAAGACAAACCCACTTCTTTGGGAAAAACTAGCAAAACAAACCCCCAAAGCCCCTTCTCTTTTAGAAAGTGCTTTTCTGAGAACTTCACATAATTATTACCTAATTAGGTCTCAATATATATCTAATTTGAATATAAAACACAAGAATATGAAAGTGTTACCATGGTAGTAAAAATATATTAACATATTCCTGAAGTCCTAGCAAAGGTCTTTAAAATGGTGAAGAACGTAACTTTCTGTGCAATTGCTTTCAGATGTTCAAGTGATGTGGAAATATATAATGAACAGTCTGTCAAAACTATTGATTTTCAAACTCAGTCCAAAGGATTATTTCTTTACAGTGGTGAGCAGAAACAGATGACCTATAAATGGCTGAAAGTACCAAAGAACATGGATAATACTCCATAATATATTTAATAATTAAGTGTATATTTAATATGCAGTAAAAAGTAGAATGATGAAAATAAAAAATGTGTAAGTGTATATGCATGCATGTGTATGTGTAAATTACATAATATAAATTTATATTATACTTGTAACCCTTGTTATGGGACTTCACTGTCAGCAGCATGACCAAATTTAAGGGGTCATTAAAACCAAAAGAAAATTCTGGCCAGAAGCCTCAAACTTTATAAACAATGTTCAATGAGATAAGTTACCCTATTAATAAATAGGAACCAAATTTCTAGCAAATCACATTTGTCTTAAAGACAGAGAAGAAAATTCTAGGATGTCACATCAATGAGGTAACAGTAACTCATTCTTAAAGTGTTAGAATAATAATATCTTTTAATATCTTTTTCTCTAAAAAGGAAATTCTTAGGCAGAGTTGTTTGCATCTTGGTACAACACAGGGTCTGTCTTCTGCAGTAACTCTCAGTCAGATGTTCCACTGTGTAGTGTGTAGCTCAGTTTAAACCGATCTGATCCATTGATTCACCATTTTTCATTAGCCAGTTCTGCTAACAGTCACATGTTGTTCCCCCAAGCTGCACCGCTTAGGCAATGGCTCACCCTGCTAGCAGCTCCTGCGAGTGCCACTTGCACATGCCACGCTGCATGACACAGCCATTCCCTAGTGCTGGGCTTTGTGTCACCAGCTATTCCTGGCTAGTTAGCTGTGTTCCTGTCAGCTAGATCTTACTGTGCACCTCACACGGTCCCTGCTACCCTTAGCCAAACTGCATACATCTTCTGCGAGCTTCATCTCATGCCTGCCTTTGCTCCTGCTAGCTGTGCAATCATTCAACTGCAGCTCATGCTGCTCCTCATTCCTCAGTTCTGTAGTAAATGGCAGATTAGCTAGCCCTGCTTTTGCTGTATTTAAGTATTGGAACTAAATGCAGGAAAACCTTAGAAAATGCTGAAGCAGCTCTTGCTGTCTCATGCATTGAGAAAACTTGTAAGCATATTCCTAAATTTTCTTTTTACAAATTCCACCCTTCATATGCCCATGCTGGAAGCTATTGCCAAAGTCTAATGTTCCTAAACACCCCATGAAGTTGTAGAAAGTTGTCCAAGACTTTTGTTCAGTTACAAACAGAAATAACCCTCAAACCTAACAACAAACACAAAATTTTTTTTTTTTTTTTTTTTTTTTTTTTTTTCTTTTCTTCTCTCCATTTATCTCCCTTTAGTTCCATCAGAAAATAACAAAGCACAATCAAGTCTGGACTGACTTCTCATCTGAATTTATGAAATGTAATAAGGAAACAATGGGGTTTTGCTTCCATTTTGGATCTTAGCCATCAGGCTTTACATACATACTTACATAAACTCACTCATCCACACACAGACACTCATAGGTGTATAAGCGTATATACAGAGGAAAATACATTTAAGTATTATCTGCAATTCTTAGGCAAAGCAATATTAAACCTATCAAGGAAGTCTGAATTATTATCCTGGTATAAAAATGTAGAATTCCTTTACTTTTGTCATCTAAAACTGTTCTATATCAGTTTTCATGCTGCAAAAATAATTGTTTGTACTGAGTGCCAAGTGTCCAGTATTTGGCTGTGTACATCCTTTTACTTTACCAAACATCTATATTTGGTCATAATTTACCTCTAGTGAGGTTTAGAGGGCCATATGAATTTGTGTTAACTTTTACACCAATAAGATTACTCAAAATTCGTAATGTTGACACCTGAAAATCTAATTTGACTCTTGTGCTCAAAAAGTGCATTGAGAAAAATCACATAAAGAATCAACTGAGCATATAATGAGTAAAAAAGCAACACCATCATCACATGAAAAATAATCCTTAAAATATATCAGGCAATGTCACAGATGATATCCCATAGAGGGTAAACACTTACATTTGTGATATAATGCACTACCTCTACTCTAAGAATAATTTTAATGTTTTGAATATTTTAAACTCTTTCCTCATTTTTGACTTTGAAGAAGTGGTCAAATATCTTGATATCCCCACCAGTTTAACTTGAAATAGATAGATCACCTCTGTATTATGAATACAGTGAAAGATTTAGAACAATTCATAGACAAGTTTGCATTTTTTCTTCTGAACTTTCTCTATATACAGTGCATCTTTCTCTCAGTTCCTAACAAATAAATTAAAATCAGCAACACTCTTATCCTTCTCCTTTTACTGAGAAGTTGCAATAATCCACTTCCATCCAAGATATAACCCTAAGAAAATATCTTGTTGAACAGAAAGTTTTTTCTTAGTATTGTCAATATATTGGAGGGATTGTTAGCAATACTGACTTTACACTATCCCACATGAACTAAGGTACACAATAAATGTGAGGAAACACAATGTAGTCAATGTAGGCAACCAAAAATTAATAACAACCTAAAAGTATACTCTGTCTGATTAGTGCTTTGGCTTTACCTGAAGTGGGCTTTTTTTAGAAGTGGAATGAAAAATGGGAAAGCTTGCTTTAAATTCCAACAGGAAACCTTTTCCTGCATATTTATCTATTTTTAAAATTAAATGCCAATAACTTTCTAACCAAAACATTATTTGAAATGTGAATTTAATGTTCAGTACTTTGTTCTGAAACACTGAAAAAAAAATCTTGTATTTATCTACTTTCTTTTTTTTTTCCCAACACAAATTCTAAGTAGTCTTTTCTAAAAAAAAAAAAAAAAAAAAAAAAAAAAAGAAAAATACAAAAAAAAAGAAAGAAAAAAGAAAGCTTCTATTTCATTATTTGTGGCTTCTCTTTAAGAAAGTGATCAATAGTGACTACATTCAAATTTTCAGTTTGCTCTATTATTCAATCCCTAATTTGTGATTAATGTAACCAAAATGCAACATGGAAAGCTCACTTCAAGGTCTTTAGATAAGCAAGACAAGAAATTGCACGATACACTTTGGTTGGATTCCTTTTAAATTCCCCATGTTGCTTGTTCTAGCTCACCAGGTTTATGAATATTAGATCATGGAAGAACTTTTCCTGAAAGAAGCTACCAGGTTGTCTCAACTGTTAGATTTGCTCCTTAATTCCCATTTGTGTATAAGGATATCCATCAGATGTATAAGGTCCATTAAAGCATTGCTCACACATTTAGAGGAGTATTGATCAGTGATCACCTCTGAATATGAACTATGTTAATTATTTGATGCATTGTTATGTAACAATATTTGCTAAACTTGAGTAAAAGACAGAAAAAAGAATAACATATTCACAATTATTTCCTGGGATTTTTGGTTACCAATATGAGAATTAAGCTGTGAATAGCCATGCTGATAATTTTTCTAACAAAATCAGTCTTCCTCATGAGGCTCAAAGTAGCAATCAGCTATAGAGGTGACTGGAAGAAATAAGTAGTTTGGTTAATGTTTTGAATATAAAAACCTGAAGTTTTTCAAGCTATCAAGGAATTCCTCTGTGACTCTTTCCTAAAAGAGAATTAAAAATCCAGGTGGTAATTTACTGTGTCATTTGTAAGAAATTCAAAGGTTTGTTCATTCAAAATCACAAAAGATAGCAGAAAACAAGAAACAAGTACAAGAAAAACAGCTTCAGTGAAAGTGAATCAAAATCTCTAAAAAAAGTTATTTCTGAGACAAACTAAAGGTAAAAAGAGTAAATTAAAACTGCTGTAAGAGTAACCAAGCACTCCAATGCACTCATATCTTGACTAATTCAGTTCTTAAAGGGCTAAGTGAAAGAATCATACATAGCTGCAAGACTTTAAATTTTCAACCTATTTGAGGCGTAATTTATGGAACAGAAGCTTGGAGTCTGAAATATATATACTATTTGCGGAGGCAAAGTGTTTTAATATTTTGTCATATAAATCTGTAAGTGTAAATTACATTAATAGCAAGTCTTCTCAGTTTTTAGTTATTAAACAAATGTTATAATAAATTAATGTCAGGATATACGCTTATGGTTGATCTTTTTTAAAACCTCTTAAGTAACAATTTCTGATTTTCATAGTCATGCCAAATAGCCCTACACTCCATGATTATATTCCATGAATCAAAAATTAATTAGGTAATACTTAGTATATATAATGCTGACAGCAAATATTAAGTACCCAGTTTTTAGTTTAACGTAGTTATTTTGCCACTTGCCGTTGTTTATTTCTCAAAGAGCACTTCTTGTTTAGCTTGTTCCTTCTCTTTTATATCTAATTTCAAGTAGAACACCCCAAGAACTTTATCAGAAGATAAATCACATCATCACAAAACTGAAGAGTGTTTGAGGCATATACAGCATTTAAGACTTATTCATGGAGCAATTTCATTTAGATATTGTGACCATGGATTTCTTGGGTTTTGTTTCCCATAGCCTACAGTTCTTACAGACTGCTAGAGCTCTTGATGAATAGAGTCTTTGAACTGCAAGCACTGCTGTTTTGCTTTGATGAACAAGAAGTCCTACTTAAAAAGGCCAAATTTCCAAAAGCATATAAATGCCAATCAATGCTTTTCATATGTATTAATATTTCATGACAAACGACCAGAAAATGCTTTACTTCCATTGTATTGTGCTAAATCATGACGAGTTTCATTGAAACAAGTGATAATTTTCCTGTGATTAATCCTTTACCCACAAGGGAACAAGAGAATAAACAAGGGGTTCTAATAGTTGTCCAGAAGGTTTTTCTGCCAATTAAATTGCATATGATATTGTATAAGATTTCAAGGTAATTAAGGGAAAATGAAGACAGATTTCTTTGATTTAACTGCTGGACAAATTCTCAAGTGCTGTGACTGACACTCAAGAGGGAAAATCACTTTTCAGTGGTCTCTGCAGTATTATGAGTTGACAGCTTCTAGTTTTTATGTCCTTATTTATTATCTCCTTGACACAGCATTTAATAGTAGTACAAAGCTTTCCCTTTAAAATGCAATAGGATTTACAGAGAAAGGCAAAGAAATCTAGTTTCATCTAAAGTGATATGGGTATAGGTTTAGTATTTGGACCACATGAAACTCTAGCTTTACGACAGAGTAATTAGAAGACAGGGTTGGGTTCTGTGTCTTAAAATAAAGTGGTATGGTGTGTCTCCTGAATCCAGAGAATAACTCTTATTCCTTAATATTTCTCAGCAGGTTTTGAATCTGAATGCTTTCTTGTGTTTCTTTGTGAGCCGTCATTTCCAAAGGACTATAGCTAAAAGATCAAAGCAATCATACTTTAGAAGTTAGGTAAAAAATCTTGTACTCACTCATTAAAAGTGTTTAAAAATAGATATTTTCTTTTATAACTATAATGGAGTTTCAGAGCTTGAAGAATCAATTCTACATCAAAGAATCAATCACGCTAAATATATAAAATTTTTTTCTCCTTTCTAACAAAACTTCATAGAAAGCTTTGCCACATATTAAAACAATCATTCATGACAAACATTTTATTCTGAACTCTCAAAGAATTAGATTCAAATCACACAAAATAATTTTTTATTTTTGATATTCATAAAGGGATGAGCCAGGTCAAACCACACTGGGGCCATCAGCTGGCAACACTTTATTTGACTAGCTGAGCTCTACCATACACAGTTTATGATAATGGAGATTCATCTTATTCTTAAGTTTTTCTCTGTGAGTGTCAAAGTAATCAGCCTTATAAACTCATGGCTGATAAATAAAAAATTCATCTTGGTTTCCCAAATTAATACATTTCACCTGTGTGATGGTATACTCTGTGTACACATGCAAAATAATTGAGCATAAAAAACCTTTTGTTGCAATCTCCCTGTTCAATTCTAATCTATATTTTAGGTCCCATATAACCTTGTGCATATGTGCATGGGTTTTATACTGCTGAAGATAAATTTTCACCAAAGACATTTCACCAGTATACAACAGATCAGAACAAACACTCGTGTATTCTGGTGAACCAGTTACATTTGTAGAAAAGGTTATAAGAAGAAAAACAACAGTATTTTCTCCATTCACATTGGCTTTATTTATTAGAACCACATATATCATCTACTTAGGGAAAAATCCCAAGTCAACAAAAAAGATAGTATTTCTTAATTTCCGATTATATGTTTCAAAATCTGCCTATGTAGACGGTCAAAAGACCTCTGGTCACAGACTATGAAGATCACTGATTATGAAAGAGTATGATTATTTCTCTATCAACTCATGTGGGTTTTATGCACTTCATTATTAGACACTAGACCTGAAGTATTGAGGTACATAAAAAACACCAATATTTAGTATATACTATTTCAGACGGTGTACATGTTCTAGAAAACACAAAAACTGTTAACTGGGATTTGCAATGTGATCCTTAAAGTCTTACTACTAGAAAACAATTTCTTTAAAAAAAGAGCACTGTGTTCCCCCTGCTTCCCCTCCCCTGTGGAAATAAACAGAGTTTTCAAAGAAAAATATCTGCTCTTTATTCTCCTAAATTAGCCCAGTTTGACTCCCTAGACCTGCTCCTGTACTGTTGTAAAATGCATCTGTTCTATCAGTGGCTGATGGTGATTCTAAAATTTGATATATTAAGTAAATTGTTATAAGTTCTTTCATGAGGAAACTTAAACAGATTTTCGTACTCCTTAAAAGTTTCAGAATGCCATTAGATGAGGGTTGCTACCTGGTGAGAGAACTCTGAATCAACTCAGCAGTTGCTCTAGTAATTTTTGCCAAAAAATACTATGGTGAAGATCAGTGAGAGAGAATGGGAGGAGACATTAACCCCAGATAAAACCACAAAACCATCATTATGTAGCATTGTTGCCATTTAACTCTACTTATTAAATGTAGTTTAGGGTACATGAAAGAATGTAAATGGTAAAGTAATGTTCAGACAGTTTACTGCTATCCTCAACAGCCCAAACTGAAGAAACGGCACTCCCTCTTTCCTTAGACTGTTGAGATCAGAAAATAATTCCTGTTATGACTATGAATCACAACTAAGTTACCATCCTAGAAATGTAGTTTATTTAATCCTCTTTTTCATATCCTTGGCCCCAGCTGCATGGATATATTAGTAAACACTTACATCATGGATACTGAAAATAGCTCTTTCCTGCCATAATTTAGATCACAATCTACAATTTGCTATTTCTGATTTATTTTTTCATTCTGAAGGAATTAGTTAAAATTTTAAAAAATCTTGAAAATTGTGGTTCAAATCTGTGATTTAAAAGGCCAGTGACTAAACCCTTTTGTTTTCTCAGAAGATATGAAATAAATTATAATAGTTATTTATGATAAAATTCATAAAACATTTCCTATATAGTTACTATGCAAATGGACAGATAAGCATAGATGTGAGCACATGTATATAAGTACTATTTATATGCAGTATAAATTATATAGTATATAGTGTAAGCATGTAGTGTTTTGTTTATCTTAACGTTATAAATTCAAAATCCATACTGAACTCCATGGAACGTCCCCATATTCTGACATGTTTTTTTGTCTCCTTGAATAGATCTCCTTAGCTCTAGAAAATTATACGACTGTTTATTAGCAGTAGCCTAAATTAGTACAGAATTACAACTGAAATGTTATTTTTATCACCTATATTTCATGTACTCTAGAAACAGAAGCCAGTTTTTATTAATGAAGTTTTTCATGGTCAAAGTCTTGTGTCCTTGTTTATGCCCACTGACCTCACTGTGGCTCCTCTACAAACACAGATCTATCGACTTTAGGTCCAGTAAAAGACTGAGTATTATGTTTTTAATTGTGATGTTACAACAAATGCTTATTGGACATAGTGAAATCTAGACAGTGTGTCGGATAATGTACTAGTCAATGCATGTCATGACAAGGTGACATTACCTAGCAGTATGTGCAGCAGTCAGAACAGAGGGCACCTGGAGCAGAGGAAAACTTTAAAAACAACCCCCTCAAAACAGAAAATATACAGAATAAACATTTTCATATATATATATATAAATAGATATTATTTATATGTATAAAAATTTATATATAAGTAAACAGAAATTCAATTACTTAATTTCCGGAATGCTGTTTTTTACTTTCGAGCAAAAAACTCAGAAGCCTGATGCCTCTCTGAAGCATCTTCTTCATTCTTTTTACATTTTGTCCTTTACTGTTGTCTGCCAGATTAATAACTTTTCAGTATTTTAAATTATTGATCTCAATATTTTCTGAACCAGCTGAAGAGCTTTCTCTCATTTTTAGCTATACATACTCATACATCTGTTGAATGTTAAGGGGTTTTTGGATAGATTTAAATAATATTAATAGTAAATATATTAACCTGAAATGATTTTGTTTCCCTCATAAAACATCTTAATTGAATTTCTCAAGCATGCTTCTAATGAGATATTTTTTACTATCCTGAGACAAATATAGATAGCTCAGTTAAAGCACTATCTGATAATAATGCTGACATCTTACATGTGCCTCTCACAGAATTGGTTTGTTTTGAGACTTTTATG
Source organism: Athene cunicularia (assembly GCF_003259725.1). Taxonomy (NCBI): domain Eukaryota; kingdom Metazoa; phylum Chordata; class Aves; order Strigiformes; family Strigidae; genus Athene; species Athene cunicularia. The sequence continues at coordinate 59,546,429 of NW_020799091.1, read as the reverse complement.
CTCTTAGAAACCTTATCATGTATAATGGCTAGCTTTTTAGATGATGAAACTCCTGTTATCAAGGATTTAGCAAGACTGTGGGATGCAGACTCGATTTTGTAACAAAAATACTTGGTTAATCTGCTTTAACCACTGGTGAGCACTCCATCACCACAAAAAACTGCCATTTTGATGGTAGTCTCTAGATGCATGTTAAGGTTAAATGGTGATAGAAGGGTGCTAAATGAACACTTATCAGGTTACTGTACATCAGAACTCTGATAAAGCTACCTCAGGAAAATATCAAACGGAAAAAGGACCTATTCAGAAATGTTTGACAGAAGACACACCATTACAGCGGGACCCATCTAATTGACACCACAGCTTAAGTGCAGAATTTCTGCTACAAAGAACCTGTGACTGCCTTGATTCCTGCAGTCTTTGTTTAGTTCAGGCTATTTCAAGATCAGTTTTCTGAATTAACCAAAGCTAGGAATCTGCATAAGCAGACAGGAAATCTTGAAACAACAAACTTCCTTATCTTCTTTTAGCTATCATTGTCCATCAGAAAAAATGTGAGGTTCATAAATAATGAAGTGTAATGCATCTCTGAACCTCAGTAATGTTTTAGCTTGAAAGTTATTTACATTAGACTCACTTACCATCACCCTTCCTAATTTTGAGGCAGGACCTCAGCTCTCTCACAAGTTCTCAGAATCACCTCGTCTTCAAAGTGATACATGGAAGGAGAAGTTCCAGCGAGTTGGAACAAGCAGGAGCTATCTATTCGAATGAGTTTTGATTTTGTTTTTTTTTTTCTGTATAACTGTCCCACTTCTGATTGTACATGCCCTTACAGAGCTCTGTTGCTGTTGACTAGAATCTTGTGTTTATCAGAATTTGACAGAGAGGTAACTGGAACAATTTTTAAAATAAGTGATATCCTTCATAACTGCTTAAAAGACTTAAGTAAAAGAAGGGTCATTAACATGGATAAAGTCTCATTTCTGCTCTGAGAAGTCCCTCTGAAAATTCCAGTGTAAGGATAGGCAGAGGATTACGATGGGCTGGGAAGAGATACCACAGCACTGGTTCCATTCAGGGGTCATGGGGACTGTATCATTTACAGAGAGGAATATTCCCATAAGTCATCCCATAATAATATTTTTGTTAAAAAAAATGACTATTTGAGAATTGCAAAGAGCAGGAAAAATAATGGCTGGAAATAAATGCAGGACTGAAAAACTAAGCTTTTGAGGTGTTCAGCTACAAAAAAAATGCTGGACCACTGATTAATTCTCTAACTTGGTTTTAGATACCTTGACTTCCCATTGACCTTGTGACCTTCCTTGAAAGATAAACATCATATGTTTAGGCATCTAAATATTCTAACAGTTTGAATAGAATCAGAATAGAATATTGGTTCTCATCCTTTCAGACATGCATTTACTACTTGTAGTAAAAAATTCTATAAAGAGTGTTCAATAGAGTCTATAACATGCTAGTGGCCCTCTTGAAAACATTTACACAAAGCCTGTTCCATTTAATCAGGTAGTTAACATTAAATTGAGACACTATTTGCCTCAGAGACTGCAATCTTGCAGTTGAGGGAGATTATCTGAAAGAAAACACAAGTCACAAAAAACAGTGGGACTTTATATGAGGAATAAAAATTGGAGACTGGCAAAAGAATTCCACTTAAGCAATGGTGTTCGCTCAGGAGGCAAACAATATTTAATAAGAGGAACAGAAAACTTTCTTTTAAAAAAAAATAATATATATATATGGTACAGGAGTAAGTGAACTGAGTAGTTGAAAAGGTGGAGATAACAGCAATGACGAGGCCATGTTTGAATGCTGTGCATTCTGGAATGGTGTCCTTCTGCACATATCCAGCTACCCAATAAATTACAAATTACCAAAGAGCTGTAAGAGGAAAACTGAGATAAGGGTTTCTGAACTGAGCTAGAAAGCCTCTTAAAAACTTCATCTGTGAAAAAGACTGAAAAGATAAGTACACATGTACTATTACACAAGAATAGCTATATAGATAATTTAGCCCAGTATGTATGCTTAGAATCTTCTCTCCATTGCATCATCTGAAGTAGGATAAAAAACAGATACAGCTATGAAATGAACCTGGTTAGGAACATTTTTACCACAGAAGGGAAAAAAAGGTTTCAAACACTAACCATTTTGTGAGTTTTCTTGAATGGTTTCTGTGTTGTAAATTCCTTAAAGTCATGCCAGCTTTCACAGACTACTACTTTTTGCTTTACAGATACTCTCTTACACATCATAAGAATTCCTTAGATGTACCTTGCCTTAGAATACTGCCTTGAAATATGTTGTTTAGTATTACATGTTCTGCATTTCAAACACGATTTAGTGTTGCTATTAGTATGTTAATTGCATAAAGAAGTACAAGTATACAGTTCATCAGTTATCATAGTTCACTTTCTTTTTTATCTAGTTTCATAAAAGGATAAAACGGGCTAATGTTTCATTTTCCATTGAAAAATATTTTTTCTACATGAGGAGTAAATTGTTTGCATCTATTCTTAGGTAAGAATTAGGAATGGTTTAACTCCACTCAAAATACTGAGCGAGTTTGAGTTTTCAACCTGGGACAGGTTTTATTGTTTGTCTTTGACCATAAAAAAATAAATATATATCATGCTACAATAAAGTAGCAACTTAAAACATCAACATTTATATTCAGGTTTTGCTCCAGTCAGTTTTCATAACTGTCTTACCTCTGTAGTCAATCAAAGTGAAAAAGTCTGGAAAGGTAAAGTTCTAAACTGTTGCACAATCTTATATGTGTGTTAATGTGTAACTGTCTTTTGTTTAATTGCTTTTAGTTTCTTTCTTGAAATACTAAATTAGCTGAAGTTTTCTGCTGGTAGAAGAGGAAGAGAATATATTATGAATCTGAAAAAAAAAAAAAAAAAAAGGATTGCATTAGACAGCAAGAATTGAGATCATGCTATGCAAAAATTGAAGCTTACAGCTAGATAATTCTAAAGTTTTTTGATGTTAAGACCCATCTATTTTAAAAGCACTAACAATTTACTGACCACAATCCTAAATTGGCTCAACTGATATTGATATCTGCCATGTACAGAAAAAGAAAAATAAGAAGACAATTTTGGATTATTCTGATAAATTTTCATTCTAAATTTGAGCACTGGGGACATTTTCTGAAAGAAATAGAATATGTACATTAATGATTTACAATATTCACATATTAAAGAGAAACAAAAAAGATTCTCTTTAGTGTATTAGATATCAGCACCATTAAAGGGGGAATATCTCCATCAGCAGAGCCCTAGTGATAAAAAAAGAGAAAGGAAAATTGTCACTTGTTTGTAGAGCTAATTTGTTTAACACAGGATATTTCAAAAAAAGTTTGATGAAAATATAATTACAGGAAGCTTTAGTAGTTTTGTAATAAATCTGCATTGTTTTCAAAGTTATATGTTAAGATAACACTATTGTTAATATTAGTAAAGCTTTGCCAGTCTAATTTTTTTGCCATACTACCTAAGAAATCTGTGCAACTTCAAGAGAGTTCAACAAATTTATTGACTCATTCTGCCTTCAGAGGATTATCTGTTCCCCACTGATGTCAGCTTTTGACATGTGTATGTTCTGGAGCCAGAATTTGTTACTTATTAGTTTAATATCTTAACAGCAATGGGAGTGACGGATATCTGAGGATCATTTCACCAACTGCCAAAGTGCCCCACCTCTAGGGGAAAAGTTATTCCAAGGCAAACAGTTTTGATGTTGCCAACTTGAATAATATTTGATATTTTCTCAGCGGCCCAGCTGTTCTCTAAGCTTCACATATGCAGATACAGCTTTTATTTGGAGAAGAAAAAAGTTTTCACTATTCAGGGGTAGGTGAAAGAACCTGTGCAGGGAACTTGTGAGAGCTGTACTATGTCTTTTAAGTCCTTATTACTGAAAATACTTTGCTTTGGGAAGAATAAGCAAACATGGCATGCATTCAAACTCCAGAGAAGCCATTGCAATCCTAGTTGTATAAAGACATTAAGGTTTTTTTCTACTAATTTCTAGAGAGCAAAGTCATCTTTCTCTCATATATAAGCAGTGGAAATCTACATTCCACAGAAATAACTCCACGTTAGATATTTTAAATACTTTAATGAAGTTTACTTAGCAATTAGAATATAAAGGAGGAATCCCGAAACTTTTGTTCATGCTGGAACTCTTAACAGATAAGACCTCAGCCTCAGAACAGCATTATGAAATGTACATGAACTGTGTTGCTCTTTTGTCTAGCAATTATAAGGTGATATATTACATATACAAAGTTACTTTAAAAAAAAATCAACATATTTTCTTAATTTACTCAAAGATGGGATCTTCACAGCTAAATTTCCTTGTAAATAATTTGAGACAGCATGGGTTCAAAATGAGTTATCACAGTATAAATGGTTCAATGAAAGTTTCCAATGGTCACCTCTGAATTCAACTTGGATTTAGCTGAGAAGGTTTTCTCACAACTCTGTGTGCTTCCAAGGAGAGAGGTTAATCCTTAGGAATGCTAGAGAATCACTGGGTAAACTGATAATAGTACATTTTTATGATTCTGTCAAGTATAGCCACAATTAAAAAGTCCCTTTGTGGACTCAATACAAAGGCTTTGCAAGCCGCGAGTGGTCTATGGGCTGTAACACAGAGAATCTTAAGCTGGTGGATATTGACGTAGCCCTATTAAAGTCAATGGCATTAACACCTCTTTTATACCAGCTAACAATCTGGCCTGTGATCTGCCCCCTACCCTCTCCATTATACACTGTGTTAACAGATTGTCAGACATCCCCTTGGGAGAAAATGTATATCCTGATAGACAAACTAGTTTTACATCTACACATGATTCCCAAACAAAAAGTCTGATTTGAAGTCCAGTAAAATAAAGAACAACTCCTGGAAAAAGTACTTACTTTCTAACTTTCTCTCTTTTTCTTTTTCCTTTTTAAAAGGAATAAGCTAAGAACAGTACAGCAAGGAAGGCAAAGGCAGCCTCAATGGAACTATTATTTCCCCTCCTGCACAGGTGGTAGGCTCAGCTTTTCCCCTCCCAGTGTTACAGTCAGTGCAGCTGTATCAGAGCATGTATAATTAATTAATTATACATGCCTTAGTATATCATTAAGTATAGGGGGGATATAACAATGATTTTATAGGAAAAGATAAATAGGAGGCATATTGTAACTCTCATTCACAGCTTGTAGGTTTCTCCACCCCCTGGGGCAATACAACTGCCCTCTGTAATTGAACCCTCAGCTTGTACTTCTTTTTTTTTTTTTTTTTTTTTTTTTTTTTTTAAACAGCAGAACAATAATGTCAATGAATAAAGAGACTGGGATCTAGAGTTCAACTTCAGCCAAATTGCAAGGACAGGAGACTAAGAATTTAAAGGTAACAAAACTGAAGGCAGTGACTGCTGAATCAGTGAGGAGTGCAGAACAAGACAGTTCTGGTGTCATTAGAAGTGCAGCAGTGAAGCTCAGTTTAGGCATAGAGATCTAGTTGTAGCACTGCATCATATGTATGTGGTATTTTTCTTCTAAGTGATTGATAACTGAACTAACCCTTACTAGAATTTTAAAACCTGTAAAAAAACAAAAACAAAACAAAAAAACCACCCTATCCTGGAAGAGATACTCATGTCCTTTTTGTGTGCAATTATGTTGATGTCTAATATGATTGCGAGCATCTATTTAGATGATAAACTGTAATTCACATGCTTTGGTTTTGGTAGTGTGTATTTGAGAACATATAGGTAACATCAATCTCTACCTCCTCTCCATTATGGACCTCTTGAATATCTCTTCACTGTCATTATCTTGCAAGAGAAACAGCAAATGAGATTACTTTTCTTGCCTGTTGTTGAAAGGCTAATGAATGTCTTTAGCTTTTTGCATTTTTATTTCCATTGTGTTGAAAAAAAAAAAAAGAGTCAGTAAAAATTCAGGTAAAGATTTCCTTTACAATGCAAAAAAGAAGAAAGAAATATAAAAATGGTGGGAGCCCAATCTTCTTGTAAAAACATGTGAATAATCAGAAGTAAGCTAAGAGTTTAAATCGAGTGACTGCCAGTTTTGCTGGAAGTACTTGGCCTTGTTTTTAATATCAGCTGTCAGTCAAACAGCTTTACATTTATCTCTGTCTTTTCATCATTGAAAGTGTAAAGACACCTTTTGGTTATTACTCAGATGAGAAAATATGTGTGTAAGGTTTGTGGTAATTCATGTGTGGCAGTCTTCTGTGTATCAGCAAGACTGTGCTGAAAAATCTTGTAGACTGCAGTTTTTGCAATAAATTACTTGGCTACAAAGGGATTTTGTTAAGACTGCAGGGGAGTTGGGGTGGCTGGGCGTTGTATTTTTGTATTGGAAATGGTGTGAATGTGGATGAGTCTGTCCTCTCAAGTCACACATGATTTCAGGAAAGTTATTTATGGTTTATGTAATTTCCAAAATGGGTGTATTTTAGAAAGACATGAAATACCAGCAGCCCAAATGCTACTTCCTACATTATTTCACTAACTGTGTGATTTAGAACCACCTACACACACACACACACACACGCACACGCACACGCACACACACATACACACACACACACACACACACTGTTTTACCTCAAAATATGGTATGATTTCTGATATTTTCATGGGGAAAACACACCGCTATGCAGGGTCAGATGACTAGTTTCTATGAAAAAGCTGTTACAAAGTAATTTGCCAACAAATAGGTGTTGTGGTGGGTGGCTTGTTTTCCCTCCTTAAATCACACTTTATCTAACAGAAGTTACTTTTATATTTTCTAGATTTTTTTTTTCCCCCTGATTTATTTTTTAATAGTAGTAGAAACAACTATCAGTTTAAACTATCTAAACATGAAGGTAAAACGTTGCTGGCTATAGCAAGACTGTTTGCTTTCTGTATATCAGCAGTGCAGGTGCACCTTCTGCTCCTGCTGTTTGTACAGTGGCCGAGTAGTGTAGGAGGGGCACTGCTGCCTGGGAGCTCCAGCCAGAGTTTGCACCAACACAGTTCTTCAGCATTCCTCAGTGTCATTAACCTTGGCATTGCTCAAACAAAAATAAAACCAGTCTCTGGTGCATCTTTCCATACTCTGTGTTATCATCAATACTCTGTGTTATCCCACAGTAAATAACATGATGTATGATGATCTTCTGTTGAGGTATTTAGTATTCTGAGTTTGCTGGTTTACTGATTTTGCTTGCTCTGCATGAGGAGCCTGAGAGAACTGCATCTAAACTGTACAGCTGGCTTAAAACTGTAAGGCCTTATCACCCGTTCTCAATATTAAAATATTTATCAGAATTTGGTATTTTTTTTACCAAAACAAATAGAAACTGAAAACAGTTTTTTCACTTCCCTTTCAATATGGAAAACTGCGACACATCCATTTCCCTCTTTTTTTTTTTTTTTCCCATCAACACCTGCTATGTGTTTGGTGGGGTTTTTTTGGTTGTTGTGTTTTTTTTTTGTTGTTGTTTTTTGTTTGGTTTTTTTTTTTTTTTCACAGTGAAGACAGTACTAATCACATCAGTAATCAGCTTTTCCTGAGAACCTGTGAACCTACCTACCTCTGAACAGGGCACTGACCATTTATCATAAAAGGTAATGATGACAAAAATGGATATTTTTTTTCTTCTCGCTCCTATGGTGTTTCATAATTTAGAACCAAACTCAAAAATCTGATACTCAAAGCATCATGGATTTTTAAATACTCTTCTCTCTTTTGATTTTTATTTCTGCATCTGTTAGTCTGTAAAAGATTTTCTGCAATGCTGAATCTCCTCTCTTCTGTTATTTGTACATTGTGACATTTACTCATCCAGTTAGTGTGAGTTGTTCACAAGTTCTAGAAAGAATTGCTACTTCTAAGAAGCTCTTAAGAGAATAATCTATTTTGGGAGAGAACCAGCTAATTGGAATTGTTGTAATTCTGTAAAACTATTTGGACTTATTTCAATTCATATTAGTAAGGACTGTGTGTTTACATTGTGTCTAAAGGATGAGTATGTGTTCAATAGCATTCCCCTACAATCTTGCGTTAAGCTTACTGCATTTGCTGGAAAGCAGTCTCAATTTTTTTTTTTTTTCATCTGCACAGCTAGTAACAGCAGTAGTCCATCTCTTCTCCATTTTCTGTTGTTTTTGCAGCTCTTCTGTTTCATAGTTTGATCTGAACAGCTGATGTCACTCATCCGTTCATGCATTCATAAACAAAGGTAATAGTGAGTAATAATAAAAATTCTTCTTCCGATCATAAAGCTTTAAAGTTCTTTTTCTGGAAGGCATTCCAAACTCACAGCGAGAAGAAACATCAGCAAAGACAGCTAATGGAGAGTAATGGAACAGAAATGTATACTTTTCTAGGTTTGCAGGAAAAAAATAAAACAAAACAAAACAAACAAACAAAAAAAAAACACTCCAAGAAAAAAAGCCACCCACAAGATTGGAGGGAAACTTGAGGGCTAGACCCAAGGGGAAGAGAGACTGATGTTGTGATAATGAAAGATAAAATTTATGTCATTATATCTCAAATTTTAATTTCTACAGGCATGGTCTCACAGACAGTGCAAACAATTCCCCTTTCCTAAACTGCATGTGCATTCCAGATCTGTTCCAATAAGTTAAATATCTTTCATTTATGTCTTACATGTAATATATTTAGTCATACCATGAAACAGTCAAAAAAAAAAATTAAAAAGATTGAAGGATGTTTTTTATTTCTTTATTATTTTCTTAGGTCATCTGATGCACTTGCATAGTCTTCATGTTCTTGAGCCAAAGAGAGACTGGACAAGAGCTAGAAGTTTCTATAGGAATATGACAACAGTCTGAGAAAGAGCATGTCTCATATGGGAAGGTAGATAATCAGAGAATGCAATTTAGGATATGCAGATTGCTGTCTTAAGTGTCCCTCTGATGGAGATCTTGGGCACTAACATGGTACATGTCATTAAAATGTGTATTTATGAGATGTCATCTTTAAAAAATTATCTTTTATTACTATCAGCCCAAGAATTCTCTAACTATATATGGTGCAGGGAGCTGTATATATAAGGTATATCATTCTTAAAACTGTAAAGCTCCTTACATATTCAGGGGCAACAAGCAAAACCAATCTGATGTTTTCCATGGAGAGTTGGGATAAACCTTCTGGGATTAATAAATAAATAAATAAATAACCACCTTGTTCCTTTGGCTCCCTCTATCCCTTTAGTTCTACATGGATTTATATGTGTTTGGTTTAGAGTCTCAGGTAAGTCTGCTTGTGGGGGGAAGAATGTAATATACTATTTCCTCATAGCAAGGGCTATGAGAAAAGGCTAAGATATTGTATGTCTCTGGGGATTTTACTACTTTTTTTTTTTTTTTTTAATAAAGGTTGAAAAGTATATCAAGAGCACGATAAGACAGAACTCAGTCATATACATCAAACTATAGTGTCTCTGACTATTCATGGCCCAAATCTTTTTCCTGATATGCCCATGCAAGTCATATTACTTTTACTGACATTACGGGGACATAGCTGAGACCACAATTTGGCTTGCTGTATACAGAGGTTACAAGGCAGTTAACTACAATCTATACTGGTACATATTGTCCCACGATGTGTTTTTCACTGGCATTTTAATCAATGGGGTTTTTATGACAGATTTCTGTACAGTATTTTTCAACAATCCTGTGGAGTAAATTATTGGTAATTGACTTTGATTATTCTTATTCACAGAAACTACACTTGCAGCTTCAGGGGAAGAAGATGGTTCTCGGGATCGTTGTTTTAGAAAAAGTTGCAGATATTGACTGTGTTGATTTAACTCCATGTTTGCTGTTTTCCAAAGGTCACAGAAAACTTAGTTGAACCATGATGATAAAATCATCTCTGCAATCTTTTGCCACTAAAGATGCACTGATATAGCAATCTATACTTACTATGATTTAACAAATAATTGCTATGCATAAAAATGCTTGAGGTGCCAAGAGTGCTGGATGATCTGTAACAGTTACTTCAAATTTGTCTTTTCTACAATTTTATCTGGATCTTATTATTCTCAGCTGTTTAGTAAACAATTTTATTGTAATGAGTTATAGCTTGATATTATGAGCATTTCTGGTTTAATTCTCATTGGAAGTGATGCTACCAGAACAATGTTAGCATCACTAGATACAAAAGATGCTTTGATAAGGGAATATGGATAATTGGAATTTTCCATTGGTTTTGGACAGTTCTTGATTACTTAATCACTGTGCTTCATGGATTTTGAGTTTTGAGCTTTTTTTTTTTTTTTTTCTGCCTGTATGTTTTCTGAGAGTGTGATGTACACCAGTGAAACAAGGTTAACCGTTTATTACAACAGCCTTTCATTGCTATTCTTCTCTTTAGTCAGCAAAGATCTTAATAAAATACATAACTATAAAATAAGGTTTGTCTGCAGTTTGAAGTACTCCAGCAGATCCATGCATAATATTTTAACCAAAAGAGTTATGTTAGATTCATTGCACCCATAGAATTTTGGCTCTTTTACAGCCTTCTCAATGAATTAAATACACCAGAAATACTGAATTAATGACTAATTAATACTGTATCATGAGTGACTTATAACAGAAATAATCTATCCTTTTCAGCTCTTGTTAAGCCCTTGCAATCAGATTTCTGATTTTAAAATAGTATTGCAACAGAAACTGAATACTGTTTTAGAAACTGAATTAAAAGCTCAAGAAGTCTGGAAAAACCTGTTCTGTTTTGGTGGGGGTTTTCTTGGGATGCAGGATGGTGTAGTTTTTTGTTTCATTAGGCTACCTCAGTATAATCAAATCAGCCACTGATACCTTTATTTGTAATTGCTTAGTTGCATTCATGTTTTGGAATGCATACTTGTTTGGGCAGAACCAATGTCTCCTTGGAAGGCAGACATTCACTAATTTGAGAACAACTGTAGTTTAAACACTTAATAGTGGCTTGGACCCTCCTTAGTAAAGATCATTTAATTGTGGAGGGATAACTGAGTTGTATGTGTTGTATATCCATCTATCAGATGTTATATGTTAAACTGCAAAAAGCAGAGCTCTTCAGGTTTAAAGATGTGATTTCTTCTCTGAGATGTGTAAGGAAACCCTCTTAAAAGCAACCAAAAGAGCTAAACCCTATGCACTTTTAAACTCTGTTTTGTAAAGAGTGTATTTGCTTGTGTAGATCTGTGGTAATTAGCATCCACTTACGTATCCATTCCTCTACGTATAAATTACTTGATTTTTGTGATTTTGAAAACTATGTGTCCGACACTTAGGTCTTACTTTGATTCTTCACTGGTGCTGTTTAATGCATCACAGTGGGCCAAAAAATGAATAAACAGAATTTTAATATATCTATTTATGCTCTTTGCAGTATGTATTAATTTTGACTAAGCATGTTTAAAGTACTGAATATGTAAGTAGGTTCATTTCATGTGCACATTAAAACTCCATCTTTGGTGTATGACATCTTCATACTACCCAGAGTTATCTCTAAATGTCATTGTTTCCTGCAATATTTGCTGTGACATGTGTTAGCTATTTAGTCCAAACTAACCAAGGAAAGTGAGCTGGTAAAAGAGTAACTAAAAAGCTATAGTTTTGTTGTATATTAACATCTAAATTTGACAACACCTGAAATGAGCAGATACTCCTTTGGATGAAAATGTTCTGACCTTTCTTTACAGAGCAGTTGTGTTTTATAATATATTGAATATTTCTGACTACGTTCTCATTTTTTCTTATGGAATAAACTGGTGAAATTAAGGATAATTATATCTAAAAAGATTATAGAACAGAGCATCGAGTGTATTTATTGCTCAATTACTGTTTTTATAAATAACACTTGACCTGAGAAAATCTTGTAAAATTATTTTAGTTACTAGAGTTCACATCATCACGGGTGCAGTGGACAAAAGAATCATTTGTATCTCACAGTTCATAGCAGTTGTACCTTCCATACCTTCTCTTTAGGAGAATGAAAATAAGGTACTGAAAACTATTTTAATTTTCAAATGAAAACTTGTTCTAATTATTTTTTTTGTAACTGTGTATTGATAAAGCTACAACTACATGTAGATACCAAAGAATATGGTAGATCCAGTAGCACCACATATAGTTAAATCTATGTGCTGCATGTGGTCTTTTTTTCTGAGACACATTTTTTCTATTTGGGATGCAGTATTTCATACTGGCTGTCTATATCCTTATGCTGACTTCTTTTTATGGCCTCATTGATAAAATATTTTCAACTGATTTTGTTTTCAAAATAGGTGAAGCAGACTCTCAACACGTTTGCAGATGATGACAAGTTGGAGAAGAGCATCTGATACTCAGAGGAGTAGGTTTGTTATGCAGCAGAACCTCCACAGGTTGAAGAAATGGTCTGAAAGGAGCCTCAAGTTCAACCAAGGAAAAAGGAAAGTCTACACCTGGGGTGGAATAACCCCATGCAGAATCTCAAAGGGAGAGCGGGTTGACTGGCTGGAAAGCAGCTTGGGAGAAGAAAGGGGAGGTGGGGGTGTGGTGGGGGTGTGTCTCAGGGAACACCAATGAAAAAACGAAACAAAAGTAGTGGTCTTGGAAGACATTTCACATGAGTCAATAGAGTGCCCCTGCAATTCTGTCTGCACTGACAAGAATGTAGCTTGTTCAGTGAGCCCAGTGGAAGGCCACCAAGGTGATTAAATGGGGCCAGGACCATACAAAGAGAAGCTGGGTAAATTTTTTTGGCTATAAGAAGGCTAATAGGATACTTGCTGTCTTCAACGGCCTAATTAGGAGATTATGGAGAAAATAGAGCCAGACTCCCTTTGGTGGTCCTCAGTGATAGGAAAGAAGGCATTGGGAACAGGCTCCAAGGTGAAAATAGATTTCTTTTTCTTTCATCACATTCTGTGTATTATTTCTATCTAAGTGGAAAAATATGAGTGTATCCCAAAGTGAATGCCCTCCAAATAACTCAGAAATATCTCTCTAATAAATGTTGATAACTATAGATCCTCTTCCCAGCCTTCTGAGTCAAATAAGAGACTTGATCTTTAAGTCTGTAACAAACACACATTGTCAGTTTTCAGTATGCTAAGCACAAAATAAATTAAGAAAATTAGTTTAGATATAACTTATATCATGTTTATGCAATTTATTTCTACATGGTGTTCAGACTGTGGTCCAAAGTATACTGGATGTAATGGAAATATTTCTATCAGAGCATTTAACAAATCTGGGCTGCTTGGAAATACCCAAATAGGCAAAGTCTTAACAAGCTGACTTAAATACTGGAGCCAATCTAACAGTCTCTTAACGTAACCTGGGAAGAGCACTGCATCTTCATTGCTTCTGGTATACAAGATAGCTCCATGAGAATCATTTTGGGTACCATTACAAAACTAAGGCTGTAGAGACATAATTTTAAGCTCTGTGAAAGAGCCTAAGATGTTAGTACAGATTATTTAGACTAGTGGAAATTTGGTTAGTTTCAGCAAATGCATGAATGTAGTGTTAAGGAAGGAAACTGTTTCGCCTACATAGCACAATCAGAGCATATTTATTTTGTTAATGTTATGTTACCATAAAATAATAAGGGAAATTAAATCACAATTTAATTGTTCATCATGTTGCAGAACACATTGTATCTCAAGCTGTCATGGAAACTAGTTATCATTTCTTTGATTCTTAAATCATACACACAAAAATCATTGAGGAAAGATAGAGGGATCACAATATTTGTATGAGAAAGATTAACGAGCTAAGCTGATTGCTTTTGCAGTAACTCATACTTCATGATATTTTATGAATGCATAAATGAGACTTTTTTTTAAATGATTTTTTTTGTTGTTTATTGATATAGATCTAATGTTATGCATACCAAGCCCTGAGTTTTATTTTCTATTTATAGCAATTTTGCTTAGTGGTAAAATATGCAATGTTTCCTAACCGTTTCAAAATGTATCTGTTGATGATTTGATTCCATAACATTTTTTCCTAGACACTTGTCAAATGATTACATTTTACAGTATAATATGAATGTATTCATGGAGAATTCATTTGGTTCTATTCATAGCACACTCTACACAACATAAAGGATTACTCTCTCTAGTTACTGCAAAAAGTATTTATCAGTTATACAATATTTCAGTGTCTTTATTGATCACTCAGGTCAACTGTTAGAGGTCTGTCAATGTTCATGTAATAATGTCAGTATAGGATTTAGCCATACAAATGTCTTTCCATGTATATTTATATTCAGTTGCAATTCAAAAAAAAATTTTTTTTTTTTTTTTTTTTTTTTTTTTTTTTTTTTCCCACTACAATACACTATAAACTAAGAAAACTACTAATAAAAAATATTCTGTATATGTGATCAATGTATTATAATAATTATAAATTATTATATTCTAATCCTTGTTCATGTATGGACAAATAAAAACATAATTGTAAAAATAAACTTAAAATTGGAATAAGAAACCCCTACTTCTCTCCTCACATTTCTCTGTATAAACAAATGATGGAACACAATTTATTTCTCTATCAGTTTCATAAGTAATCCCAGTAAAAATTACATCCCATACTACTAGTTACGATTAGGGCTTATGAATTCATCAGAAAAGCAAAGTAAAACAAATTGAGATGTGTAAGTATAGTGATATAAACTTTTTTTTTTCCTCTGAGGTCACTCGAAGGAAATGATTGCACTTTGTGGACATTTAGGCTTTTACCACTTACATTTCAAAGATGTTAACTAGTAAGTGTTAAGACCAACACAGTTGATATTCTTCTTGTGATGTTAAACTAGTTGACTGAACTAAGCACTTCACCAAGGCCTGGGTAACTTTTGTTTCATCTGACATAGTAAAAAGAGAGATTGAAGATTTGAGAACATAATGCTTTAATAGATTTTATTTTTGTCTAAAACTTACAATTCAGTTTAGTCTCCTTTGCCTAGGGCATTAAGATACCCCAGAAAACATAGGTGCTAGTGCAGATGCTGTACAGGAATGGGAGTCTCTATCTAATTTTACTATTTTCCTTGTACTCATTCATATTCCAAACCCAGTACCCAAATCTTACGTCTACATACTCTTTCTCACCAGAAGTATGCACACACATTCCATTACTCATACAGGTAATTTTTTTATGGTTTTTAGCTTCCTGAATACCTTCTCCTTCTATATGGATGCCAGCTCTTTTGCAATACAACTGAATAAGTATTTACATATTTTTCCTGTAATAGACTGATTTTTCTTTTCTGGGGAGGTTGACGACTGTGTTGACAGGCCTGCTGACAATATAGCCCTTAAGTTGAAGAATCATAGAATAGTTTGGATTGGAAGGGACCTTTAAAGGTCATCTGTCCAACAGCCTTTGCAGTGAGCAGGGACAAACACAATGTTGTGAATGAAATCATCTGCTGCTTCTATAGTTCAATTTAAGAAGAAAAGTCGGTAATTTCCAGAAGCTGGATCTGTTATTTCAGATATCAGAAGTGTTACTCCTGTTCCCTCCCTATCTTCCAGGGAAAATTGGTCAACAAACTTTGCCTTAAAACCCTAAGAAAAAAGAAAAATATTGCCACCTTCTCCAATTGGGTAATATTATCTGCTCTTCAGAATGAAGGCAGGTATTCAAAAGTGAAACTAATAAAAGAATAATTAAAGATTCATATGCAAAGATCGCAGAAAATCATAAGTGATTAAAAGATTCCATGTATTCCTATCACATACTGGTAATTGCTGCTGTAAATAAAATAAATTGAATTGCTGGCTTGGCTATAAATTAAGAAAGTAAGTGTGTTGATATTTAAATAATAACACTTTGGTGCCTGTTAATCTAATTTGTTATTGTGGAAGGAAGGAACGAAGAAAAAACTTTTCACACAGAGATCTGTAATGGCATACTTTGCTTGAAACATAGCAAACTATATTTTTGCTACTCTGAACCTGTATCTGCAATTTCTCCTGCTTTACCTTCATATATGACAAATGTGCTATATTCCTGAGATATTTGATAAAAGTCAGTCTAGCTCTACTTTTAACTATCAACTAGCTGTTCTTTTCTTTTTGACCAACGCCTTCCACCAAAATTTGCCCTATTTCCAGAAGTCAGAAGAGGAATAGATACAGTGTCTTCTGTTTCTTTGTTGCCTCATCACACATGCTGGTCAAAAGACCTTTAGCTACTTGCATTGAATGAATTTATAGGCAGTGGTTTTCCAATGTAATCAACTGACTGGATGCTAAGTCTTTCATTCTACATTGATTAGACCACTCTACAATAATACCTGAAAAACAAGAGACCAGGATATATGTGTGTGTGTGTGTGTGTGTGTGTGTGCTTTTTTGGGTTATGTTTTTCTTTTTCAGTTTGGTTTGATTTGGGTTTTGGATAGGGGGATTTTTTGTGTTGCTTTTTTTTTTTTTTTTTTTTTTTTTTTTTTTAATTGATTGGAAAACTTCATAAGTTTCCTGTAAGTTTTCCTCATTTATAGGAGGAGGGGTACTGAGGGAATGAAGATACAAAACATGTATTATCACTCAAGAAAATGAAGTCACAATATGGTTAATTAAAAAATAGTAAATTAAATACTTAGCAGAGATGTAATCACATTCTCCTTTCTGAAGCATCGAGCTGATCGAAACACACCTATATTTTGAAATTCAAAAGCCAGTTAATGCTGTAAGTCAACACAGCTTCATTTTTCTATGGGTACTTCACCTTATCAAGTCAGTCTGTCTCTCTTGTGCTTCACTCTAATGGGAAAACAGGTCTTTAGATGTTCTAGTGTCTGTTTGTGTGGGCGTTGTTAAGCCTTACCTCTGAGAGACTGAAGTGCTTTTGAATCGGTATTTGCTTGAATCCTGCGGTGTTGGAACACAGGTTCCTTGAATCTGCCTCTGCACTACTGTGTAGATATGTTCTACAATATTTTATGCCATGGTTTCAATTCAGCAAAGTACAATGTACCTTTTACTCTTTTAACATAAATCTTAAAGACTTACACTCTACAGAAAATGTAAAGAAATGAAGGACTGGGTAGAACTTCTCAGATGTGAAAATCAAAATAAGTAAACAACTGAAAATTAACTGTGTGAATTTACAATTTCCTATTTTAAGAAACAGAGTCATTTAGAGTCAGAATTTTTTGTTCATATTTTAGATGAACATGAATGCACTATAATATATTGATTAATATAATATTCAAATAATGATTACAAATATAAACACTTCTAATGAAGTTTAGCAGTTTTTTAATCTACACTACATACTTGTCAAAGTCCAGTCTATTGTTGACATATCAGTGAATGTAATTTATTATGACATGATCCTTACTTTAGGTTACTTTTGGTTCTAACCACAACATATTGGAAGGTCTTTAAAAACTGAAATAAAGTAGGTAATATAACATTTAATTAATTATTTTAATTGAATAATTAATTATTTAATTAATTGAATAATTGTTTAATTAAATAATAATTAATGTAAAATTTATTCAAGAAATTACATGCATCACTAGAAAACTATGAGTTGTATTGCATGTTATTCACGTGTGCGGGAGAACATTATAAAAGGTCTTACTTTGTTACAATAAATGGGCACTGCTTGATCACATTGGCTGTATGTGTGTTCATCTCTCCCACAATCATTAGCTCAAAAAAGTAGATTTCATAAGGAGAACCATCTGAAAAAAATAGAATATCATACTTATTGCCTCATTTAAATTCTGTTAACTCTGACAATGGGTTTTTCCATACCATAGAAATCTTGTCTTGACTAAGAAATACATTAGATGTAACACTATCATCTTTTGCTTTATTCAGTGATGACCAAAAAGGTCTCATCTAGAATGTTCCCTAATCCATCCATCATATATTACATGCATCCCTAGTTATCATAGAAACCCATACACTCATTTGTGTTGACACAAACCCCTAAATCAGTAGCATGATAAAACTGGGCCCTCACGTCTTCTGAGGCTTTGGTATTGCTGATGCTTCTTTCAAGGCTTAATTTCCTGTGTCTTTAATCATTTCATCCACTTTTATAGTTAAATTGAAATTAAGGAACTGGAAGTGCTTTTAATAAACAAAATTATCATAATTTTTTGGAAGTGTCTTTATACAGCCAACAATACGGATCCTCTGGTCTCCATGACATTTTCTACTGTGCTTCCCAGAGTTATACCTGAGAGCCTTTAGGTGCAGCCAGTGCAGACCATGAATTATGACATCTGGATGTCATGAAAAATGGTTAACATTTGGAACAATTTTTAGCATATTTCCCTAAGAAAACAGAGATATACATCTACTCTGTAATTCTTCTTTGTCTCCCTTAGCCATTACTCTTAATAGGTGGCTCTGGATGATTTGAACCAAATATGACAGAGGGTCTAAAGTCTCAAAAGTATGAAGTTCCTACAAGTTTTTGTGAAAAACAGTGTCTATCTAAATGGAAAACAAAAAATCCCGTCAATTCTCTCAACAAGCAGAGAAAATTAGGCTATTACTAATCTCCATTTTGCTTGACACTGTGCAGCTAAGCACTGTGTAGCTAAATAGCCCAAGTTATCCACAGAACAGTCCGCCTCTTGCCTGTCTAGAAGTCATATAGGATATATGTCTAGAGTATGGAGAGGAATTTGAAGTACGATGGACAGTATGAAGTGTAGGAGACAAAGCTCAGAAATTCAACACTGGAGAGGCTGGGAAACTAACTGTTGTGGTAGAGCAACCGGGGAATAAGAGCGTTCAGGATAATATAGTGAGACAATAAAACTATGTTGCATTTTTTCATAGCTAATTTTTTTTCATGCGAACTAATCTGTGTCTATGATGAAATTATACTATTACTATTGTCAGGCATAGCTGCTGGATGGCTAGTCATTTCTTGGCAATGGCTAATTGTTAGTGGCTAGGTAAAAAGAGTATTTGAATAGGAGATAAGGTTCTGTGGAGATCTACAGGTACATGCATGTAGCAGAAAACTGTCTCTTTAACATGCTGAACATATCAAACGTGGAATCAGCTTTCTTGCACTGAAACCAAAGTTACCTTGTTGCTAGCAAAAAATTAAATACAATGATTTTCTGGATTCTTTAAAACTGAGATTAAACAATTAACCTAGCTGAAAACACTAGGATAATAACAAAATACCCACTGTCACTATTTGTTAATGGGTAACTCTGGGGAAAAAAAAAAAAAAAAAAGTAATTTCCTTTTGTCTCACATAGTAAAGTAAGAGAAGAGTCTGTAAATGGGCCAGGAAGAGTGAATTGCTCTGCTTCTTGAAGAAATCTACCTGCTGGGAAGTGACTGGGAAGATGCTAATGACATTAAGCCTCGAATGGGCACTGACATAGTGATATGAGGATCCTTGAGCACTTCTTCCTGGGCATCCTCCGCCAGCCAGGTAAACCACCCCACATCCTCTTACCCGTTCTCCTGGTTAGAGAAACAGGTTCAACAAATGTAGCATGGTGAGAAAAATAAGTTTGATTTATATTCCTGCTTCAGCTACAATGAACAAGCACAGGGCTGTGCAGTAGGTATCTCCAGAGAACCTAACTGTATCTCCATATGTTATTATCCCCTGTCCTATTTCCTCATTCTCCTTTTCATTGCCATCATACCTCTTTTTCTTTGTCCAAATTATCTCCCATATAAAGAACATGCCCCTAATTAAGTTTTCCCAGATTTGCTGCATCCATACCAAAATATATTTATCTAGGCAATCTTGGCTTTATATGTTATTACTGACAATATCTGTTAATACTGATAACAACTCACTATTGCCAGTTATTATTATTCTGCCCCGCCTCGCCAGCTATCTGTAAAACCATTTTTCAAGCAACTCCCTATTACCCACATATGACACCCAGCTTTTCATCCTGACGCTATTACTGACCTCTGTCAGCATGGTTAAGTGCCATGTCCACCACCAGTTTCTCATGGCGTCTCCAGCAGCTCCTCACATTCCACTCCACAGCATGACCTCAAGCCAGGGTTAAATCAGCAACCTAGTCATCTCTGTGTTAGACCTAACAATGTCATTAAAAACTTTTAAACTTCTTTCGGAAGACCTTTTGTGCTCTTTGCAATTTTTCATTCTACAGTCAATGATAGCAATCTGCAAGAGGCAGATATTTTACTCTGAGATCCATGAAGTTTTACAGCCATGAAATTTCCAATGATTTTTATTCTACACTAAGAAAAGACAACATATTTTTTCAAATACAGCATACAGAGCTTAACTCCGGAATATCAAATAGTTCAGGACATACAGTTGAAAACATGCTGATACAGTTTCCAACTCTTGACTAACTGATTAGGTAGTGATGAAGACTCCACTAAGAAGACTCATATATGAGCAATGTGAGATTTTAATCCTGAGTCCAAAACAGTTTAAAAATTATCTGAAAATGGGGTCTATTATTTGATGCATGGCAAACAGGACTTTTTTCCCCCCCTATTTTGACCAGAATTACTAACACAGATGTCAGAAAATTTTAGCTCCAAGATATATGAAAAGTTTATGGTTTTATAACCAAATCAAAAATTCCTCTAGGGAAAAAAAAAAAAAAAGGCAATTTTTGCAAATTACTGACTATTGCTGCTCACCCATGACCATACATGAAAGCATCTATTTGTATTCAGTTTATATTTACTTTGAGGAATATAGCTACAAAAACATTGGGGAAAAAAATGGGAAAAAAAAAAAAAAAAAAAAAGAGAAATAAAAATATTACCTCTTTGTGGTCTTTACAATTATGTACTTTTTAATAGGAATTGTAACTACATGCTTTTTATATGGAATCTTGAATATGAATCCACAAGACAGTAATGTTAAGTGTAATTAAAAACTAGGCAGAAATCATAGATCTTCTCAGTTTAGACTTAGTTTATTTACCTCTTTTAATTTGTTACGCTGTCTGTCACAGACATGGACACAGAATGGGAGAAATTAGAGCTCTTTTATGCTGATACGGATTTTAACAAGTAAACTTTTAAAGTATTTGGGATGTTTATGTTTGTGTGGTGCATGCACACAAAGCAGTCTCTAACATTCTTTAACTTATAGGTATATTTTCCCTGTAACAAGTTTGTGCACCTAAAAATGCAGAAAATGAAGTAGCAAAATGCTACTGTCATTGCAGACATTTTTAGACTACGAACACTGAAATAAACAAGGCAGATATACCACATATCATATGAATTCCAAATACATCTTTCTTGGCAGAAAATCTTCTAAAACACTAGAGATATTCAGCTAAAATCCGTTGTTGTTGTCCTAAATATATTCCTTTGTTAAAATTATACTTCTAACCCTTTTGGGTATTGACAGCCTATTATTTTTCATATGTGCCATCTTTATCCAAGAAACTGAAAGAACAACTAATTATATCCTTTGCAAATGAGTGTAGCAGAATAGCTTTTGTTCACCAAAATTCTTAAGTCTATTCATCATGAATGCAGAATTCACTAGGATTTTTTTGTTGTTGTTTTTAATGTACAGCCACTTCAGTGGCATGTAAGGTTTGGCATTTGAGTCTAATTGTATACTTTGCTTCGGAGGCTGTAAATTCAGCCAGTCTGCCTAGCTGCATTGCATTTGTACTTAGGCTTTAATTGATCATTTTGGAGAAGGTTTTTGTGTGTTGTTTTTCAATGATTGACATTGGTGCTATTATTTTTAAAAGTTGCCTGTGTGGTTTCAGTAAGCCTATGGTAGTGAGCAAATAAAATGAAGACCAGTAAATTAAATCTATTAACAAAAGCATAAAGTTTAGGGTGAATGTGGTATATTTAAAAATTTACAACAGATTTACAAAAATAACTGCGTATAAAAGCTTCTTTAACTCATTTGTCTGTGTTACTAAGAAAACCAAAGTAAATTACTTAAGCAGAAAAACAGACATCTGAGCTGGAAGTGGAATATAGGCATGCATGGTATGAAGAAAAATAATGGAAAAACATAGCTGAAAGAGTCCCAAATCTTCATATTTGAAGATAGTCACATATCTTCAACAGAAATAATCATTGCAAATATTGGACTGGTCACTCTGTTTATCAGGGCATGTATTTTAAATTGTAGGGTGCCAGTAAAGTTCTTTTGAAAAATTTAAGTTTCAACATGTTTATTAATGATCTGGATGATGGAGCATAGTGTACTCTCAGCAATTTTGTTGTTACAAAACTAGGAGGAACGGCAGATACACCAGAGGATTATGCCACTGTTCAGGACCTCAACAGTCTGGAGAAAGGGCTGACAGGAACCTCATGGAGTTCAACACAGGGAAGTGCAAAGTCCTACGCATGTATCTATGTACCCCATGGTGCATGAATAACCCCATGTACCAGGACATGTAGGGGGTTATTAGCTGGTTCCTGATGGACAAGATGTGGACTCTCCATCTTTGAAGATAAAAAAACCCATCTAGACACATCCCTGGGCAACTGACTCTAGGTGGGTGGCCCTGCTTGAGCAGGACAAAACGGCCTCCAGAGGTCCCTTCCATCCTCAACATTTCTGTGACTTTGTGATTCTCAGCTAATGATATTATGTAGTTTATCTGCTGTATGCTCTCTTAAGAGCTTCGGATTCCTCCATTCTCTCTAAAGCATTCAGAAGAAATTAGTATAGTTTTCTGGACATTTTTACATAATCAGTGTGAATCTAAAATTAGTTTTGACTTCAATGAGCAACTCCAGGTGGTGGTTCTCCTTTTGTCAGCAAGAAATTGCCACTGTTGGAAGGATATCTGTGGATATCTGTGGACTAGTTGGGACACTGCAAAAAGGATGGTCTTGTGGAGCATGATTTGTGAACAAATACTTGCTTAGGAGGTATATGTTTTCTACCTTAAGCCAGAAAAAGAGATCTCTTACAATTTGTAATATTTTTCTACAACTTTAAAATTTAAAGTATAATTACTGTTTCTTTTGTCATGTTGAATGTTATTTTTTTTCTGTTTAAATTGGTTTTTATTGGCTTTCATATCATTAATCTGCACTAAGCTTTACACTGAAAAAATTGAAAATCTATGACTTTATTATAGGCCTTGGAAGATACCGTACACTGACATTTTGACAGGTTGCTTGCATACAAATGACTGAAATATTACAAGCATTCTTCATGGTTTTATGTGCTCTCTGATTTATTTATTTTCTTTTAGTAGTACTGATGTTCAATACATACTGAACTACTTGATATGAAAACCTGTGAAAAGGGGGTACGTGAAGTCGTTTGTCCTGTGCTGTTATTTAAGCTCTGTAAATCAAGCTGTTTATCATCCCTAAAGGCATTGGGTCAAAATGTGTTAGAATCTGTGCTGAACCTGAGGTCAATGGTGTTCTGAAATTTTGAGTAAAAGAAAGAGAAAACTCTCTTTTCCAATAAGAAGCTATACTATACATATAGCCAATAAAGGTAAAATTACCTTGTGAAATGCATACTCAGGGTAAATCTGCTGCAGAGATTTATATACCGCTCTCTAAAAAGTCAGAAAGATCTATTAATTGTAATTATCAGGGCCAAGATACCAGAATAGACAGATAGTAGGTCTCAGCCTGTTGACAAAATTCAATGTTTTTAAGGTGTGTTAGCTTTACTGTGCTTCCCCAGTTGGTGGGGAAGAGAACCCATGGTGCCACATTTATCAAGTGGAAGATCTATTTATCTGCTCAGCTGGCTGGTTTAATGAAAGAAAATACAAATTATAGGTAAAAAAAAAATAAAAAATTCTGAGAAGGTTCTTTCATTTATTATGTTTATCACGTACATATTTTAGGAAATTTATTATGTCCTTCACACATCTCCTACAAGTATTAATTCATCTGACCTGTTTTAGATGAACCACATCCAAATATGCTTTGTCTCTCCATGGAGTAAAAAAAAAAAACCACAAAAAAAACCCCAAAACAAAACAAAAAACCTAACTCACATACAGAGATTTAGACTGTGGCTTTACTGCTTCATTAGATGTATTTCACAGTGGTCTCCCAATACCTGTACAGACTCACATGTTCTAATCCACAAGTAAAGTCAGTCTAGGAAGTAAATAAATCCTTGTCAAGGCTCAGTTACCATAAGTAGCAGAAAATATATACAGAGGATACACAGAGATATTTATTTATTATTATTATTATAGGATGTAGCCTTTTAATAGGAGGGTTTTAAATTTTTTAAGACCATACAGAGTATAAGTGGTTAAATAAAAAAACACAAACACAGGATCTATAAAGGGCATCCAATTTATTTCACATTATTTCTCAAAAAATAGATAGAGTAGATGTGGTCTTGTTATATTTTTGAATAAAAATACATTTAAAATGAATATCACCCCTGTATCTTTGACACTAGATATCACTATTTATAATACACACTAATGATCTCTGAAGGACAGAGTGGTAATTAAACCAGGTCTTTTTATCAGCTAGAGAGATGGCATTTTTTTTTTTTTTTTTTTTTTTTTTCCCTATGAAAATACATGTGGTTTTCAATTTATATCTTTAGAAAATGAATACATTTTCATAAAAAAGTAATTTTAAGAAAAAAATATTTTCCCTTTTCACTTTTTTATTAGCATAATAATAATAACAACAACAACAACTATTTATCTCAAATGGCTAATTTATATTCCACTAATTTAACAGAGGGGAGTTACAGTAGTTTACCCTGTGAGAAGCTTCTCCAGAGCTCCCCCGTCTCCAAGTCAGACCTGCCTCTGGCCAAGGCCAAGCCCATTAGCGATGGTGGTTGTGCCTCTGTGATAGCATATTTAAGAAGGGGAAGCTGAGAGGGGGTTGGGGGTCTTTGAGGATGAGTTACAAGAAGGACATATATGCAAACACTGAAGTCAGTGAAAGGAAGGAGGAGAAAGGGAGGGAGGTGTGCCAGGGCAGGGAGCCCTCCTGTATCCCATGGTGAGATGGCAGAGCCATCCCACTGCCACCCATGGAGGTCACCGAAAGAGTAGAGATTCACCTGAAACCTGTGGAGGACCCCCAGGACTCTGTGGAAAGAAGAAGCCCCCATGGTTGTAGTTTGGCACTGGGCGGACTGCAACACATGGAGGTGAACCATGCTGGAGTATCCTGAAAAGAATGCACATCGTGGGAAAAACTCATGACAGAGAAAGTTTGTGTTGGACTATTTCCTATGAGAGGGATGCCACACGGAGCATGTGGAAGAATGAAGAAGGCGGCTTTCCCTGCCCCTTGGAGGACTATGTGCCGGATTGACTACACCTCCCATTCCCTGTCCCTGTGTTGCTGGAGGAGGAGGCAGAAATATCGGGAACAAAGCTGAGCCCTGGAAGAAGGAAGATGCAGGGGGAGGTGTTTTTAAGATATGTTAATGCTTCTTACTGTCCCAATCTGTTTGTTAAATGTAGTTATCCATTATTGTTAGTGTTTTGAATTAAACTGATGCCCTTTTTCTTCCCCTAATGAACCTGTCTTTTGCCTGTGACCGTATATGGGTAAGCAAGCCCTGTCCTTATCTCCATTTCTGAACCTTTTGATTAATTTTTCTACTTCCCAACTCTGGGAGTGAAGAGGTGAGTGAATGGCTGCGTGGTGCTCAGTTGTCCTCTGGGCTCAAACCACAACAGAAATGTATCACAGGAGAGAGTCAGACTTCAATATCTGAATGTTTTCACAACACAGGAATATCATTCCTCTACATTACTCCAAATTAGAATACAAAAGTAGAAGAAAACCCAGAATGCCTACTATTATGAATCATTAACACAACTGTGTCATTAGAGTTTCAAACATACAAGGTATCACTGTAAAGGGGGAAAATTAGAAGGTAAATCTTAACAGGATCATTAAACCAATCAGTTTTCTATTATTCTAAATTTTTTTCCTCTATATAAATGGATATAGAGAAACATAAATCACCACTACTGAGCATCCAGAGCTGAGACTGCCTAGAGGTTGAAGGATCACTAGTAAATCAGCTGCAGTACCTACATAAATATCTAAACAATGAATGTGGAAACATTAACAATGTTTAATTTCATGTTAGCACACAGTTAGAAAAGAGTGGATTGTTTGGACAGCACATGACCAGTCCAGAAATATTAGTGAACTCCTGACAAGCCTACTATCAAAGTACATAGTTCTGGAAACATGTCTAGCTACATGGCCTGTTTTGGCAAAGACATGTTTCAATTTGACATTATGTTCTCTTATTGCATTTGTTTCCACACATTAAAAGAAAATAAAAAGAAGCAATGGTACCAAAATTACAAAGGATATATTCAGGTAGAAGTGTATATATACATAAGTATTTTAATTGAAATGAAGTCACTGTTAAAATCTCAAAGAATCTGATGGGACCCTTTTCTTGGTATGTGTCTGAATGAAACAATTATCTACTTTCCCCAAAAACACTCTTTAAGTTTCTATGCACATTTATTATGCATGATAATGAGTACATGCTTGTACTCTCCCTCTCCTTTTCCACTTCCTTCCCCCCTTCTCTCTCCCTCCTTCTCTCTATACATATTCCTGCCTGTAAGGAAAAAAATATAATCTGGAAAAACAGTACTTTAGACTCTTTTAAAACTGTACTGATTCTCTTCTAAGAATTGTACAGTTCTATTTAAATTAAAAAAACAAAACAAAACAAAACAACAAAAAACCTCCTACCTCTTTTTAAAATATATTTATTGTGTTTGAAGTACATTTCAAAACCAGTAAAAGTAGTCATTTATCTATGTTCCTCAAAGATTACTATTAAAAAACATGTCAGGGATTGAATTACCAATTAATAAAAAAAAAAAAAAAATCCAGACTTTTTTCAATTGTTTTTACTTTTGAAATATCTGTTGAATGAAGAAGGATTTTTATTTTTTTAAATGATTGTAAGTTTGATGTAAAAGAACACATTTGTAAGTGATCAGAAACTGTGTCAGGTGGTTAGTCTGGTGAAAAGTAAGGAGTGATGAACAATGCCTTGGAGAATATGGTTGCAGCATTGCTCAGGGTAGCAATAGGTATTACCTGTTAAGGAAGGACAAGATTACAGATAGAGAATAAAAATTAGAATGGGTTCCTGATTCTTTCCCTCAAGAGGAAGAGATTTCCTTTTCAAGAGGAGATGAGGACTCCTCTACCCTTTTTCCTTTTCCTAATCCTTGCAGTATCAACTCTTTTAGTGCTCCAAGGACCAGCAGTTTTCTTTTCACCATTGGAGGACTGCAGTCAAGAGAAGACTTTCTTGATACTTTTTCAGTGTTGTTCCATCTGATGACTAACAAGAGTAGGACCTTATTTTTACTCAGAAATTGGAGAAATCAGAACCTAAATTTTCTTCCATTCCATACATATTTTTTTTTCAGCTAAGTCTTCTCACCTCCATATTAATGATGTTGAAATGCTAAGTAAGAGGTGTTTCACACAACAGCTCAAATCCAGATGGTATTGAATTTTATCATGAAAACATTTTGAAATAGCTGTCTATAAATGTGTGTCTTGATAAATTTTGTGTTATGGAAGAAACATAATATTTATAACTGAAGCAATTCAAGAGACTACTACCACTGTGAAATTTTTGAAATATTTCTTGCTACCAAACTAAGATTTTCTGAGCTCTCTATCTAGCTTGTGGAAGGGAAGATATTTTTATGACAGTTGATTGAGGACATCTGTATTTATCTCTTGCTTGAACTTGCCTTCTACAAGCAATTCTTTCTCTGTTGACAAGAACTGATGTAACTTTGACACCTACTGTAGATAGTGTGAATGTTTTGCAAAATGTCAAGCATATCCTTAAGTTTGTGACTGATGGACTTGAATGGGTTATGTTCGATCACGGGCCTGTTCTTAACTGAAATATACTCTTAGCTGGGTGAAAAACTATCTGAATGGCCAGGCCCAAAGTGTAGTGGTGAATGGTGTTAAATCCAGTTAGTGGCCGGTCACAACTGTTGTCCCACAGAGCTCGGTGTTGGGGCCACTCCTGTTTAACATCTTCATTGATGATCTAGACGAGGGGATCGAGTGCACCCTCAGTCAGTTTGCAGATGACACCCAGTTGGGTGGGAGTGTTGATGTGCTCGAGGGCAGGGAGGCTCTGCAGAGAGACCTGGACAGGCTGGAGCCATGGGCTGGGGCCAACTGGAGGAGTTTCCATAAGGCCAAATGCCGGGGGCTGCCCTTGGGCCACAACAACCCCCAGCAGCGCTATAGGCTTGGGAAGAATGGCAGAAAATTTGCCTGGTGGAAAAGGACCTGGTGGTGCTGGTTAACAGGCAGCTGACTATGAGCTGCCAAGAAGTCCAATAGAATCCTGGCTTGTATCAGAAATAGTGTGGCCAGCAGGACTAGGGAAGTGATTGTCCCCCTGTACTCAGGAATGCTGAGGCTGCACTTTAAATACTGTGTTCAGTTTTGGGGCACTCACTACAAGGAGACTGAGGTGTTGGAGCATGTCCAGAGAAGGGCAATAAAACTGGTGAAGGGTCTAGAGCACAAGTTTTATAAAGAGCAGCTTGAGGGTACTGGAGTTATTTAGCCTGGAGAAAAGGAGGCTGAGGGGAGATTTTCTTGCTCTCTACAACTACCTGAAAGGAGGTCATAGTGAAGTGAGTTTTGGTCTCTTCTCCGAGGTAACAAGCAATAGGAAACAGCCTTAAGCTTCACTGGGGGAGGTTTAGATTCGATATTAGGAAAATAATCTTCACTGAAAGGGTTGTGAATAATTGGAATAGGCTGCCCAGGGAAGTGGTGGAGTCACCATCCCTGGAGGTATCCCTGTAGATGTGGCGCTTAGGGACATGATTTAGTGGTGGACTTGGTAATGTTATGTTTACAGTTGGGCTCAATGATCTTAAAGATTTTTTTCTAACTTAAATTATTCTATGATTTTCTATCACAGTCTCAGACTTGAGCCTAGCTTCTCTGGGTCATACCTATTAAAGAACAGAGCAGTGTTGTAAGGGTAGACTTACACATATGAATGATTTAGAGAGAAAGGAGAGACAGGTAAATTTATATAAACAAAAGAGATTTCTGTAGCAGCAGAAATGTGTTTCATAGTAACTTCACTGCCATTTTCACTGCCATCACAAAGCAGACTTCTGATTGAGAAGTATGAAGTATACATTGATAAACGGAGATATCTTTCGAATGTATATCTATTTTGGATTGGATATGGCTTTTCTGTGCTTGGCCTTCTGTAATGGAAAAAGTCAAGTGGGAAGATGGAATTTAGTCTGGAGTGAGGATGTACACTTACACAACCCCAGCAGAGAAAAATAAAACACTGTACAGAGTCACAATACCCACTGCCCTGCACTGGCTCCTCTGGTGTCCATGCAAGCACAGAACCCCACAAAAATGAAGTCTGTGCCAGCTATCAGTTTCCTTTGATTTCCTCAGCCCCTTTTGTACAGGGCTGCAGAAGGACAAGTGATTCCATTCAGAGTGGGCCCTCTGCCCACATGGAGAGTGTAGCTGGATTTTCCCTCAAGTGACCATGATGTTCTTGAACCTGATCCTGATTTTTTGAATAGCAGATCAATTCCTGTAGAAAGCATGTTCATACATGTTAGTGTTTCCTATGGGGCTTTATTCATTTTGTCGCTATTAATCTGAGACGGATGTTTTATGTAGGTGAGATAAACTGATACTTTTCTTTCTAAAACCACTTGTGAGAAAATAGATGTAAGAATATATAAAAATTTCAGAGAAGTGCTGGAACAATATTTAGGAACCAGTCAGCTAGTCCCTTCCAACTTTTCAGCTGACACTGAACTTAATGCTCTACAGAAATAGGGTATTGACTGTCAAATGTAAGTTTCTGTTATGAAAGTACATTACTATACTGTAATGAATTCAACAGAAATATGCTAAGCTTAGAAGATTGCCTGCATATGTACAACTTCTTAAAGACTAAGGAGGAGGAATTTTTATATATATTTATATGTATAAAAAAAAATATCTCATCTCTTTTAATGATGCTTTTAACTTGTATGCATAATAAGATTTTAATTATCTTTATTCCTTAATATTTCACAGTTTGCAGAAATTTTTCTCTGCAAAAAATAAAGAACTTTACCTTTGTGTGAATCTTATTATTTAAAATTTTCATTAATTTGAGTTTTAAACTTTACCATATATCATAATCAGAAAAAAAAAATACATTTTTTCATGGAAGAATAGACACATTTTTCAAAAAATTCTACTTGATGAAAAAATAATACATATAATGAATAGCTTGGAATGAAAAGGAAGCTTGTGACTTAAAGCAGTGTAATTACAAGATATACATACATCCTACTCTTTCATTTGAGTTTGTTTCATTTTTTACTATATGCATAAAAAATAAGAATTTAGTTTAAAATATTAATTACAAGAAGCTCATTGGAAATCAGTTGGGAGAAACCTTTGTATGAATTTAATGACATATGGGTCTGTCCCTTCTCACAGCTAATCATGAAATTGAGTTGTCTTGCAACCTGAGGAATTTAAACAAGAAGAAGCCATTAGCTTCCTGACAAGGGTTTAGAGTATATTATGAAGAAAAAAGCACTGAAAGGAAAGATTTGGAGGCACCACTGAGATAAATGGCACTGAAGGTTGACATGACTGATAAAAGAGAAGGAATAGAGAACAAGACATTGTAATTTAATAAACATACCTAGGATGGCTGTACTTTATTTTACACTATTTTTTCTGTTTCTTCCATTCTGACACAGATTGGATTTTTCTGCTCAGGAGTGTAAATTACAGTGATTTCAAACTGAGAAATATGTTGGTGAGAGTCATCGGAGTATGCCAAACCACATGGGAGTAGAAGATCACTCTGTAGAGAGCACCGTATGAAATGATTATCACCTGAGATCTGGCAGGAAGGAGAAGGAAATGTTGCCAACATGAGGGGAAAGGCTATAATATGGGCAAACAGACCAAGGGTCCTGAACCGTACTGCTTCAGCTCTGACCAAGTCAACTGTCTGAGGACCAACTTTGTGTTTTCTAGGTTCCTAGGTCATACCTAGGGTTCTGTAGCATAACATTTACACAGATCTACTTATGCACTTCAGCAAATTTCCCAATCATCTTAACCGTTTTAAAGTTTCAGCACTTCTTGTCATGGGGTCAGTTTCTACTTTTGAGACATGAAAATACAATAGGATTTCAGATAATGGAATTGCAACATGCACAATTGGGTTACTTTCTGTGGTGCTTCGGATTTACAGTTCAAATAGAATTAATTTCTCCTAGCTTTAGCTTTCTACAAGTTTGTCATCTAACTTTCCTTAAGATATTTCCCAAATTATCCAGGAAAAGAAAGCTTTTATTATTCTCAGGTTACAGCATAATCATGGTACAAACAAATGTCATTTATAAGCCATCATATTCACTTAAATAATACAAAAATCAGTTATCTCATTTTACCTAATCTTAATTCAGCAACAATTCAAAAGCAAATGTATTGTAGGAATAAGTAATGCTTTTGTTGGAATGGGAAAATGCAGTGAGATAGAGAGACATATATTACATAATTTTGCAGTTGCGCTTTTTCTGTCTAAAGCTTTGAACCCTCCAATTTTCATGATGCTTGCTATGAAACTGTTTTACAGTTGGAGAGCACAGAACAAGAATAAAAAAATAGATTAAAACTCTAAAAGTCAAAATTCAGAAAACATTCCAGTTTTGCAAAGAAATAGAGTTAGTTTTCAACAAAATCTGAGTGCATTTTGACAGTTGTGGTTGAAATATACATGAAGTATAAAACTTGTCAGTCTTTTGAAAAGGAACAAGAAAATACATTTGAATTGACTATTTATTTCAAATATTGGGTTTACATAAAGAAGGCATTCAAGTGATACCTCAAAACCTTCCAAAGAACATCAAAGGAAAGATCCTAAGTGAGACTTTAGAAATATTATTGACAGTCACAAAGTCACAACAGCCTGGTTTACTTGTTTTATACCATTTCCAAGATCACCTAGAACTCTACAGTATTAATTACTGACCTCAGTTCAACAACATTTTGATGTCCATAACATTTACTTTTTGTTTGGATAATGCCTTTAGCATTACGTTCATGGAACAAGAATTTTGTCTACCCTAAACAAAAATGGAGTAAGATGTGACCAGTCCAGCTTGCATATCACCAGCTTTCTCTACAGGGATTGTCAATAACCTGCTGACCAGACTTTAGAATCCTCTGACTGCGTACCTAGAGCAAGTAAGCATTAATATTGGAGGGGGAAAAAAAAAAAAAAAAAGTTTTTTTCTGAGTCTTGTATGCAACTGAAAAGAATTTCCAGCAGAGATTTACTGGAAGACAGAAATGGTATATCTTAGCAGGTCTTGCTGCACTATGTCATATGATGAGTTAAAAAGTTGTACCAAAACAACAGATCCTTTATCTCTGTCAATATTGTGGCTGGATCTACCCCTACTCCCAGGATCACTTCAATAAAATTAAACACAGCTTGGTAAGTTCTTTGTTTTTATTACAGGAAGTAAATAATAAACAACCCTATGTCTCTTGTCCTCTCTAGCAGCTCTATAAGACAGTCTGAACCTTTTAAATGTTAACTGTACTTCATTAAAAACATCCAGCCTTATGGTAAAGTTTAGATGCTGTAGACTTTTCCATATGGTATAATAACTGTGGAGATATTTAATGTATTTGCACGCCCACACATGAATAATAAATGTAAATAAATATAAAACTGCTCTTAGTAAACAGTAAAATTGTGATTTATATTTTGAGAATTTTATTTTTTCAAAATATACTACAAAAAATATTGTGCACTCCCTGAAACAGATAACAGCTAATATATGATCCGGTTTTTTTACTCTCACATCTCAAACAAATTTCTTTGGGACATTTGATAGAAAAAATGCCGTGATTGATATATCTTTTATAAAGCAATAACTTGAAGAAGTGTTTTGGTAAATTTTGAACTAGATGATAAGAGATAAAGTACCCTGCTCTTGTGTTTAATGCCAGTACTGCACTTAGGTTCAGCATTGGTAGTTTACTGGGCCAAGAACAAATGAGAAACACCAGCTTTGTTAATGTCAGTAGAAATGTGTAGGCAGTCCGATGTCATTTGTTTTCTTCTAATATCTGTACTCCATTGCAGATGTTAGTGTCAAACTCACTGAATTTACTATAGAATTTCTTCAACAGCAGACAGACACAGAGATAGTAGAAAGACCTTTTAAATGCAGAATATTGTTTCACTCTCACAATGATTTCAGTACTAGAAATACTTCATAAGCTAGAAATGATAAATATTCATGTGCATTAAATATATTCACTTAGTAGAATTATTCATAGTGAGGGAAATTATGTAGTAAGTTTCTTTTGGAATCAGTGGTAGTTTTAAGTGAACAAAGATTGTATGACTTGGCCTGTGTATTTAGCAAGATAAATAGCCTGTGCTCAGCACAACGTCACTTTTTGATAATTTAATGGTTCCACTTCTCTTTCCCCCACACACACATGAAGAATTTGTTTCTTCCACCAAGGTTGGCTTACTCCAGTGCTTTTCTTACTAAGAAACATGATTTTAAGGCTCTACACCTGTCTTAAAACTGCTCCAGCAGGAGTAAGTCTGGGCCAAAAATCATTGACCTCTTCTGAGAGCCTGAGTTATGAAGGAGTAAAAACTGGCCTATTGCTTGCAATGGTTTTGACTGGGACTGATAAAAGAGTCAGGATCAGTTTCAGCAAAGTTGGCTATGGCAGTTAGGCTTAGCTAGGTGTACATGAAGAAAATATGTGGAAGCATAAAATAGGAAACATCTTACAGATGCATGAAGTCCCTGATTACTTTTCTCTGAAACCATATTCACAGAGTCAGACTAATGGATGCAGGCTTCCAGATACTAAATTACAAAAGGCTTTAATTCTTGGCTTCTTTTTTTGTCATCCAAAAGTCATTTTATGTTGAAAAATAATCTAATGTAAAATCCTTTCTTTGTGTAATAAGCATGTTGCAAGTAGTGCAGAGTCATCAAACACTGCATTTGTCAGGTTGTTAACATTAGAGATTGAAAGAACTGTAGTTCTGAGTCAAGAAAATTAGTTTTCAAATTCCAAACATGTACCATTGTGAGAGACAGGTAGCAGAAGTACACTCTACATACTCTGTATATTTGCCCATTGCTGCATATTAGAGCTGTGGAACATGCATTACATTGGTGGTACAGCTATCTAAAGTCTGTAGGAAATTTAAATTAGCTGCTATATATTCAGAAGAAAATTGGCAGATCGTAACTATAAAAAACATAATTAATGTTACCAAAAGAGTTTTAAATGAAATGTTTTCAACTCTTTAGTAATCTGGGCAGTCCATTGAAAATAATATGTGATAAATTTAATGCTGTCTGCTTGCAGATACATGTTTAATATTTGCAGAGAGCTGTATCCTGCATTTTGGATGATATCTGACTATTTTGTAAAAAACCAGTGGTATTACTGGAACTGTGCAACACCCACAAGCAAAAAATCATTATTCTATTTTTAAAGACTGCTGCAGCACCTAGTATTTGAAATTTTATATTTGCAATTACAAAAGGTTCATTTCAAACAAAAAGAGTCAGCATGGAATTAGGGATTATAGTTGTTGTATCTTTCTTGTCCTCTGTTTAGTACATCTTCTAAGGAATAATAATATGAAGTTTCTTAAAAACACAATGAGATATTTTTTTGTTTTGGAACGACCCTTGACATTTTTCCTTTGAATGCTTGTGAGTTCCTAGTGTTAACAGCCAGGAACAAGCCAGGGAGAACTCCACAATGGCAAGCATCAGCAACAGAATGAAAGAGTGCCAGAGGGCCTGTCTTGTGGTCCAATCTGTTCAGAGAAGAGACAGCAAACTGCTGTTGCCAATTTACATACCTTTGCTTGCTATGAGGCACAAAGCACAGAACTGTGTCTGGTGAGAGCTGCATCATATGCATATTTATCTCAACGTAGTAAGTATAGGGAATGAAAACAAAACACACAAAAAAAAAATCCACCCTAGAAACAACATCAAGATCAGAAATACAAAAGACCTTTCCACAGAACAATTGATGAAAGTCTTGTAGTGTAACCTGACCTTTTGATGGAGAAGCCAAGACTAAAGTCACTCTGGATTCTAAGGCACAGATAGAAAACTCACATGCTTTGTACATGTTTTTGTTGTTGTTTTGTTGAAGCAGCTGTGGAAGGGCCTTGTATAAATGATGATAAATAGACAGGAAACTATGGGCCACCCATATCAAAGGGCAAGATGATCCCATGTATATTTTTAAAATAGAAAGTAATTGAACAATAATGTTTTAAAGGGCCTGGAGTCTGAAGCTTATCCTCTGTACAAGGGGAGGAGATTTTCTCCCTCTTACAATTCTGTTGCTGCTGTTTTAGATCAGGAAAATGAAGGAACCAGGGAAACCCTATTCAGAATATTTGTTAACTGTGCCTGCTAGTCACTGCTAATACTGCTCCACCTGACAGAAGAAATTATGGATTATTTTAATGATACTGTAAGATAAAAACTGAGAATTCAGAAATGTATTAGTATAGAAATGTGACAATTCCAAAAAGCTCTGTTGTGTGAACTCCGAGGTAGCCTTTTAATAGGTTAAATAAAGAAGCTACAATATTGCATTTTGGCTTCTAATTTCCCATTTCAAATGATTGCTCTTAATACAGCTTTAAGTGGCTGGTTGAATATGAATTTTTGGCTTCTGTGTTTTAACTCTGAATTAAAAAAACAAAAACAAAGCACACCACTTGTAATATTATGTAGGATACATAATGTATTTTTTAAAAACAGAACACTTGGCAAGATCTTGTGTTATAGTGAAGCATCAAACTGAAAAGCATGATCTAACCCACTATGATGTGTTGGGCTGCTGGATCCAGCACACTCCTCAGGAACTTGCATGAGTACGCAGGAGGGATGTTTTTCTGTGTTGAAGAATTCGCTAATGCTTACAACACATTGCCTTTGTTATAGCTTGTTTACTACCTTTTTCCTAGAATTAAATGCTTATTGGTATTTTTCCTTGAAATGTATGCATTAAAAATGGCAAAAAGCATAACTCATAAAATATCCTTATGCCTGATTGGCCAGGCATAGAGACACATCATATTTTTAAGATCTTCTTTATCCAGTATACAAATAAAGATCATGCAGTGATAGTAAAAGGTCTGAAGAAAATGAAATGGATTGTTTCTTTATCTAACCACTGGACAAATAATAGGAATCCAGGTTTTTTTGTTATTTC
The DNA here is from genome assembly GCF_003259725.1 of Athene cunicularia. Classification (NCBI taxonomy): domain Eukaryota; kingdom Metazoa; phylum Chordata; class Aves; order Strigiformes; family Strigidae; genus Athene; species Athene cunicularia. Next base: position 59,510,108 of record NW_020799091.1, on the reverse strand, counting down.
CTCTGAAAGATGACAAGCCTTCTGTGACCATGGATGGTATAGTTCTCAAAACTGGTTTTATATTGTTACTGTACTTCAGAACTCTTGGGATTAGGAAAGGATATTCTTTTTTTCCCTCCACACAGTTCAAAAGCAATATATTGTAAGTTTTAACGATCTTTAAAAAGTTTTTGAAAATAATGTGTGGAATTAATAAGAACACAGTACAATAAATGTCTATTTTATGCCTCTAATTTTATTCTACCAAATTTAGTGGACATTGTGAGGAAATTAAACTGTTCATATCACACTCTTAGAATACCATATAGTGAGTAACCGTGTTAAAGACACTATCAGTTACACACAAAGTACAGATGATATCTATCCCCTTTTAAGAGTGATGTGTGCAGTAGACCCAAGCTCAGGAATCAAGAGAGACTGAAGTACACTATAAACTTTGAATAAATGAATACTTTGATTTTTGAAGAATGGGTTTCCACTTGGCACTACAATCTTTCCTCCTCACAGGAATAGATGAACTCCTCAGGGGAACAGATACACTGAGACTTGCGTTCAGCTGACAGAACATGGTGACACAGACAGGTTTAAATCCTTGCATCCAAGGCCAGTAGGTCCAGTTAGGCTAAACTAGCCTAGCTTAATATAAAATATATTATTTTTTATGAATTTGTTCCTCTCTCCTGTGGATCCTAATAAATATCTACAGCAATCAGCACAGGGACCCTATATAAAAAAATTGAATTTTAAGTGGAAATAACAGCAAATCTTAGAACAATATAGGCACTTCTTCAAAGTGCTTGTTATCCCATGTTTCTTTGCCTCTTGCATTTGTCTTGTTTTTCTTTATTGATTTTGATCTTCAGCAGTTGCTTGGATTGTTTTACTATCTTTAGTTGTTTGTGCTCTTTTTCTGGAAAAAGAAATGTGCAGATTCTGCCAGGTATTCTAGAGAAGCTGTGTTAACTCCAGGCAAACAAAACAGGGAAAAAAGAACTGTGTAATGAATCTTGAAAAATATATATTTCCATGTAGAAAAAAAAAAAAAAAAAAAAAAAAAAAAAAAGGCAACATATTAAATATAGAAACCCAAAGAAGACAGATATTTTTTTTTCTTGAGATTCTGATTTTTTATTTACAATGAATAAGCATTTGTTTTCTAATATAAAAATCACATATCCAGACAGTTTCAAGAGATTGTGCAGTAATGTTAATCTGTGATATGGTTACTCAAATGATAATATTAATCTTCTTACAAAACATAAAACTCAGTAAGAATTTTTATAGCTGACAGCATTTCACTTTTTTCCCCTCACTTCAAAGCTAGCAAATTTTCATTTGCTAGTTTCTTAAACTGAAATGACAGAAGTTTCTTTTCAAGAGTTTGATCAGCTAGGAGCAACTCAGTGTGGCTCTCATTTTTCATGAAACAGAGCATGTCACGTATCCAACAATCAAGTTCACTTTTAAGTGCTTATTGTATAAATTACTCAATAAGGGTGGAAAGAAGAGTCATTCTCTATCATTTTTAGAACCCGTTCCAGCAGCTTGTCTCTGGAGTTAAATAGAGCTGTCTTGATCATTTTTACATATAGACTTCCTTGAACACTAAAAAGAATTATAATCAGCTGATTATAAATTCACTGTTAATATAGCCTTAGAGCTGAGAACATTTCACTCCAGTAGTTAATTTAGTCTGTGGTAAATTCTCACTGTTATTTAATGTCATTTATCACCTGCTGTTTTGTCTTACTGTGAACATCCTGCCTGCCCTGTACAGTCTACAGTACATGGACCTTCTGTGACTTTAATGTACTCAGAACAAAGGCTCCAAAGTGCTTCTATCGGGAGGATTTGGCAACTTGCCGTAGATATATTCAAGCCATTTTGCTGCCTGTCACTCAGTGCTTTACAAATTGAACTCTGAGGAGAGGTAAAAAGGGTCTATGAGGCATTTTTTTTCTGGGAAGAATATGCTAATAAAGCGCCATCAGCAGGAAGCAGGTTGTGTCTGAAAGAGTTTTGTCAACTCTGAATTAATTTTGTGTGTTAAGAAACACGGGGGTGCTTCTAGAGCCGGTCTGTGGTAATTAATCCTTCCTGTTTCTGGAAGAGCAGAACTGTAATAAATGCAGCCCAGATTTAACAGATGTGTGCACACAATGTCTGCTTTATGAGGGGTAAAACAAAATGATTGGTATAGAACAAAAAATGTTGATTTAAAAAAATTAAAACAGTATGGAAAGTACTAAGATTGGAATTCCCAGTGTTTATGCAAATACTGTATTCCTTTAAATGTTAGCAGACAGTATGGTTTTGGAAACATCTGTCAGAGTGGTTGGATGCTGTGAAGAGAATGAAAAGGACAGATGTTACTTGCGCGTGTAAAAAGAAAAAACATACCAAAAAATAGAGATGCGTGAGATCTGAGCAACAATCTGCTTAATCTAGGTAGTTGTGGAAGCTGGCCTAACAAGACAGAGAGTAATAATGAACTATTTTGAGAATCTTTGTAAAAACTTCACAGCATACTTTAAAAAACATTTAAAATTGTTATTGCTGTACAACAGTATGATTTCAGTACCTTTACCTTGTGTGGGAACAAGATTAAGGCAGGGCAAGGGGAAAATATATTTGATGATATGTAGGGAGTTTTAGAAAGGACATGTAATACTAAAATATGTTAGACTTTCCTATAAAACGTGAATTAAGTGAAGTGTGTGATTGTTCATAACGAGCTTCAGATTTCACTGAAGTCCGTTACAAGCCTCTCATTTATTTCAGTGGCGGAAGATTGCCCAATTAGAACCTATGGACAATGTCACCTCTGAAGAGTGTTACAATCACACAGCTAACTCCCGATTTTCATGTCCAGAAAAAATGCAACAACATTTCTTTCAGACCTAATTCTAGATTTGATTTTGCCTGGGGAAAGTTTTGTTTATGCATTTACCACCTTTGTCATATTCATACATGTCCTTCCATGAAAAAAAAAAAAAAAATTCCATGATCCTTTGTCATATTCATATTGCATGTCCTTCATTTAGATGTGTCTTCATGCTGAGTCATTTTAACTACTATGCAGTTGAATACATGGTTTAATTAAATAATTTTATCAGCAAATATAACTCTGAGGCTTATTGCTGGTTTCGGAACTCACTAGAAGCAGAATACCTAAACATACTTCATTTAGAGTTTAACACAATTATGGCTTACTGGAGAGCTTGAACGTTGCTGTAATTTTCTACCTCAGCTCTTACTATAACTCATAGGCAAATATATACCTCTGACACTTTTCAGTAATGTGTTTTTAAACATAAATATTTTTATCTGGAGTAAATACAACAGTAACAGTATACTATTAATAGCTTACAATTAATTATTTCTATAAAAATTTCCTCAAAGACAAGTGAATCGAAGGAGTTTGAATTACACTTAGAAGTATAAATTAAAGTATTAGAATCTATAACCTATGATTTATGCTAATTCAAACTTTTTCAGCTAATCCTTTCAGCTAATAAAGCTCTAGTCATACGTATATTTCAATTACTGTTCAGTAAGAAATTTGACACCTAAAAGATTTTTCCATTGCTTAATTTAGAAGGATGAAGGAGTTATGTTAATAAACTAAACCTCACAAACATATATGATTGCCAGGTTCCGAGAAGAACTTCAGTGACACCTGCATAAAAAATTCCAGATTTCTGGAGGAAATTCAATGATCTTCAGCTCTTGTTTAGAATATATTATCTTTTTCTCTTTTCACACCCACTCATGTCATTAGTAACTTTATGAAATGTTGTTTGCCAATTACATCATTACTCTGTTGAATAATTGAATTGTTGCCCACAGCAAGTACTGAAAACATAAACTTTTAAGTATAGACTGAACACAAGAGATTATTTTGATTTAAAACTTTGAGCAGAGGTATAGTTTTGGGTAGATATGAGTGCTTTATACATCTCTTTCTTTAAAAGAAAAGTTTCTCTGCAACTTTCTTGGACAGCACTAATAAGATTTCAGCTATGTGAATTTGCATATTAAAACGATGTATTAGGAAAAACAGACAGATTATATATTTGGAAAGGTGGGTGCCAAATTTTGGGCTTCTTGACTTCAGTATTCTTGATCATGCTCTGGAGACAGGTTGGGTTTTTTTGTTTTTTGTTTTTTTTTTTCTTCTATTGACTATCAGCTCCTAACTACAAATCCTCTGACGTGCCAATGCAGGATGCCTAAAATAGCGCCAAACAGAACGTGTGAAATCCCATTCAGTAGCCAAATTCACACATGGTGCATATCCATTAAAGCCAGAAGGCCAGTGTAGATTTACTCTGCTTAAATCAGGCTCAGAATATTCTCACATTTCAACAAATTTATAGCACATGTCCTTTGCAGTTTAAAAGAAGACATGTTATTATTATTCTTAAACATATACTCCAGGAGGAGGTTAAGTCACAGGCTCCTTCCCCCGCTCCTTGCAAATGACTTGGCCAACTACCTTGCATGGTCTACTGGGACTTTCTATAGTGTAAAGATCTAAGGAATTGCCACACTGTCATCCTCTGCATCTCACATCTGGTCTTGTGTCATGAATTATTTAATTAAGTTGTTCAAGCAGTTGTGGGTTTTTTTTGTTGTTATTGTTTGTTTGGGTTTTTTTTCCCTCTTTACAAATTTAGAAATTAGGGATTAAAAATCTGTGCCTCCTGATTCAGGAGAATAAATATTAACTTATTTTACAGTTAGAACAGAAAACTGATTATTTTGAGAAAATTCTGTTTTATATTTTCACATTTCACTGCTTGTTCTTTCTGATTTTGGAAATTTCTAAGAAAATAATGACTCCTTAATAAAGACTTTAATTTTAATTTAGAAAATAATTGGTTGCTTTAAAGGAAACCTGTTTATTTTCTGCTTGTCAACTCAGCATGGTAGAGTGGCTCATATCTAGTCACCCATTTCTGGTAAAGATTGTGCAAGAAGCTGCAATGAGACAATCTGACCTCCTTTCTCCACTGGTGTTTTGTCCTGCTTTGGCAGGCATTGCACTTGTCTACAGTTTGTTGATTATCTTCTGTTTGAAAAGAATTATGACCAGTTTTTTTTTGTTATCTTCCCTTTATTTGTTCCATATAATTACAAAAGGGAAATAGGACTGCTTTTGTTCACCCAGAATTATTTTCCAAAGAGATCCCACCAAGAATACTCTCACATGAAATCCAACCCTTGCTATTGGTACCTGATCTTTTTCTATTTGAGATTAGATAGTGCAGTCTGTTTTCAGCTACAAGTATTTTACAAGCTTGGAGTCAATGATGGAAAATCTATGGTAATATTCTTGCTGAATAAAAGGCAGCCTTATTATTAACACGCAACACTTTCATGTTAAGTTGTAGTGAATGGGGCTACATCTGGCTGGCAGCCAGTCACCAGCAGTGTTCCTCAGGGCTTAATTCTAAGGCCAGTTCTGTTCAATATCTTTATCAAGGAGTTGAATGCACTATTACAAAGTTTGCTCATGTTATCAAATTGGGAGGTGCTATTGACTCTCTTGAGGGACAGGAGGCCTTGCAGAGGGATCTAGATAGATTGAAACCTTGGGCAATGATTAATGGGATGAAATTTAACAAATCCAAATGTCAGATTCTGCACCTAGGACAGAGTAACTTGCCGGGCACAAGTATGAATTGGGAGAGGTAGTGGCTGGAGAGCAGTTTTACAGAAAGAGATCTGGGGGTGCTGGTCGGCAGCAGTCTCAGTATGAGCCAGCAGTGTGTCCTGGCAACCAAGAGGGCAAACCACATCCTGGGGTGCATCAAACACAACAGAAGGGGTGATTATTATCCTGCCGTATTCAGCGTTGGTGCAGCCTCACCTTGAGTGCTGTGTGCAGTTCTGGGCCACACAATTTAAAAAGGATGTGAAAGTCCCTGAATGTGTCCAGAGGAGCACAACAAATCTGGTGAAAGGGCAGTAAGGAATGTCCTGTGAGGAGCAGCTAAGGACCTCATGGGCTTGTCTAGTTTGGAGAAAAGTAGGTTGAGGGGTGAACTCATTGCTCTCTACAGCTTCCTGGGCGGGGGAAAGTGTAGAGGGATGTGCTGGTCTCTTCTCCCTGGTACCCAGTGACAGGATGCATGGGAATGGTTCAAAGCTGTGCCAGGGGAGGTTTAGAGTGGACAATAGGAAGCATTTCTTCACTGAGAGGGTGGTCAGACCCCACAACAGGCTTCTTAGAAACGTCGTCAATTCTGTATGCCTGTCAGTATTTAAGAGGCATTTGGGCAGTGCACTTAATAACATGCTTTAACTTTTGGTCAGTACTGTAGTAGTCAGGCATATGGACTAGATGATTGTTGTAGGTCTCTTCCAACCGCAAATATTCTATTCTATTCTATTCTATTCTATTCTATTCTATTCTATTCTATTCTATTCTATTCTATTCTATTCTATTCTATTCTATTCTATTCTATTCTATTCTTGAAGTAGTTTCTTATTATTTTTAATTGGATGTCTTCTGGCATAGATTAATGTTGCCTGAAAATTTCTTGGAATTCTATGCCACAGCGTGATTTTGTAGAGGCGATTGAATTTCCCTGGGTTTCAAGACAACTTAATTGTGAATGTGGTACTAGGGGTTGCTGTTTCAAAACTGTTAAAGAACATTTCAGAATACAAAAATTGTTGGAGATAGGGTGTACAACATATTTGGGATATAGGTACAATGGACATGTGTTGATTTAATCTAGGTAGTGTTTGTCTTATTTGGGTATGAGTACTTGAGGTGAGTGTGCTGCTGGTTTGAAATCATACAGGCTTTTGCACTGCAGTTGTATTGTCAAGCATACCTGAAGCATAGAATGGGTGTTCTATACTGTGTGTCTTTAAGTAAATGAATGTGACAAATTGAGTTGGTACACTGCAAATAGTAAAAGCTGACGTTCTCTTTGAAACAGCTTGCACTAAGGAATTTCTAAAACATTGCAAACTTCCTCCATCTACAAGTAATGCTAATAAAAAATGCCATATGAGCTACCTCTGAATGCTTAAAGCAAGAGACAAGATGACCACTTCAAATTGTTATCAACAAAAGCAATAACAATATTGATATTAAAAGCACACAATGCATCAGATAATAGATCTGAAATGTTTAGTAGAACTGTCAAATATACATTATTCTGGACTTAGAAAAGTTTTCATATCCTAACTTGACACTTGTGTCAATTCCCTGGGGGTATTTCACAGGGCAACATTGGTAATGAAGTATACAAAACTGTGCTTTTCTCTTTTCATGAACCCCAGTGCAGCCAGGATGGCATCTAACAGACGAAGTGAGATATTTTGAGAGAAAATAAAAACCAATAGGTTCATACCATCTTTGCTTAAGAAAAAAAAAACAACCCACAAACCAACCAAAATCCTAATATCACTGCACTGGGAAATGCATCCACTTTCTTTCCCCTTCCATGACTCAACTTCAATACAAGGCAATTTGTCAGAGCAGTTGAGCACCTATGAAGAGGTACATTAGCGATAATTAAGGATTATAACAGCAGCTGGTTTTGGGGGTGTTATGTTTTTGTTTTGTTTCCTTTCTTTTTTAGTCTTGGCTTCTAACCTTATGTGAGTTGTGAAGTCTACCCTTAAAACATCTGGGCTTCTTGCTGAAACAATGGCATAGTTTCTGCAGTAATCTTGTATAATTTCTGATGAATGGTAGGGTACGTTTAAGCAGTTCTAATGGGGTGAGCAATATTATTTTAAAGGGCTTTGATCATTACTTATCTTCCAGCTGATTATAGGAATCTTGTTGGAAGCTTTCAAAGGATTTTTAATTTTGAATCTCTTTATGTCTTCAGCTTAGTGATGACATTAATTTCCCCTATTGCTTGTGAAAGGAAGCATAGTTTTGTTTCAGACGTTTTTTGTTCCGTGTGTCATGTCTTTTGTGCATGCAGATGGGACTGATTAATTCCGCGGCCTTACTCTTACAAAAAAATAAAATAAAATAAAATAGGGGGTAGTAAGCATAACTAACTCTGCTAAAATTTATCAATGAAACATATGTGTTTTTTACCTCAGAAACAAAACAGTTAACGTGGCTCTCTATATGAGCTCTGAGTGGATTTTTTTCTCAGTTCACAGAGTACTCAAGATCTTTTTCAACAGCTGAGTTTTTGCTAAGGGAAATTTGGTTCTATGCAGAGATATGGCACAGGCCACTTCATCTCTTGAATTGTACTTAAACCTTTAAAATAAAGTTTAAGTGGTATATAAATAAGGCATTATCCTCTACCATAGTGTGAATTTTAACCTTTCTGAATTAGCAGTTTTCTTTCCATTTGATGATGACTGAAGAACAGTTAAGGTTAAAAATTAAAGGTAAAGGGAGAATCATGCATAAATGATGGCATTAAGAATTATTATTGACATTATTCTATATTTAAATAGAGAAAGGCTAACACCTAATTTTATATTACTTCCATTTATTAGGACTTTTGATTTAAGCATAGTGCTGAAGATATGCATTTTAATTCTGGAACAATTTCTTTCATGTAATAACATAAAATTGATCTTTTACAGTTAGATCTACTTTTTGTTTTTAAAAATAAATATTAATAATCAGTCAACAGAATGCAATTAAGACAGTCCCTTTTCTTGATATTCTTGATTCTGTCTTTGCTGAATCAGACCTTGAATCTTAATTCAATTCCTCATTCCACTGCAAAAAATCCCTGTGCTGATAAAAAAATAACCTTTTGCATAGAATAAGGTTAAAGAAGAAATTTTAAAATTTTCTGAATGCTATTTTTTTTTCTTAGTGGAAAAAGGAAACAAACCAACAAACCAACAAACCCTCAAACCCTCCAATTCAGAATTTAAGTCATTTGGGTATGGTGTACCTGCAGTTTTCTCAAATTACTTTGGCTAGAAAGTGTAGACATTAAAGGAACAAAAAAAAAAACCTGAAAAATCTCCAAAACAGAGCAAAAAATCCCAACCCCAAAACAAATACTTATTTTTGTACATATATAGGAATAGCAAGCTCATTTATGACTTAAAAAACCCAACAAACCAAACCAAAACAACAACAACAAAAAAACCCAAAATCCCCACAATTAAAACCTCTGAGTTTTTAAGTTGAGAAAAAAAGAGAAAGTACCTTCGCTATGTGATGTATTCATAACAACTAATGCAATGGACTCAAGCTTTCAGGACTTTAAGTATGGAAGAAGCATTTCAGCTTTCACGTTGTATTAAGTAAGGCAAATCATAAGCAGTTTCATGCCTATTTTTTGTTTTGCTTTTTTGGTAAAAGACATGAATTTAAAATCTGCCTGCCCACAGGGGAAAAGTACTAGAATAAATGGCTGAAAAAAAATATTTTATATTTTCAAAGACAAGAAAAAGCTTTTTATTAGTAAGAAAGATAAGGTGGGGATGTTTCATGCCTTCAAATTAGTTTCCTGATTAAAAATAAGTTAAAAGTTGTCCAGGTGCTTTAGAAACAAGGAATGGGCTCAAAAACACAATACATAGCATTTTAACACAAAGAAGAAGCTGTAGATGAAATTTCATGAAAAATGTACTTTATTGTCTTTATCTTTCTGAAGGTTTGAACATTGAACTCAGAATAATGAAAAAAAAAAATTTTGTGTTCATTGGGAGACTATGTCTGTGTATCAAGTAAAATGGTAATTCAAAATGGCATGCTTACAGAAGTCATTTTTTAAAAATGAATGTAGATTCTAACTTTGCATACAATTATCAATAACAATTTTTTAGACTATGTAAACTGATTACTTGAATAAATGAAACACAAACTACTTAAATAATAAAAGAATATGTCTAGTTCATGGCATTAGCTGTGTGTTTCTGCTTTTGTAAGTATTTGAAAAGGAAGATTTAGGATAGACTGCAATTAATCTGTTCTCAATATACATATTTTAAATAACCTGTTTCTAAAGTTCATCAACATTCAAACAACAAAACAGATTAAGGTAGAAAATGTATTGAAACTACAGAGTACTGACTGTAAAACAATAACAGAAACAGCCTATTGTGGAAATATTTGGACACAGCATTGAAGTGTTATAAAGGTAGTTTTTCTGGAGTCTGTGTAATTGTCTTTGAATGTTGAAAGTCAGTTACCATCCAGTCACTAAAGTGTGCACTAAAACATTTGCTAAATTTTACTATGTTTGCTGTTCTCTGTAAAGAAAATCATGTTATGTACATTCTGTTCTGTTTTATAGCCTCTTGTATCTGCAGATTGGGATGTGTCATGGATTCTTACTGCAGTACAACCTATGGAGCTTCATCTTTCTCCCAAATTTTATGTCACTCATTATGATACTTCTACAAACTAACACTTTTTCTCATTAGACCAAAACATGAAGCCTTTTATGGTTACAAACTGGTGATTTACAACTCTGACATACGTTGGTTCTCTGCTTTTATCAGCTTTTAAATAGCTTCTTTACTTCATCAATTCTGAGAGGTTTTTCAGTGCCTTTGTACTTCACAGATTCTCTGGCAACGACTATGAATAAAAATATGTCCTTGGATAGACTCTTAGCCATTCTTAAAGCTAAACAATAGTGAAAGAAGGAAAGGAATATGATAGTATCAGCAAATATAGCACCAAAATATTTTTTGCATAAGCTAATCTCAGTTGAATGTCAACCTTGTAAAAATGTATGAGTTCGCCCAAGTTGACCTACTGTCAATATCATTCAAAAAAGACAAATAGGTTTCTGGACTATATATGTTTCTCTTGAAGGTCCTCAGCATGTTCTTGTTACCTATCTATTTTATTTGTCCTTTTTGTGCTTTAGTTACCAAACCTTGAAAGCAATACTAGATTATTTCTTTCACCTGTGTTCCTCAATGTACCACACCATCAGATCTTCTAAATTCTGTTTTGTGGAGAAATTGCTGTAAATACTTCATATCCCCATATAAATCAGAATTCAAGTGTTAAGAATATAGTAGGATAAATTCTTTAGGCATCACATCTCTCAAATAATATCTATCCATTCATTGCATAGTGGTAGTGATCACAAGCCACGACAGAAACTGGGAATGCTAGATAGTATGTCTGTATATGATCCCAGTCCAAAGGTATCATAGTAAAATAAGCAAGACAAGAGATAGTGGAATATTATCAAAATGTTAACACTCTTATAGAATCAGTAAATCAAACTATAAAGCTCTTTATTTTTACCTTAAACCACAAGAGGTTTGAGCAGAGAATGTATTATAGGATTGATATTAAATTTATGTATGTATTAGTTTGCTAATGTTATAAGTGAAAGGCATTAACCTGAAGTAACTAAGTGTGACATCAGAAGTTGTAAAACTCTTTCTGGTAAATAAAAAAAGACAGTGACTACTCTGTGGTTCCAAAGGCCAGCTGTGGTGGTACAAACTGCTTAAAGAGGTAAATTCTCTTACTCCCAGGCACAGGTAGTGGTATTCAAACTATTCATTTGAAACTGTTCGATCTTGAACCGTGCCTGGATATTGTTTCTGAGCATGCTGTTTGGCTAAGTCAGACTATGTTAGGAACCATGCCAGCTGTTTAACAGTGCAGAGTATTGCATGCCAGTGCTTACAAAGGTAATCAATCTCTGTTGCTGAACATAAAAGAAATGTGAGGAAACAGTACTGAACTTCAGCATTTCAGTAAAACCATATAAAATTAGGAAGATTGAACTCTAAGTAATTAGTTGCATATAATATATATTGACATTAATCTTTTTTCTTTTGCATTTGTGTGTGTGCATGCAGATATGTGTCAGTGCCAAATATCATTGTACAATACAGTAAATTAATTTATTCACATGATAGTTAAACTATTATTTCATCTGAGCATGGTCTTTGACTTATAAGACTACAGTGCATTCAAAATCTAACACTACAACATGAATAAATCCATGAAATATTTTCCTCATTAGGTGTTAAAATGGGAGATTTTATTTCTGCTCACCAGCAGCTACTAGAAACTATTTAGCTACACATTTGTAAGAAGTGCTTATGTTGCACCTTTTTACAGTATTTTACTTTTTACAGTAAATATCTCTTTGTGAAACTATTCAAAGAAAAATGTCTAGGTCATAAAAGCTTAAGCATTTTTGATGTTTGAAATTCTGCTTGATTTCTCATTCTGTTCCTGATTATTATACTTGTCATTCTTTTTATCTTATTGAGCTTTGTGATTGATTTTCCCTTCTTTTGTCTGTCTTTAAAGCTACTAGTCTTCTATTGTGTGAAGTTTTACAGCAAATGTTATTCTGCCATAGCTACTTGGAAATAAGTACCAAATAAAACTTCATCATAAGTTCAGTAAAAATTTAGGTATGTGCCCATATGAGAATATAGAAGAATAGAATAGAACAGAACAGAATAGAATAGAATAGAATAGAATAGAATAGAATAGAATAGAATAGAATAGAATAGAATAGAATAGAATAGAATAGAGTTTTGAATCAAAGGCACTATCAGTGCTCCTACATGTTTTGGACTACATGGTAAACTTAGATATGGAACTATTCTGTGGGGAAAGAAAAGGAAAAAAAAAAAAAAAAAATGGAAGAAACATGCTTCCCAATAGATTTGTCATATTTCCTTTATACACTATATCATAATATATTCTGCTCCTGTTCTATTAAATATCTATAATGTTTGCATTAAAGCTGCTTTAATTTAATTTTGATTAAGAATAATTATACATTTGTGTACAGTGGTTGGAAGAAAGGTTTTATTCTGCCAATTCTGAGTATCACTACTTTCTTTGAAGGGACCAATAAATAAATTAGCTATATCTAATGTTCAGAGCACATATACGCATAGAAGAGGAAAAACTCAGTAAGCCATATTACTTCAAGCAGTTTTATCATATCACTTTTTCCCATGACAGGTTGCTATATGAACTGGATTTAAATTAAGAGCAACTGGATTGAAATTAATAGTTATAACTGTATCTGAAAGATAGTCGTGATTGCATAGCAGTCAACAAATAATTTTAATTTGGTAGCTATAGACATTTAAAATATTTTTTCCACTTTTTAAGTTTTAATTAACAATGACAATGAGGATTATTTTTTACAGTTATTCCACCTCTGTTTTGAGAGCACTCATTTTGAACTATCTCAGTGCAGTCAGATACAGTGTTCAACCTATGTTAAGAATACTAGCACAGCCAAATTAATGGGAAATTAATCCAGTGAAAATTTCTTATGAATACTTTTCTTATCTAGGGGAAAAAAATGCTTATTTATTTGTGTATATTTTTAAAAGCTGCTGAAACTATGTTAGCTCTCTGTGTGTTAGATCTACATTTTTCTGAAGCTTCCCAGCTCCAAGCCACATTATGTTGTGTTTCAGGTAAACCCATGTTTCACTGTGAGACTGCTTTCCTCTTTGAGTACTAGTAAGTTTTGTCTGAATTGTCTATGACTATCAACGTGCTACACTTTACCTCCCTTATAAACAATGAAGCATGCTAATGTATGGGTCCAATCTTTAACAGAAAAAAACACTGACAATATAAATCCTATGATACTTAAAAGTTTCTCATAAACCCATGGTTTTTTTTTTTTTAATGTATAACTGCTAACTTCAAATGTATGGGCTGTACAGAAAATAAATAAATATGTATATTATAAAATACTGCTAAAAAAACTGTAAAATGTTGTCTGGTGATATAACAGTAGTTAAACCACTTCAAGGATAAGCATGTATACTCTGAGCCACTGAAAATAAAAGGCTGCTATAGAGATCAAGAGAAAGTCTTCATCTGTTCAGTGCTCCCCTGAGATGCATTTCACTTTTTTATTTGTTATTTTTTATGGTTGGATATAAAATTAATCCTAGGACTACGCTTCTTTAAGTAATGTATACAAAATGCATGTACTGATATTCTCCAAGAAAATGCTAACAAATTGCTCTGGCTATAGTAACACTTGTTGAATTTTGCTTTTTTCTAAAACAGTAACAACACTACCAAGTTTGTTCTGAACAAATGAGATAAATGAACATGGTATGAAGGGATGAAAAAAAAAGCTTTTATATCTGTGTAATCTCTGCCACTGCTTTGTATGATAATATGAGAATCTGTGGTGTTGGCAATTTCTGGGTCGTATTGAGCAGAATGATACAGCAAAGGACTAGGAGCAAGGTCTTGTCAGTACTAGGGAGTACTCTGATTCCTCCAGCAAAGGAACCAAAACCACTGCTTCCCAAAGGCATGTTTATGTTGACAACATATACCTTCAGGTCACTATATAAACCATTGCGGGAGTAGGAGGGCAGTAAATGTCACCTTCTCCCCATTCTTGCTAAAGGAAACACTGAAAAGACAGCGTTCATTGTACAAAGCTGGGGGATTCATCTCACTTATTTATTTGAAATTCAGATTATTGTCTTTACTCAGATTAGTGGAGGCCTCACTGGCATGCGCTGTGGCATGTCCCAAAGTCTCAGCAACTGTATTGCTTGAACTGGTACCATAGTGGAGCACACCATGGATCTAAATTTACCCAAACACAAGGTTTCTTTGTAGTGAAAACTGGGGTATATTTGTTGAAGAGAAGCAACAGGGAAGGACTTGTATGCCCTTGGGAGTTAACCTAAGTGAGAGCACAACCAAGCACACACCCAGCACTGTGAATCTGGAAATGTTTAGAGAGGCAGTATCACAGACATAGCTTCTCATCCTTGTTTTATGTGTATTTGTGAATTTTGAATCAGAGCAGGATAGCAAGAGCATCTGTGCAACAGAGGTTCCCACCTTCTCCAGAGCAATGCAAAGTTACCTTAAACTGAAGCACTGAAGCTTCTTCTTCTTTTTTTTTTTTTTTTTT
>NW_020799091.1:59469745-59495191 GCF_003259725.1 Athene cunicularia | reverse complement strand
TTTTTTTTTTTTTTTTTTTTTTTGGACAAATTTCAACACAGCACTTTCTAGATATTACGATGAGTAAAATAAGGACCAATCCATAAAACTTTCTGCAAAAATTCACCCAGTATTAGAGTCTTTTGGGACTATTGAAGAGTAAAGTGACTTTACACTTCCTTCATAAAATATGTATGCTCATGTGTCATATAGTGGTTTCAAGATCATTAAAGTCACATGGTTTAGAGTCCCTTTCATCTTGTTCTTTTATTTTTACAAAGTGAGAGCTTTGGACAGTACTAAATTGCAATATGCATTTCAAAGAAACAAAAGTATCATTATTTATGTAGTTTGATTTGAAGCTCGGAGTTCCTCAGTAATGGGAAAAAAGAGAAAGGCTATCTTTGATCCCTTGAATTGTATTTATCAATTAGAAATGTACAAGAAGTTTTAGTTCAGATAATCACAGGACTAGTTTCACAGATCTGATTAGCTGAAAAGTAAGTTTCAACTATGCTTTGTTTGAAAAGTTTATCTTAAAAATGAATGTACATACAATTTTCGTTGTAAGAGTTAAGAATAAATGCAAGCTATTTTTTTATGACACTCTTTTTTATTTAAGTTTTCCCCTCTAGGTTGATTTTATCAATTAAACTTGTTATCTTATTAACACTTAAGACAGATTTTCCTGAACTATAATGAAAGTATTCTTGCTAAAGCTCACAGATGTTCTGTTAAAAGTAATGAACTCTTGCTTGCTGTTAATGGAGTTCTATACAGTTATTACATTGGTGTCATGTGAATGAGTTGTTACAGTAACACCAATTTTATCTGCTTATTAATGTTTACCTAACTACTTTTAACACAACCAGAGATTTACTTTGGTGTCCAGGGCATACATTTAGTTTCTTCAGAGGCAAAAATATATTTTTTTCAACTTCTACATCAGCTCACTGATGTAATGTAATGCATGACAAACTCCAGATGGAAGTATTTGTATAAATATATATTATTTAATTGCTTGTAATATATGTGGTGGTTTGTTGTTTTTTTGTTTTGTTTTTTTTTTTTTTCCTTTTTGTGAGCTTTCAATTACTCCATTATTTAGTTACCATATACCTCATGGAGACAAACTGTTGTCTCATCACATGAGACTGAAAGGCAATGTTTTGTAAAATCATTATGTTGAGTTCCTTTACTAGAAAAGAAGCTGTATTCATGTCCTTGATAAATAATGAAATAATAATTAATTTTTCAGTCCACCATCTGATACTCAGCAATTGTCGAAAAGCATATTTGTTATTCAAGTGGAAGTGTCAGATTGCCCATAGCTTGTCATGTTTCAGCCTTAGTCACAAACTATACAAGTTTAGGGCTGTTTTGTTTCCACTCCTTTGCATGGTGTAAAAGAAAAGCATGTCTGATTCAATGGAAGAAAATTGATAGCTTAGAACTTGAAGGAAATATGTGCCTACTCTTATGTTCCCACTCTGTACATGCACAGCCTAATCTCAGAGCCTGACAGAAGACACCTTCTACAATATTCTAGACTAATAAAGTATCTTGAAAGCTAAGACCTTTAAGTAATTATGAGTTTATGTTATATATTAGCTAAAGTTGTACCCATCAACCTAGCCAATACTCTGCAATATCAGAGAACATCAGTATGGAACTGATAACCTTGTATGTATGAGAAAGACAGTTTTGAGAACTTGAGAACTTTATAAATGTGTATGACTACGTCTACCGGCACTAATTGTATAGTAATACAGTATATGTAGGCAAGATGAAGTTAGAATGAATTCCAGACCTGACCAAGATTACTTGTACATTTTTGGTCAGCTAATAATATAGTAATTCATTGAATTGTAAAAGACCATATTCTGCAATTTTCTTGCATGTGTCTGGGAGGAAAATATCTTGACATTCAGGCTGTTGTTCTTATACATTAACTGCAAGCCTGAAGAGCCTGATGAAATTACACCTCGTGAAATGTGTCCTGAACATGCAAGAAAAAAAAAAAGTCGTAACTATATGAGTGTAATTAATTTGATATCTAAACCTATATTGATATGATATATAAACAAAGGATTTCTTATTAGGAAAAAAAAAAAAAGATCACTAATCATCTGATCACATTAAAAAAAAAATCAATTCTTATTTTATTTTCTCTTTTCAGAGAAACAGATCTTATGAGAGAGTCCTATAAATTAATGCACTAAGCTAATCAATTAACAGTGGACAATGATGTCTTCTGTGTGGAAGGTAACCAACCAATTTGAAGTCAGCATCTTCACCTGCATACCTGAATTTTAGAACTACTGGAAAAAGATAAGACTGATGGGTAAGTGGAAAACCACCTAGAACTTATAAAAATCTAGAGTCTTTCACTAAATCTGAGAGCTAGTAATCCGAGCATGAACACTAGTCTGGAAGGGCATTTTGCTCAGTTTAACTTCAGGAGTACTCCAAGCTGCCAGTCATCAGAGGGCAAGGGAGAATAGCTAGAGTTAATGACAGAATCTGACCATACATCTACTCTAAATGGAAGGCTGACCATGATCTGACCATTGTTGTTATTATGCCTCAGATCAATCCCAGAGGTCTAAAGTATGGATTTTAAGCCAGCCTTGCTTAAATGGAAAATATATGAGAAGACACAATAAGCATGTCTAAATCAATATGTCACATTTTCGGTTACTCATTAATTGTAAATAAAAGGCAAATGGAATTCATATCCTGTTCTTTCATGAGTCTCATGGTTATGATAAACAATATTAATTTCTTTGTGTGAAAAAATCTTGGTTGGTGTTACATGCCCTTTCCTGGTTTGTTTCACATACTTGAAATGCACCAGTTTGGACATCTATGTGCTTGGCCCAATGTTTATGGAAGTGTAGATATTGTGACACACTACTTGCTCCAGTGGTACCTTGTACATTTCAATAAACCACTTTGTTCCAAAGCCTTCAGCAATGTGAATAAGTATTACCAGATTTAAGTACTACAGAAATGGAATACATTAAGGTATATCAGTTGAAGATCTGCCCCTTTGTTTCTTCTGACAAAGATAATTGTGCTGCTCTTCTTTTACTACGTCCTTACCCCGCCCCCCTTTGAGTTGGACTGCAGCCATGCAGTGAATAATGACATATAAGCACACTGTTTATTTAAATAGATTTGTGTAGTTAAGTACATGACCTGTGATCCAGAGCTGAGAAAAAAAGCATTAAACACCGATTTCTAAGTGCTCTGTGAGATAAATCAGCCATCACTCCAGAACTCAGCCGACACGGATACTTTTATTTGTACTTATCACTTCAGATTGTTTGAGCATTGTTAATAGTTTGTATTAGTTTTTGATGTCTGTGTACTGTTAGTGTTTTCACAAAATGAGAAATGATGCAGTTATGCACTCTTTGTTACATAGTTAGAGATTTCATTTAAAGCAATGAAGTGCTACTTACCATAAGAGATATACAGTAAGGATCTTCTGATTCTCCTGTCATTTATCACAGGTTTCACACTAAGGTAAATTCCGTCCCTTCAGAAGGATTCTCAATAGTTTATGTTCAGTCCTCCTGGTGCTTCTGAACATGAGTATGTTTACACAAAACACATTCTCACAGATCTCATCAGGGCTACCTTAATGCGTAAAGATACTCAGGAGCAAAAATCCTTTGCCAAATTTTTTTTTTTTTTTTTTTTTTTTTTTTTTTTACATTAAACGTGTTTATGGCAGTGTGATCAGAAGCTGGAAATGTGTTATATACTTGATTTTAACACACAGAATTTGCTTTTCCTGTAGACATTTTTAACTCACAGCTGCTTAGAGTCCTTAATGATTTTCAATCTTTTATTTGTAATTTTATAGTTAATTAACCAACTATTCATCTTTTAGAGTATTTTCATATGGAAATGCAGACATAAAAGGTAAAGTAAGGTAAAGTAGGAAATTGTGTTTTATTATTTATGCTGCATAAAACATATGTCTTCCATAATTTCAATAAGTGAACGGTTGATAAAAATAACAAGATTTATCAGCATAATGATGTACTGAATATAAATTTAATTTATAAATTTATAAATTTAATAAATTTTAAATAAACATAATAAGAAAAATATTTCAGAAATAACAGAGAAGTGGGATTTTTTTTTTGAAAGATTGTAAACTAGGACATAGAAGTAGATTACCACCTTTTGAAGCACTTTGCAAATATCTTGCTAATTCAAAAATATGGTTGTAACTCCACTTTTATTATTATTAATATTAATTTAACTGTTTAGTGGTTGTGGATTTTTTCCTGTTTCCTTTGTTATCTGTATTTAAATCTGTAAAAGCAGGAGCTCTAAGAATGAGAGGAAAACTTCATTTTCATTTTATACCAGTTCTGAGAATTTCCATTGTAACTACAGAAGTGCCTTTTCATGCTGCTTTGCACAATGGTGAGCTACTCCTCATTTTGAACACCGTCTACCAGGAGCTAAGGTAAAACTACCCACGTAAACATTTTGTTGATTTTAGGAAACTCTTGATCAAATTTTGTAATCTATATTTGTGCATTTAACTCGGGCATACGTATATGGTGGGATGTGTCTGACAGTAGTGCTGATGTATTGCTGCCTAATATCTTGTCTGTGATTAGGCATTGACTCAATGCTTGGAGTTGGTGACTTCTTAAAGTCCTTTCCAACATAAGTAATGCTGATTCTGTGATGTGCTCTCCTGCATCATGGGATGGTATCAGAGCTAGTGGAATGGCTCACGTGGTTTAACTCTCTTCTGTCTTCCTTAAAATATGTCTGACCCATACAAGCCTAAGAGGTGTCTGACTCATACTATAGCCCATACTGTGCTGAGCATTATGTGGAAGACAGTTGTTTTCCAAAGGCTAAAACCTTGCCTGGCCATGCAATAATATGTAAGCAGTATGGACAGTTGCATGTCCAGGCCAGTGCTGGAGACTTTGTCTTACCGCTACTGATTTTTTTAGTATAGATATAACCTCTGTTGGCAGAGCTATATAGCCACAGATGAAAAACTGTGAGGAACAGGGGGCAAGACTGCTTGGACAGTAAAAATGTAGCAAACATCTGAAATGTCAAATACATATGTGAAGAACAGGAAAATCCATTAATCCATTAAGTCAATAAAGAGATTAATGGACATAAAAGAACCTAAAAGAAATTACAGACAGCTTGGCAGGAGCAAGAGGACTCAAAGAGTGGATACATAGTGGACTAAACTCTTAAGATCCTGGACAAGAGAATTGAGGGGCATAGTTACCTAGTCTATCTTGATAGAGAGAAACAGAACTGCTCTTTGCTCATCCTTGGAAATAATAATTAAAAAAAAAAAAAAAAACCACAAAAAAACAACAACTATGTTGAGATTCTCTATGGTATTTAAAATGGAATTTCAAGTCTAAATTAGTGGCATTGAAATGGTCATCTCACCCTGAATAAGAACCTGTTATATTGAAAAAAAAACAAGTAAGTATAAAGCTTTGCATATTGAACTGCTTTCTTAAAAAAATATATTTTGGTAATTTAATTTTTAAATCTAAAAATGGACTGTGTCCTTCATACATGTGTGTTGAAAACCAGCAATACAAAACATTAAAACTTAAAAAGAGTAAAGCCAACATTAAAATGTTGCAAGAATTTTTTTCTTTTACTAAATACTAAAAATAATACCTTAGTTACCTTAGTTTCATCAGTCAAAGAGGGGCTTCTACCGTCAAATACTTTGAGAGTTCTATTTTGACACATCAAATTCATTTTTGAATCCCTAACGAACTGTCGACTACAAAATTAAAATAAATGTTCCTGAAATAAAAGGTGGTAGAAAGAAATGGAACAGACCTGAACATCTGCATTTTCCATTACTCAAATTATTCTTACCGGCTTTCTGTGAGTGTTTGAATTAAATCTGAACAAGTAGGCAGGTATTTTCCTTATTTTGTACTTTTTTTTTTTTTGTGTTTGCACCTATTATATAGATATACAAGTCTCTTCAAGGAAGGAAACTGGAAAACCTTAAAGACAGTAAGAAGTAGCTCTCTTTTACAGTTACGTACATATATTTGTTTCATTTCCATTTCTTGCCAGTAGAGATGAAAGCCATTCAACAGTGCAACAGTGCAACACAATAACTGGAGAGAAAAACAAAGCTGACCTTTAAGGAGCAATGCATTACTTCGTTGGTAATTACAATCAAACACAGGCAACTCCATGTTAATATTAACTGCCTATCTGGGAGCAACTCTAACTATGGTCTGCAGAACCCTTGCTGTCATCCTGAGGAGGGCTGGCTGCAGTAGCATGATCTTGGACGGCTTCTATAGCACACTGCTAAATCATGTCAACACAATCTATGGATCAGTTAAGGACTTGCCAAACGTTTGTCCTCCTGCAGGCAGTTGCTCTAGCTGCTATGGAGGTGTTACGTGCTTATAACTAAAATGGAGCGACATATATTGTTGCTAAAAGCTGAGAAGAAATAATTCTTTGTGCCAACAGCTCCATAAAGATTCAGTACGTATTAGAATAAAGCTTTCTCATTTCATCTGTAGCAGCATGTATGTACACAAAATATCAGACATTTCTAGATTGGCCATCTGATTTTGGGGGTGATTATACAATCATTGGCACTCTACCAAATATTTGTGCATACAGTACACACGCCAAATGGGTTACACTTTCTCTGGTGATAACTTTTTTTAAAAAAAGGTATATCATTTTTTAGTATATTGTATTTTTAATATAGATTGCAATTATATTTAAATGTTACTATTGTCCTAATAGTAATGGATCTAAAGATATTGTAACACTGGGGTTTTAGGGATGACAACTACAAGAGCAAAAAACCCCAGAAAACAACTGGAAGATGTTTTGGCATTAAGTATCCCAAGATAAAATTGTGAATTTTCAGCACAATTTTGATTTAAACATTACATCCTGAACTCTTCCAAGTATTTTGCTTTAGAAATTACTTTTACCTTCATGGTCATTTATTTCCAATCTATCAACAGTTACCCAAACTGCTGCAACCATATGCATGCAGATTTGATACTGTTTTAGCATTTAGTAGGTGATTTCATGAAGGTAGATAGCTTCTAAGCTGTTACCAACACATTCATGAGGAGTGCTTTTGGAAAGCCTATCTGACTGGCTGGTGTTTTGACAGCTTTTTCACTGGAGAGGCCGATTAGCCAGTGCCAATTTGTCTGCTGTAAGTTCAGTTTGTCTGCAAGGAAACCCTTATTAATTGGCTAGATATACTCTTGGGCAAACAAAATCTTTACCACTTAAGAGCCACCTAGAACTTACTATCAACGAAAAATTAACACTTTGTAGCTAAAAAGAGTGTAACTTCAGCCACAGGACCCCTCAGCCATGAAGATTTTGTTTGCAGATGGTGTGAAGCATCTGTGACTAAGTTTCTGACTGGATATTTTGATTTTGTAAAAATCATAAATACTCTATGTTAGTACAATTCCATGTTAACGTCAGGAATTTGGCCCTAAGATAGGGTCAGATAGAATGAGAACCCTCTTATGTTGGAATAAAAGTTGGTGGATCACAAACAGACAGAAAAAGTGTGTGAGGGCGGTGGTGTTGTTTGGGTTTTTTAAACAAAAAATTTAGCTTTCATGGGTTTCTTTGTTTCTTTGTTTTTCCTTCAAGAGATATTAAATTTCTTGCTCATTTAAAAAGAAAATTATTTTATTTGATTTACAAGATGTTTTCTTCATTGTTCGTTTGAATTTCATCAATAGGGATGAATCATGTCACTCAGCTTTAGACATCTGAAGAGTTAGGCATCTAAAGTTGCCACAGTATAATTTCTCTAAAACTCTCCAACGGGTCACAATATAGTTGTAATTCATATATATGCAGTGCAGTATTTTCATAGAGTGCCCTGAAAGTTCTGCTCTGAGCAGGTTCTTTTGTCTTGACTGATTGAATACAACAAATAACATCAAAGTAGATAACATTAGCTAGTATGTTTATAGTTTAGTAGTATTAACATATTTCAATTTAATTTTCATTTATTGTGTCACAAAAAATAATAATTAAAAAATGTATTTGTAAGATTTATGTGGTTTTGTTATACAGCTCTCCATTTCCTTACTAACATGAATCCTATTGAAATAGCCTGACATTTGGCAGAAACATAGTAAGTCCAGAAATAAGGGTTCAGGTCATAGGAAGGTAAAGCTGAGACATCAAAAAATTTCCAGACTGAACTTTTTTTCTGACAAATAACTCTGTAATCGTTTAAACATTTTTAAAACAAAACAAATCTATGAGGAAATTGCAAAAGTTATTTTGGAATGTAATTTCTTTTATTGAAATACAGGGTGAAAGGACATTTCAGAGATATTTGAATTTTCTATGGAAAATAAATTCCAGGATGTTTCATACAGATCTGGAATTCAAATCAACCAGTTTTCATGTAAATTGACTCTCTAAATGTGCAATGCTTATTTATGCTGTTAATCAATTTTTTAAATTTAATTTTTAAATTTTTTTTACTGACTTCCTTCTTCTGCTATTACTCATCTATTTCAGATATTAAAAACATCTCTCTGCATTGTGCCACTATTTCTGTTCTACAGGCTACTTTCTTGCAGAGAAATAATTAAGAATACTGAATCTTTTTAAACTTATATATGTATTAGCTGTAGAAGTGAGATGAACACAAGTGCTATTGCTTATGCACATCATTCCAGGCCAGGAGTATGCATCTTCAATTAAAATGTCATTTCAGTAGCACTCCCCTATTTAAATAAACAAAGAATTAATTTCTTTCTAAAGTAAGAGGTTGTTTACGAGGTAAGAAAGAAAAACCTGGAAGCCTAAGCTGAGCAGCACCTCAGATGCTGCACTTCCTGAAGAATGTGAGAATAATGTCATGACACAGATCCTTTCTTAGTGATATTCAAAAGTTGGTGTGGCAAAACGATGAGTGGCCATAGCAGATGTATGTGAATCAGTGCACACACAAGCGTCTGTGTGTAAAAATGGATACAGAAAATTCGATAACAATAAACACTGAAGATCTATATCCAGATTTCCAGATGTGTGTTATTTGTTGTCTACATTATGACAGAGCCTAGGATTCCATGCCATGGTCAGGATGTTAGTCTCTAAAATACAGTTGTAAAGTTTCTGGACAAGGTGATTTTAAATGTCTGTTAAGCAATATAAGCTGCAGAAAATTGGATCCCTAACAAAATCATACAGAAATTCACTGCTATTTGGAAATGCCAGACATGGTTATATGTAATGAAGTGCAGGTGATGTTAAAATAATGGATTATTTAAGGTGAAAGGCAACAGAAACTTCTCAAATGCATAGACAAATGCTGATGGGACTTTAGGCTTCTGCTTAGTTACTTCATGTTATTAGATCCATTCTTAATAAAAGATATCATTCATATATCCTGAGGTCTGTAATTTCACAGTGAAGACCAAAAGCATATCACTTTCACAGTCTCCGTCCATACCACGGTTAGTTAGTGACAGCTAATTCTGTTATTTTCCTAGTGTATGTTTCCATTGGAATTCTTGAGATATTCCTCTGCATTGATGAAAACATCATCACTTTGCTACCAATAAACAAAACAAATTATACAATTTCTTCTTACATGCAGTCTCTTACAGAGAACTCCTTTCCAGACATAATTTAAAACCCACATATTTACAGTTCTCTTAACTGCTACATCGCCTTCTTCCAATACTACTGGACTGAGGTTAATTTCCATGAAATAAGAAGTAGGATTTTCCCTGTTTTTCTGTCCCTGTTTTTCCTGAAAAATCTTTTCTGTTTTAATTAATTACACATGCATATTATTAGCGTTCAACTTTCCCTTAACTTCAGATTTCATGAACTATTCATTTGATGTGCATTATTTTTTTTTTAGAAGAAGAAATTGTCCCACAGAAATTCTAAAAGAAATAGACAGTTTTAAACTTTCTTGGATGCAATCTTGATGCACATCGATTTAAGCAATTTTTTATTTTATGTTAGTTTGTAGAGAACCATCAAAATAAAATAAAATATTTTTTTTTAAAAGTAAAATAAAATAAAATACCCACCAAAACCTCTTGGAATAACTGCCTGCCCTGAAACTTTGCCTACATCTTCTTTTAAATACAGTTTACCTAAATTTGAATTTCTGACTTTTAAATACAAACATCACTTATTTGACTCAACATTATATTTAATTGACTCCTTTAGGCATGTCATGCCATGTGCAGTCTAAGAAGGTGTCTGCTGATCTTCCAAAATGTTACATATCTTTTTTACTTTAATTCAGAAGACAGTTTATATAGGAAAATCACATGCATGATATCTATGAAAAAGACAGTGGTGCTTTCTGAAATGGTAATTTTCTCAAACCGCTAATGTGCATTTTTTCATTTTTGAAGATAGCATGAAAAAATGACTTAGGTGAGGGGTTCATTTACTTCAGTGTCTGTGTCTGATATGTCCACTAATAAATATATAAATAATTTAAGCAGAAGATAAGTAGACAGGGAAAATAACTAAGCAGAGTTTTGTCACTTCCAGAAATCCACAATAATTTTTTTCTGAGAGTAAGGATTGTATTCACAATGAACTGCTCATGCATTTATACTTAGTTGTCGTCCAGAGTCTGAGTTCCATGGCTGCAGCATGGCATGAAAAAAGATACTATTATGTGCATAGTAAATGCAATGTTTGAATATTTTATTTGGTTTCTTTTTTTGTCCTTTGTTGCCAGAAGTTCTGAGCAAATATTTCTTATTCACCCTTTTGAATCTTTAATGACTTTATGTTCGTCTTTCATATCCCATCTTTGATCATCCTTGTCATGATTGTCTCTACCTTTTTTCTAGTTCTAAAACACCCTGTTAGAGAGGAGGTGATCAGAACTACAAATGGTATTCAAGACAGAAACAAATTATAGCATATATAGCAGAAGCCTGATGATATTTTTATTTTATTTCCAGTTTCTTTCCTAACCACTTGTAAAATCTCTTTCCCCTTTGACTGCATTAAACATGGAGCTGACATATTTAGAGACTCTACAGTAGCTCCAGTATCTTTTACCTGAGCAGTGATAAATAATTTAGAGCTCCCTAACTCTTTTCCTGATTTAGTTCTGATTACAAATTCTAAATTTAGGATTTCTTTTCCTTTCTATATTTTCTCTAGACTAAGATGAGAAATGCACTGACACTTAAATTTATGCGGCATCACAGAGGGTCACATCTCTTTGTTGGCTCAATTCATTTGGTAAATGTCTTCTGTTAACTTTTAATAACTTCTTAATTGAATTTGTTTAACTTTTTATGGGTCTTAAATCAGAATATATTTTGTTTGGATAATAAACTATAATATTATAAATATTTCTATATTTTTTCCTCCATGCTTGCCTAAAATATACTTCAGACGCCAAACTAAATCTTGAGGGTAGAGCAGCTGTGAGATATGCTAAATGCATACTAATGTAAAAGCAGAACTCTTACTGTATTAGAATTTTAAAGTGAAAAATATAAATAAATATGTATGCATACATATATGTATGTATATATAGATACATATGCCATATGTATCTATACAGAAATGAAATGAACTGTGGTTTTATTTACATAGTTTGCAGCAAAGACTATATTAATTTCTGAGGATAAATTTATCTGAAAGCTAAAGTAAGATTCACAGGCAAAATGGCAGACTAACTAAACAGGTAATTAACAATGTAGAATTTTCTTCATTTCAAATTATGTGTTCAAATGCAAACATTTCCTTCATATCAGGATATTAGAAGATTTACTGCTTCTTATCAAAGAAAGGGCCTGAAGGTCAGACAGGGAGCTTTTGGTACAAAAACATATTTTGCTATATCCGATACTCACAGTAATGTCCACAGATGCCTTAAGATGATCACTGTCAGAGCTACGATTTAGCACTTTGCGCACAAGTACAACAAATGGATCATACAGTTGTTACTGGCCAGATCTTTTCTTTTTTTCTCTGAATAATTTATAATAGACTAAATTCTAAAGGAGTGTAAACTGTAAGAAGAAATACATAAGAACAGGGTATGAGGTGTGCACAGAGGATATGAGGCATGCACAGTCTTTTGAGTTTCAGGTCAATAAAATATTACATTAAAAATTAAAAGTTAAAGCAATACATATGACCAGGATGTTTTCTGACTGCATATGTGACTACATCACTGTACCTTTAAAATTTGGAGATACAACACACAATTTTAATCAGCTACATGGTCAAGTATTTGTCCTGGATACTAAGTTTTAGTCACAAATCTGAAGACTGTGTTGTCTGGGGTGCTATTATTAACTGATATGGAAAACTAGATTTTTTTGTTCAAGACCTTTGTAAGATTTACAATGACAATGATTAGATAGACTTTTATAGGAAAATCTGTGTTAAGATATATAATACCACTGAAATGTTTAGCAAAATCAGGTTTAAATTATTGTAGGAAAATGTCATAAAATAAGAAAAATTTCCACTAAATAATCTGACATAAACATTTTGAAAATCTTTGTAATATTTTCTCTACTGACGTACATTGTTCAAAGTCAAAAGCAAATGTGATATTTTAAAATTTTAAAATTATAAAGCTCAGTAGATGTTAATAAAATTTCTGTGAGAATTCTCTTCATTGAAATTAAAATTAATTCTTAATCTCTTTTGGGGAGCTAAACTCTTAAAAAAATTATTTATAAAGCAGAAAATTCATACATCATAGCTTTTATTTAAACAAATGGTCCTCTATCAAAAAAATGTAAAGTATACAGAGGGAAATATATAGATCATAACCATTTTTTATCTGTCCCAGAAGGTAAATGACATGGCACAGACTGCATTCATATGGCCAAAATAGCTTCAGAAGACGATACCTTGTCTGCCCTGAGCCATGCCTGGGCATTTTCTAAGAGCATTATTGTGTTGTAGTCTAAAACTCTGTGTGGGATCATGCTGACATTTTAAACGGCATGGATGTTATGCTATTGATTAGTTCAAATCACTGGTGTAGGTATAGCTGCAGCATCATCATGAGATGTCAGTATATCAGAGATACAGGTGAAAGTAGCTTCCAAGAAAAGTGAGAAAATAATGTTTTGGTAAAAATCCTGGAGGTTTGCTCTGGGATTCACTTTGGTCAGAATTTGCTTTAATTGGAGATTAAGATATGCTAATTTTATAAATATTTTGTGTGTGTGCGTGCATATATGTGTATATATATATATATATATACACACACACACACTGTATTTATAGATACAATCTATTTTCCCCCAGATATTTAATCTTGGAGAAAAAGTAGAGGGAGGGGATTCATAACCTCTTAACAAAGTAAAGATGTACACATTCTCAGCTTCCCTTTTGGAGAAGCATGAAGGGCTGGGCGGTTTACAAAATTTAAGTATTTTGCAAATATCTCATCACAAGATGAGAGAAATTACAAGGCCATACAAGAGGAGATTCAGCCAGAACAGCACCTTGCACTTTGCTTCCACAAAATATACCTCAAAGTACATTAAAAAATATAACTGTGAAGTTATTAAACATTTAGGCATCTTCTTTAGAGAGATTACCTCGTTCTTACTTTGACTCATAAAAGAGTAAAAGATCATTTGCTTATACTTAGCAGGTGTTTAACTTCAATGCATACCAAATATTTATTAACACTAAGGTATCCACAATACTTGTTTCTGTCATGCTCCTGGGGAAAAGACATCACTTAAAAAATATTCTTCCACACCTTTTAATTTTAAAATACTCGATAAAAGGGAAATGGAGTAACTTAAGTTGGGACACTGATGTTAGCTGAGTTTGAATTGCAGGCGGAAAGTCATGAATTAGTTGAAAATTCCCTCTACCTGTCACCCTGATGGTAGGTATGAGGGTCTTGGTTTAACCCGAGATCGCCTTGCAGGTCTTACATAGGATGTATTGTGTGGCTTCACAGCCAGACGACGCCAAAGCCACACACCCTGACATGCTGATAACAGCCTTTCAGAAAGCCACACACACACAAAGAGAGTTTAAAAGCCTCTCCCTCTCTCTGCTCTGACAGACTCATTTTGCTCAAAACGGTCCTTGAGTGGCAGTAACTTTGGTCACCAACTTTAACAAGAAGAAGTAAAAATATAAAAAAATTGTTGACAGAATTATGACTTCCCCCCATGCACTGGTATAGAATTAACTAGCTATTTCATCTCCAACCAAGGTGTCAATTTCAGTTGGTCTTCCTCATAAAAGAACATATATTTTAACTGGTTTAATTTTTTTCCCTCTTTCTATTAATAGTTCCTGACAGATACTAAAGTGGAAGCTGTGTCATGTAAAAATTGCTTGTGTTGCTTAAGTCTTCCCATTATTGCAATGTTGTGACTCCAGGTTTTCCCATTGTTTCAGAAACTGATAACGGTTGCCGCCTGAAGGGCTTGATATATTTTGGTTGTAACACAAAGGCAGGTATAATGTTGCCAAAATCTCTAGGACACATCACTGAGAAAGAATGCAGGGGTTTCTCACAACAATAAAGACCATAGGAAGAAGATTGAGATAAAAACACAGGGATGAATTTTGGTGGTGTGCGCCACTGAAAACCTTCGATTTTTTGTCCATGTGGGGACAAAGTACAGAACCCCGTGAAGAAATCAGAAGCCAACCTTTGCAACTGTTTCCACAGTGCTGATCTAGTAGTATGCATAGCCAAAGAATTAAACAAAGGCCTTCCTTCACCTACACAGGGGATCACGCAGCACGACCCGGCACAGTACAAGCCATAACCCTGCTTGCAAGTGGGAGGTAATGTAGGAAGTGAAGTGTTCAGCGTCAAATCTGCTTCTGCCACTTCTCTTTTGTTTTATGCCAGGTGAGCTCTGTCAAACCCTTTATGCACCCAACAATCATTTATTAATGGTCCAGTATCAGGCCAAATCCCACATGCAGGTTCGGATTACTTGCTTGTGGCAACTTGCAGTTTTTGGTACCAGCCTGTCCACAGGAGTCTTTAAAAGCAAAAAGTCTTTACTCTTTGCCTTTTCAAGCTGCCTTGACAGCTGTTTTACAAACCTTTTGAGACAAATTAGGCAGGCATAGTCATCTATGGGTTGGATCCAGACAGCACGCTGCCTGTTGAATTTGCTGAAATCCTGCTTGCATAAAGTAAAGGAAATATTAAATGAGTAACTGTTCCCAGTTTCAATGTTTTCCACGTGCCATTGAAATCCATCTAGAATACTAGGAAAAAAATGCACTACTCAGTTTGGGGTGAGAGGAATAAAATCTAATTTTTCAATCTTAGTATTAACATACCTGTTTATACTTGGAATTTAAGGGACCATGTCCAGAAAATGTCTAGACTTCATAGTCCAGTTACAATATTAGTAATAATATGAACATTTATCAGGGATAGTATCATTGCAACAATATTTAGCTGTGTAGACATAATATAGGTGGAGATAAAACAAATATGCCATATACACATGTATGTGATATAAATGCTTCTTTACTAAAAGTTGTCATATTTCTATATGATTTTTTTCTCATTGCCTGTTCTATAGTGAGACCAAGTTTCAGAAAACATGTGAATACTGTGTGAGAAAAAAATAATTTCTCATGATGTTTCAGAAGGAAAAAAAAATAATTTGTTTAATTGTCTTTTGTCTCAGCCACCTGGAATGCTGTTCACCCTTATGGTAACTGCAGAATTTACTGTATTACCTGAAATACTATGTTTTCTGGTTTAATTTACTATATTGAGACATGTTATAGAACAAGAATGTAAAATGATAAGTATGACTTTGGTATGTGTTATTTCACATCTTACTTCTTACGTTTATGTACTCACCATTCCTTTCCCTCTCAACTGCAATCTGTAGCACGACTTTTTGTTTCTGCTAAAAATGCTTCTTTAATTAGTAAGATTATTTCATTTCAGAGATGACATTATCTAAGCAGTGGAGTATGGGAAGTGAGAATTTGATTCCTGCTGTGTACGCCTGCACTGAACTGTGCAGTTTTGTGGAGATATCTGAGCTACTCTGACACAACCCAAGCAATGTAACAATGTCAGTGTGTTGCTGAGCCAAGGCTAATTAGCTTCACTACTTGTAAGGCTCAGGTACAACAGCTGTGTAGTGTAAGCAATTGCTTTTAATACATAGAAATTGATATCACCCTTTTCTGAGGATAGAACTTTATTCAAAATGACATATTCTGTGGTGGTTTCTTAAGAATGAACATTTCTATCTCAATAAATTTTTATTATAAGTTTTAATTTGTGCAGCTCTTCTTTTACAAGATGAGGGAAGAAGGGACAAATTTAGCCGAGATAAAGTGACATTCAGACTAATATCACCATATGACCCTGAATTATTCAGTACACCTGTATCCAACAACCCAGGACTAGTCTGGGTATCACTAACACAGAATGAGGTTTCACAGTATAAACATACCCTGAAAGACTCTCTGTTAACACCCAAGAGGAGAAAATGGATGTGTCTTCCCAGGGTGGTGTAGCAAGATCATGTTGGAGCTGGGAGAGAGCCTGGCTCCTGAACTGACACTCTCATTCTGTGTCTCAGATGAAATGCGATACACATTTTCAAAACATTTAGAACCAAAATAAACAGCTGTGGAAAATTACTGATTATACTGTTTTTAACCAGATGGCTAAAGTATCCCTCTCTCCCGTCTGCTGTAAGTGGCACTCAGATTAACAACCATATTTATTAAGAAACAAATTTTCATTCCTGGAAAATTATCACAGAAGATATATAACAGCATTTTGAATTAATTCTGTATCACCAAGGGTGGTATAATTTTCCTGTACTAAAAGTGCTAGTTTTACTCCCTTTCCTTTAAATATATTCATTTACTAACCATTCTGTTACCTTTTTTTCCTTTGTGTTTCTTTGCTATTTGAGAATAGAGAACTGATCTTGTTTTCATCAGTGCTAGTTTAGAATTCAAAATAATTTATAGAGTTTTACAGGATTTTATTTTTTACAGGAATGTCAGAATGAATCATCATCGATTAGTGTGAAAAGTGACTTTGGAACAGGAATTTGATTTTAGAAGCATAAAGTATTCGTATTTGCTTCTCATTATCAAGATGGGTGGAAAAAGAGCTTTAGATTGAAGTCATCATTAAATACCTCCAGAAAAAAAGGCCAGTAATAGTTCAGTTTAAAAGCATTTTGATATGTCAATTATTTTGTGACCCTTGCACATATTTAGTAGTTTTCTTCCTTAGCTGGTATTCCTCCATAAACTACATACATTTATACCCTCTAAGACACATGAATTCCATACTTGTTTTGCCTCAAAATTGAAGACCGAATAGTACACCTAAATATTACGGCTTGGTTGCCCCTGGTTTGTGACCACGGACAGGACTGAAAGGCATTTTTTTTTCTTTCAACTACCTAGTTTCACCTCATAACAATTGGGAAGTGGGCTAAATATAGGGAAGATAGAGAAGGATAAGAAATGAAGAAAGGAAAAATAAAAGTAAATATTTAAGATAATGTACTGTGGTAAACAAAGGAACAATCAGCTTTGATGCCTGACATTTGTGGGATGTGGGTAAACTCTATTTTGCCCACTTCAGCAGCAAATGAAATGTGGTTCGTACATTTACCCACTCTCTCCATGCACTTGCTCCTCCTCATGCATGAGTGTGTGACTATCTTTTCCCTCAGCACCTTCATTAGCTACACAGAGAAATGAAGTACTTTCACTCTCTTTTTTCTCTAGAAGCAGAAATAAATTTCAAATTGGTCCGGATAGAAGCACTCAGTCCTAAGGTAATATAATTTTCCTACTTCTTCACCAAACACCATGGTTTCTGTAATATTAGAAAGAGACTTGTTTATATTGGCTCCTCATTGCACTCAGAAATTATTTTTTGCAACTTACATTATGTAAAAAGACTCTACTATGAATTTGTGCAGAGGCCTATATGAGTGTGATACCAAAAATACACCCTAACATGTATTTGTAGAAATCCTTGTGTGACTATGAGTCATACTTTTTCTTCATCCCACTACTGTCTTTAAAGGAAATGCCGCAATAATTTTTCATTGTAGGTGTTATAGTTAATGACAATTTATTATCAGCAACTAGTTAAAAATGGAGAAATCTATAAAAATTCAGTCCTTCATCCATGTCTGGTGTATACCCAGACATTACCTACACAAATTTAAAATGTAAATATATAATGTAAAGTTAGAAAACACTGAATCGCTTCAATTGATATCATCCACAGATGCATCACATAGATTCATATATATATATATATATATATATATAATTCATAGAACTTATGATTTATCAGATCATATCTGCTTTTCTAGTAGGTTTTTCAAGAAGATTCGGTAATTTAGGTTTTGGTTGTTTGGTTTTTTTTTGTTTGTTCGTTGTTTTTTTTTTTTTACTGGCAAAGTCTATGTTAGATTATGCCAATTAGATATGAAATAAGACTGGAGGGCTGCTAATATATTGTGAGAGACAATGTGTAAAAACAGGCCTGCAAGAAACACAGACTTAGAAAAACAGCCTGAGAAAGAGATAAAAGTTAACAGGGGCAGTGGAGGCCCTCTGAGCTAAGGAATGTGTCAAACACAAGTAACGAAACTATAGTCACATGGTGGATAGTGTGGAGGTCGAAGCTGATAAGGCTGCCCAAACAACACAAGATGCAGCTGGAGTGGGGAGTCTGGTGGAGACAGGACAGTTCTGCTCTGGTGCACCTAGGCAAATTTCAAGGGCCATCTGTCCAGTGAATGACCTTTGCTTCATTATCCACAAAATGCGTGTGAAGGTTAACACCCTTGAATATGCTAACGATGACTAGCAAGATCATGCTAATTACATCATCCCATGAAACACCTTACCCTTCCCCGTACATGGGATATGTAGGTATGTGGGTTGACCTAGGGTACAGACACAGAGAAAATGTATATAAATCAAAGCAGGGAAAAGAGGGGTGTAGGGGGCCCAGAGAGTGAGGTAAAGCGAAGACAGATGCTTCTTTGAACCCTCGCTGGCAGGAATGACACAGGAGCCTAGGCCAGTGATCTCTATTCCTCTATACCCTCCTTCTCCCTCCTTTACTTTTTCCCCTTTTCCTTCACTACCATTAAGAAATGCAAGGCATACTGTATTGCTTGCCACAACTCATTATATACTTATGCAATTATCGTGTGTCCAACTAGTACATTGTGGAAAGTTAATAACTGTTTGGACTTTGAGACTTGTCTCACCATTGTCTGCTTTGTTAGGGATTTACAAGTCTGATTCACTTGTCTCCCTCATCTGAGTAGGACATGACATATATATATAAAATATTTTCTCTAAATACATTCAGCAGGCAGCTTATCAAAATGCTTTGGGTGAAATAAATGTCTACATTGCTACAATGAGACCTTCCCTATTCTCTGACCCTGAAGAGAGGTACCATAACACAGCCCATATCTGTATGGCTATACCCTTTTTCATTCCAGAAAAAGAAAGGATTATTCATACTGCTGTTAATAACAGCTCTTGGCCTCTGTGTGTCCCCACCAAGCTCTTCTTGAGTTTGCCTGAGAGTGCACTTCTTGCTTCTTGCTATGGTAAAAGGTATGTGTTAAGAGGCATTTGAGCAACTGAGCAGTCTGACACTGCGTATGAACAGGTCTCCAGACCTGCTTAGTTTATTAGTATAAATGTATAAATGTAGCCAAAAGGACCATTATCATCTTTTTATTAACTATAACGAACTGTATTTTAACACTTTATCATTTTCCCCAGAGTTGTACAGCTTCTGTACTGAGGCTTCCGTAGAAGAAAAACAACCTAGTTATTTTATTATGTACCAGGTAGAAGTAGAGAATATCAATGTATCAATTTTTTTTTTCTGTTATGAAAGATGTATAAAAAAGGTAAAAGAATAGACAAGTGCATTGTGATCACAAGGACCAATTAAAACCCTATGTCAGTAGCATACTTAAACTAGATTTTTCCCCCCTTTCTGAAGTGGCTTCAGATAGTGTTCTACATGCTGATGTGGGGTAGAAATTCATAACCTAAAAGCCACAGAAGATGTATCTGAAGAACTGCTCTGACTGGTTTAGTGTTTGGGAAGAGCAGGTCAATGACACTTGAAGAAGACTATCTCCAAAAAAGTATGAGAAGTACTGACTTCCTTACAATACTATTTCAGACATCAGATTCTAACCTCATATTTTCCAGGGAATATGTTAACTTAAGAGAAGTTAATGTTATTTCAAAGGAAAAAACCCAAAGCAATGTAAAATGACCTCAAAATCTTTCATTCAAAACTGTATGTGAAAAAAAAAAAGAAGCTTCTGTGAGAGTACGCTAGACATTTTTAAGCCTTCCAGAGTGTTCATATTTTTGGGGTATTTAACATCAACTTGCTGAGCATAATTAAAGTATTTATGTGTTTATTTAATTTACCTTTATTTTTGGTGATAACTCTGTGACATAATACTGGAATTCAGTTATAACAGAAATAAATATCTAATCAGACAGTAAACTTTTTTTGTACTACAGAATAGTATAAATATCTTCTACCATAATTAATTTTGTCTTTAAATAAATCCTCTTCATATAATGCTTAGGATTTTGATTATGCTATTTCATTATATATGAAATATTAACATCTGCAGACAAGCTGTGTTTTTCCTGAACTTACATGAAAGGGCATTGCAGAGATGGGAAATTCATTCTGGTTAATTGGTTTTTTTTTTTTTATATACTGTCCTAGATACACAGGACAGGACAAAGAAAAGAATTGATGTCTTTCAGAGTTTATCGCGAAGTACTAAAGCATAACTGTGCTAGATAGCCAAGATCAAGCAATGGTGTTAACATATTTTCTCAGAGGAAACATACAATTAGGAGATTTGCACGGTCCCACCTCTCCAGCCTGTCCAGGTCCCTCTGGATGGCACATCCCTTCCCTCCAGCATTTCCACCACACCACACAGCTTGGTGTCATCAACAAACTGATGAGGGTGCACTCAGTCCCCCTGTCCGTGTCTCCAACAAAGATGTTAAACAACACTGGTCCCAATACCAACCCTTGAGGAATGCCACTTGTCACTGCTCTCCACTTGGGCATGGAGCCATTGACTACAAGTCTTTGAGTATGACCATCCAGACAATTCCTTATCCACAAAGTGGTCCATCCATCATTTAAAAAATTATTTGTAAATATGAGAAAAATACAAGCATGCTGAATCATTTAAAGGTATCTCATGGACAAGAAGTAGTTTTGTCAATAATTTAATTTACAAAATTTTAATATATTCATTGAAAACAGAATCAGTCTACAAACACCATTCACACACAAAAAAAATTATGAGTATTTCAATGTTATAGCAATAGAAAATTCCATTTATCTAGGCCATGGTGTAAACTCTTAAACAGAAAAACACTTCTCAATCTAGTTGA
This sequence comes from Athene cunicularia, assembly GCF_003259725.1. Lineage (NCBI taxonomy): Eukaryota > Metazoa > Chordata > Aves > Strigiformes > Strigidae > Athene > Athene cunicularia. The sequence goes on along the minus strand of NW_020799091.1, from coordinate 59,473,711 downwards.
GAGATCTACTAGAGTACACTGTTCAGTTAATGTAAGATAACTTTTTTCTTTACTTTTTCCAATGTTAATAAATTACAAATAATAGTGTTGCTGTTACCCTTGGGATAATATTGCTGTTTATCCTGATATTTCCTGATAGTAATCTGCACTTAATTTCTCCTTGTACATTAAATAATTTCTCTTGCTTTCTGGAATTCAAACTCTTTGTAAATGAGGAAAAAATAGGTTTAATTTTCCTCTTTCATTTTAATCAGTGTTTAGTCATATGAATTGCACAAAGGCAGCCTGGAATTCTGGTGAAATGTTCTACAGAGCATTAAGGCAAACTGTAGACTACAGTTTAGAATGACTGCAATTTCTCATTTTTGGAGGGTTTCTTCATTATGGAGAGGTAAAAACAAAAGGATAACCCAGGAAACTTTTATTTGATTAAAATCTTAGCAGCATTTGGAAAGTGCATTCAAAAATATGGAAGTTTCATAAGCTCATACATAAACATAAATGTACATATTTAATTTCTGATGATTCCTGCTCATAGTAGATCAATAAATGACATTATGAAATGTGTTTTGATTACTTATATACATGTAAAAAGCCTGTTAATTTTGTGAATTTCCTGGTTTGGGTTTTTTGGTAGCAGAGGAGGGGACTACAGCAGTGGCTCCTGTGATAGGCTTTCTGAAGCTCCTCTGGCTCCAACTCGGACCCACCTTTGCACTATGGCTGGACCAATTAGCTGCACCTGTGTGATAACCTATTGCAGAAGGGAAACCTGAGAGTAGCTGTGGGAGTGGTGAGGACTTGCAAGGAGAACATCTGTGCATACACTGAGATCAGTGGAAGAAAAGAGGAGAAGTGGGGGAGATGTGCCAGAGCAGAGACTCCCATGTATCCTGTGGTGAGATGGCAGGACTATCCCCCTGCCACCATGGAGGTCATGGTGGAGCAGACATCGATTTGCAGCCTGTGGGGAGATCCACATTAATGAAGGTGACCGCGCCTGAAGAAGGCCAGGACCCCATGGGGAGGAGTGCCCTGCTGTTGCAGCACTGGGAGGATTGCAACCTATGGAGGTTACCCACACACCCGTGGGAGTGACTCATGTTGGAGCTGGTTTGTGGAGGACTGTCTCCTGTGAGAGGGGGACCACGCTGGAACAGGGGAGGAATGTCGGAAGTTTCCCCTACCCTGAGGTGGAAGAAGCAGCAGGACTGACTGCACCCCCATCCCCTGTCCCCTGAGCTGCTGTGGGAGGGGAGGTAGAGGTATCAGGAGCAAAGCTGAGCCTGGGAAGAAGGGAGGGGTGGGGGAAGGTGTTTTCAGGATGTGGTAATGCTTCTCACAGTCCTACTCTGTTAAATGGTGGTGTTGTTAGTGTCTGTACTAAATTTATATCCTTTTATTTCTTCCCTTAACAAGCCTGGGTTTTGCCTGGGTCTTAAAGAATGAGTTCATCCCTCTTTGTCCTTATCTCAAGTTCCTGAGTCTTTTGTTTCCCTACTTCTCAGCACTGGGGGGAAAGGGGGAGTGAGCAGTGTCTGCTTATTTTCCCCTTCTCAGTGGTGGTGGGGAAGGGGATAGTGATGATCAGTTGCCCTCTGAGCTCAAACCAAGACTGTGGATTAGAAAGGAAAATTGTAAAAAATTTGAAACAACATTATCAGAAGTATTTTTTCTTTTTTTCTTTTATTCTTTTTTTTCTTTTATTCTTTTTTTCTTATTTTTTCTTTTCTCTTTTTTTTTTTTTTTTTTTTTTTTTTTTGTATTTTACACTTCATATTGCCTTTATAAACACACTCTTTGTATCAACAAAAGGGAAAAAAATGAAAAAATGGCTTTAGCATCCTGTTTTACTACCTTCCAAGAAGACTGGAACAGTAATTGTTAAATAAATGTTGACTGGAATGCTTTGATATTAGCATGATCAACAAAACCAGATTATTCTCATTAATAATAATCAAGTTTATTTAAATAATATTTGTGGAAAGTAAATTTAATTTTATATTGTATAAGTGTAAAGATAAACAATGTTTTATGCAACCACAATAAAATAATGCAGCACTGAGGAAGCTATATGGAAGCACTATGGCATATAACTTGAAAAATGCAACTGTCCTATGTCTATTCCCTTAGCACATGGTAAATATGAAGGTATATGGTCTGTATTTTAAGACAAGTTAAGGATAATTGGAATTTGACATGGACTAAGAGTATGCACACAGCTACTGAACTCCTCAGAAACATGAAGCAGTAATTTGATTTATTTTTTAATGCAGAGACTAACTGTAGATCATAAAAATGTTCTTTAATAATGGTAGCTTCACTACAGCTGTTCCTTATCTACTCCAATAATTCTTTCTTCATTCATCTCTAGAGATTCATAAAGGTAATGGCTTCATTAAAAAGCTTTAAATTAATTATTTTTTTGTACTTGGTGATGACCACTAAGATGAGAATATCTAACAGTTATGAGTTAGCAGAAAGAGAGTACAAAATCCACCAACTATATATGGCTAAAATCTGTTAATTTTTCAGTGGTTGACCAATGAAAATAGAAAATATAGCTAAATAAACATATTTAATAAAATTATTTCACATATGAATGAAATGTCTCCATTAATTCTACTCTTGATTCTGTTAGTGGTTTCTGCATGACATTCTTGTACTCAATTTACACTTCATGTCTGCATTAACAGTATTCCTATCCAGCTGCCATTACATTACAGTTCAAAACTGGCACCTGACAGTCACTCTTCCTTGTTAATAGTTATTTAAATATCAAATTCATAGTGATGAGTCATTAAAAACTCCATCTGAGTTGTGATTGCACTCCTCCACAGTGGAAGAGCTCTCTGTGCCTTCTGAGACATCTGTTTCTGGCTTTGTCTTAGTAGTGGACAATGTGGAGGTGGATTCCAGCTATTGGGTGAAGCTCAGCTGATCTACACTGGATGTTAAGCTCATCCACAGGCTCCAAAATTTATCACCTATCATACAAAAAATTTCTTGATCTTACCTTAGCAGTTAGCTGACTGGTATATTGAGTCCTCAAGTGCATTAAACACTTAAGCCCCAGAGATTCTTCTGAAAAAAGTATTGAAAATTTCCACTGTTAACTTTATAGATATGCCTTATATATGCCAAAACTCTGTCCTTTTAAAGCCTAAGTTATGTAGAAGATTTAAAAATACAAGCATATTTTTGATCACATGCCTGTATGTTGGGGAAGATTGTGTATTCCCATTGTTATAGATGCTACCCTCTGAATTCCAAACCCATATTGTCCAGAGGAAAGGCTTACTAAATGGTCAACATATAATGCTAGATGAAATGAGTATGTAGGTCTGAGTGAAAATAGAAACAATAATGACGTCTGTATATATTATATGAAGTCATAATAACAACGTTTGATGACTTACTATTTTTTGAACTTCCTTATTATTTTTTCTTATGACCCTCTTATCAGTTATTTCAAGGCACACCTGTACTCCTGAGCATTAAAACAGCTCTTTATGGAAGTAAAGTCAAATATAAAGGGAAATAATGTCTGCAGAATATAATGCAGGAAAAACAGGCTTTATTATATTGTCACCTTCTGATAGGATTCTATATGTCAATGTATTGACAATTGGTTATCTGAACTGTTACCAAAAAATATCTTAAACATGATAAATTGTTAATAAGTAAACTTCAAGTAGACCTGCCCTATAGCATGTATCTCCATGTCAAGATTACCAGTTTATTTTCTGGGGAGCCACTGTATTTTTTCTGCAAGGAACAAATACTTTTTTTTTTTTTTTTTCATAATGTAAACTTTGTATTTCAAATTGTATTTGCATAACGATGAATCCTTATCCTTTCCACTCACCACAAATTGCTTTTTTGTTTATGACTTTCTCATCTGTGGAAGAAGTATCGATTCCTTATTTGTGAAATAGTAAAAGCTCATTTAAAAAAAAAAAAAAA
>NW_020799091.1:59398877-59469695 GCF_003259725.1 Athene cunicularia | reverse complement strand
AGACAAAAGTTAAGAACGCTTGTACTTTTAAACAATTTTTGAAGTCTGTCATGTTTTCATGTTTACTGTGAGTCACTAGCTTAACTTTTACAACTTGGTATAGTGTATATTACTCCATAAAACATTAACTTGTATAGAAAATTTCCAAAAGAATCTATTTTTTCTACAGTGAGCGTAATATTTTGAAAATATTTTTGACACTAAGATGTTATGAAATTACTATATTAATTTTCTAAAGTAGCAGTTTAGAAATTCGCACTTTTTTCTCTCATGCAGGCAAGTAAGAAAATTAACTGTGTCAGTTGTCCAAGTAATTTAGGTTTATTAAAAAAGAAAGAAAATCTCAATCTTATAAAGTTTTATGTTATTTCTGTGAAATCAGTTCAGCAAAACAAAAATGGACTTCCAGAAGAAAATAAATTCTATTTGCCATCAAGTTGCAAGTTTGAAGCTATTTATCTGATAACTGGATTTCAGTTTTTAGTGGGGTGGAGAATAATTTCAAAACACCCAGAATATCTCTTGTCAATATAAGAAACAATCAGAATTTGAGATTAGAGAGAGCATGTGTCTTCTATCCCACAAATTACCACATTTCCACACCTGTATTTTTACCACTTAACAAGTTTATAATCCTTCACCCCGTCAGCAAAGACAGTGATTAATTTCCTGCAAAGATTAAGAAGGTAAATATTGTTGTCTGTGTCGTTTGTAATAACAAAAAACTCCAGCAACATAAAAATCAATCTTGAGTCATAGGCTGGCACTGCACTGGATAACTAAAAGGTTATCATCTCTGGAATGAGAAGATCCAGAGGAATACCATTGTGTGAATACATGGAACAGCTGAACAACACCCACTGTATTAACAATAAACTGTTTATTAACTGTTCTACCTCACCTGGTAGAAAATGAAATTAATGAACTCCTTAAATATTAAAAAAAAACCAAACAAAACCCAAAACAAACCAAAACAAACAAACAAACAAACAAAAAACAACAACAACAAAAAACCCAACCCACAAAATAGTAAGTGCATCTCATTTATTAAAATTATTAAAATAATGATGTGCCTGATCATTTTGCCGTTTGCTGAGGCCAGGAATGTTCATGTTTTAGTGCAAAACCTGAAGTATTTAAATTTAAAGCATTTGTTTTGATGATTCTGTGCTTTCGTCTTTCCTTCAAGCTTAAACCAAAGACTACTCAACTCCATAAGTATTATGCCAGGTCTCATCTCTCAAGACAAACTAATATTTTGTCACTAGTATTTGTCACACTGATTCTGTGCCAGTTCTACAGTGGAAATCCCTCTGGTGACAGTGATGCATAACTTTTCTGCTCTCCTTGGATGTTGCAGTCAAAGCGGGAAGTGTATGCAGGGCAGGAAAAGAACAAGCACAATGGTAAACACAATGATAAATAATTATGTGTCGTCAATATTATTACTATTTCTGCCATGAGTGATTTATTACACATAATATTTTGTACAAATGGCACTTTTAAAAATAAAAGGGGAGAATGGACAACAAACAAAATTATATTCTTATTGCAACAATAGAAATGCAAACAAGGTACAAAATTAATCTTGCCTCATTGGTGTTATACTGGAGATAAATTTTGTTCCAGAGAGAAAAAAGCTCCACTGCTTTTGAACTACCTTGTTGTATGCTTGAGTTAATAAAAAATAGTGAAGTGATGAATAATAAAGATAAATAGAAGAACTTCCTCAGTGTTTTCATTGTTTGTTTGGTTGGTATTTTTTATTATTACACATTTTATATAAGCTTTTATTCCATTTCTACTGTGAGAGGATTTTATACTAGGATTGTAACAAATGTAAAATGTTAATAAAATTCACACAACTGCTAGATTTTCTATTCTACTTAGAGTAGATGCCTCTGTCTTACAGGGGGTCCTAATGCCTTAGCCAAAAAACATGGGGTTGTGAGCATCATTGTAACTCATGGGCACAAATCTTGATGCTGTTTCTTTGCCTACCTCTGGTTTAGAAAACAGTTATTTTACTATCCAGACTCAGTGATGCTTCTTGAACAAAGCTTATGTCCTTAGAATTTTTACTGGGGGTACATATGTGTATATGTGCATATGTGTGCCTGTGTTTGTGTGCATGCATTGGGGAGTGTCGGAGTGAAAGAATTTCACCTGGAATTAAGTTATTTGTGTTGTAATTCTCTACTGTTATAATCATCTATAATTCTGACCCCAAGCACACACTTCTATGTATTTACCTGAATATATATTTGTCTGAACAAAGAGTGCATAAGCAAACCCTGATTAATTTATGAATAGGACTGAACCACTGTGTGATTTCAGATATATGGAGTTAAATCCAGAATAATTTCATAGGCTTCAGAAGACTTATTCTTGACTGACACTGTTGCAAGTGAGGGCAGCATCTAGTCTGAAAACTTTTGACAGCAATTTGTTATTCCAAAGTGACATATTTACAGTAATTGTCCTTTTAAAATACCTGTAGTCTGATTCAGCACCCTTTTAAAACTATTCTTAGGATCTAAATTCCCAATGCAGATTTCAGTATGTTGTGAAGAAGTATTAATAATTAGCTCAAGTATACCTGAAACTGGAGTGGATTATATTTGACTGATTCATGTAAACTAGCCTCTTGGAGCAAAAAATACACACTGATGGATACTTAAAAAAATTCATAGCAGTAAGCAAAACTGCTTCTTTTTGACATAGGTTCATCTCATTAAATCTCCAGTGGTCATATTTCTGTGGCAGAAGTATTATTCTATGTAACAATTACCAATTACTTTGTTAAATATAGTGGGTCTGTACAAAAGGACAGTCTCATCTACATAAGACAACGAAACGTTTCCCCAACATCTGACCTAGAGTGCTCTGCATGTGGTTTTCCGAACAAATAAATGGCTGAACTGTGTGAGGAGCACTATTTATTAGACATTGCACATTCTCTGTTAAAATCTTCAAACATAAGAGCTGCTGTCAATCACCTTCCACTGAGTAAGATCTTACCCAGATAAAATGTCTAGAGTGCTAAAATCTTCTCCAACTATTTTTGCACATGTAAAGATGACTCCAGATCTGCCTGTATGAATTTTGGATGGTTGCCATACTTATGTAGCTGCTTTAACTGCCAACATTTAATTTTCCTTTAGCTTTATACAGAAAGAAGGGTGGGGGTCTGTGGAGAATGAGAGATCTGAATATTTTAAAAAGATAAATATATTTAAAAATTCAAAGATGGTGCTAATTATAAAGAATTATAATTATAATATATTTTGGGAGTAGCATGCTTGTTCCTCTAACCATTTTTGTCACCTCAGTTGGAGATAATTTAAATTTTAGCTGCAGTTTCTTTGTTTAACTGGATTTTTTATGCCTACTTCAGTTTCTGGGAAATAAGTGACATGCATAGTTTAGAGGGAGAGCCTGACCCCTTTGTATCATTGTGTTCCTGGAATTTAGGATTTCCATCTCTGAATAAGGCATATTTCACCCCTGGTGAAATCACTATAGCTGAATGGCATTGCCTGATAAAGGCCAGAAAGACAGAATTTTAATAAGCACCGAACTGCAGCTCTAAAATAACTTAGTGTGAAGTTTTACATATGTTTACAATGTTCATTACCCTACATACAAATTTCAAAACAAGACAGACTGTTTACAATGTAGTAATCAGCTTCGTGTCTTGTAGCTGGAGTACTCCAAGGAATGAAACAATGCAAGCACCCAACAGAAGGGCCCTTCAACTTAATCTGTTAACTACAGTTTGTACCAGACCTTGGTAGGAATGGGAGGCCCCTGGCTAATCTTTTGACTTGGCTAAGTGGTTGTAGGCACAGAGTTCACAATAAAATAATCAGCGCTCAAGGGGCCCTTCAAAACAGCATATATTCAGTATTAAATCTCCTTATTAAAGAGTGGAGGTCAACAATACGTTTTAACGTTATCCTGTTTGCATACAACGATTTCTTCTTTTCATAAATTGTTTAGAGAGGTGATGAAGATGATTGTTTTGCCATTTTCTAATAATGACATTTATTGGTGTGTATTGATCCTGTATCTATAAATATTGCAGAGAAATTTTACTCTGAAAATGCCTTCAGTTTAGATATAATTTTAGAACTCCCTATATAAGAATAGATCTTTAAAAATTAATATTTCTGCACTTTTTCCTCATAACCCTGATGTTGACTATAATTTTAATGTTCTTTTATCTCATAATGGTTGTAAATCTAAAATCCTAAATTTAAATTTGCTATAGTCCAGTGAGTTTTATCACAGATACTCCATTTGTTGCAAAATATTAAAAAATAATGCAAAAAAGTAATTTACTACAAATGAGCTCTTTTAGTCTGTGGCACACTTAGTAACAAGGACAGATTGATAAACCCCAGAGGAACACTACATACAAAACCTCTCACTATGGTTCCGGTATGTTATGCATATATAAAGTCACAAAGATATTATTGCTACACTATTTGATAAAACTATTTAATCAATAATCTGAATCCCCTTACCTGTATGTTGGAGAACACAGAACCTTAATTCTGAAGCCTTACACACAGAGCCTTAATTTCTGAAGACAAAGTTTGAAGTCATGTTGTCAGATGTGGTAATGTGACAGCATGTGCTAATTCAGCAAATAAGGCATTTGGTTAGTCTATACTCAGATGGCTGAAATAACTATGTGTGCACTTCCAGCCTGGGGGGAAAAAAAAAAAAAAAAAAAAAAGTTTTTTTAAAAAAAAAAGTATTTTTCAAAGTAATGTTGAAAATGCCTTTCATACACCCCTCCTTTCTTTTAATCACAAAAATTATAGGCCAAAACTTCTGCTTGTGAAAATCATCTTACATATACTGGTGTCAATGGGATTCTATTAATTTGTGCTGGCTGGTGATCTGTGCCTGTGCCTGTTAGAACCATAGTTACAATATGCTTTGCTGTAATCATAGCAGACAGTATTTGTTCAATTAAGCCAACATCTGGTGCAATGCAATGACTAGGAGTGGTAATTAAGGCTTCTTTTTTTTTTTTTTTTTTTTTTTTTTTTTTTTTTTTTTTTTTTTTTTTTTTTTTTATCTGTGTTAGACTGCTTTGTGTCTTAAAAATACAGTGAAATACAGTGACAGGGATGATTATTCTATAAATGTAGCATACTTATTTTTTCACAGATTATGGTTGAAAATGTAACTGTCCTCCATATTTACTTGCTTTGCCTTGCAAAATACATGATAATGCACCATTTCTTTCAGCTGCCTTGGACAGGGAGCCTTGATGTTTCTCTTGTAAGACTTAATGGAAGCAAGGACTACAATACCATTAAGGCTATTCTACTCAATAGGTTTAGGGTGAGTCAGCCCTGCTCAGAAGGTAACTGGAAAACTCCTGACAGAACATCTATCCAAACAAAGGATCTATCTCGCTATCTTCACATAGCTGAACTAACAAGCTACTGGGCAAGCCCAAAGCCAGATGCAATAGTCTTTCCTAAGAGGAATGTCATTACAGAAACTAAATCTTTATGCCTCAAAAATGGGGGGAGAGGGAGTGTGTAGTTTTTCTCTGCTCCTGTGAAAGTGTATCAAGTCCAGAAAAATAAATAAATAAGACATGAACAAAATTACTCAAATTATAATGTTTCTAAAATAAGGATATTATTTGGTTGTGTAGATATTATTTGGTTTTCTGATAAACAGAAAGAGCAATAAGAAGCTCATTCTGGTATGAAATGTCTGGATTGTATGACCATAGTTTTAAGAAACAAGGAGGAAACAGTAATGAGAAGCAACATATTACTGGAGGGATTAACATTATCTTTAACAAGCATTCCATATGGAATACAGAATCACAGAATCTTTCAGGTTGGAAAAGAACCTTGGGATCATCGAGCCCAGCCATCAGCCTTACTCTACAAAGTTCTCCCCTGCACCATATCCCCCAACATCTCATCTAAACGACCCTTAAACACATCCAGGGATGGTGACTCCATCACCTCCCTGGGCAGCCTATTCCACTATCTGACCACTCTTTCTGTGAACATTTTTTTCCTAATATCCAGTCTAAACCTCCCCTGTTGCAGTTTAAAGCCATTCCCTCCTGATGTCTCGTTAATTACCTGTGAGACGAGACGAGCACCAACCTCTCTACAATGTCCTTTCAGGCAGCTGTAGAGAGTGATGAGATCTCCCCTCAGCCTTCTCCTCCTCAAACTGAACAGTCCCAGCTCCTTCAATCGCTCCTCAGAGGATTTATTCTCCAGGCCCTTCACCAGCTTTGTTGCCCTCCTCTGCACTCACTCCAGCACCTCGATATCAATAGCCATGCCTGGGGTTGTGGTGGCCCAAGAGCAGGACCTGGCACTTGGCCATGTTGAAGCTCATCCTGTTAATATTGGCTCACCGATCCAATCTATCCAAGTCTCTCTGTAGAGCCTCCCTACCTTCATGCAGATCGACACTCCCGCTTAACTTGGTGTCATCTGTGAATTTACTGATTATACACTCTATGTCCTTATCAAGACCATCAATACAGATGTTGAACAGAAATGGTCCCAACACCGAGCCCTGAGGAACACCACTTGCGACCAGTCAGCACCTGGATTTAGCTCCATTGCCTCTCGGGGACCGTCCATCCAGGCAGTGCTTGATCCAGCAGACTGTTCGCTCATCCAGGCCATGAGCAGCCAGTTTTCTTATGAGAATTCTATGGGGAAGTGTGTCAAACGCTTTTTGAAAGTCCGAGTAAATAATATCCACAGCTTTTCCCCTATCCAGTAGTCAAGTCATTTTGTCATAGAAGGAGATCAGGTTTGTCAGGCAGGACCTGCCTTCATAAACCCATGCTGACTGGGCCTGATCCCCTGGTTGTCCATTATATGACTTTTAATGGCACATGAGATGACCTGCTCCATGACCTTCCCTGGCACCGAGGTCAGACTGACAGGTCCATAGTTTCCCGGATGCTCCTTTCTGCCTCTCTTGTAGTTGGATGTCACATTTTCCACCCTCCAGTCCAATGGGACCTCCCCAGTTAGCCATGATTTCAGGTAAATCATGGACAGTGGCTTGGCGAGCGCATCTGCCAACTCTTTCAGCACCCTTGGGTGTAACCCATCCCGTCCCACAGACTTGTGTGCATCCAAGTGGTGCAGCAGGTCTCTGACCACCTCCTCTTCAACTGTGATGACCTCAGTCTGCATCCCCTCCCCGTCTCCCAGCTCATGAGGTTGGGTGTCCAGGGAACAGCCAGTTCCACTGCTAAAGACTAAGGTAAAGCAGGCGTTGAGCGCCTCAGAATTTTCCTCATCCTTAGTTACCATGTTTCCCTCTGCATCCAGTAAAGGAGGGAGATTTTCCCTAATCCTCCTCTTGCTGTTAATAAATTTATAGAAATATTTTTTATTATCCCTAATAGCTGTAACCAAGATGAGCTCTAGATGCACTTTGGCTCTCCTATTTTTATCCCTGAATAACTTCACTACATCTTTACAGTCTTCCTGAGAGACCTGCCCCCTCTTCCAAAGGTCATAGATTCTCCTTTTGTTCTTGAGATCCAACCAAAGGTCCCTGTTTAGCCAGGCCGGGCTCCTTCCCCACCTGCTTGTTTTTCAGCACGCGGGAACAGCCTGCTCCTGTGACTTTAAGACTTCGCTCCTGAAATGTGTCCAGCCTTCCTGGACTCCCATATCCTTCAGGGCAGCCTCCCAAGGGATTTTGTTAATATGCCTTTTGAACAGGTTAAAGTTAGCCCTCCAGAAGTCTAAGGTGGCAGTTTTACTAACCCCTCTCTTTGTTTCTCCAAGGATCGAAAACTCAATCATCTCATGACCACTGCACCCTGGACAGCCTCCAACCTTCACCTCCCCCACAAGCTCTTCCCTGTTCACAAGCAGCAGCTCCAGGAGGGCACCTGCCCTGGTCGGCTCACTCACCAGCTGAGTGAAGAAGTTATCCTCCACACATTCCAGGAACCTCCTGGATTGTTCCCTCTCTGCAGTGTTGTGATCCCAGCAGATACCCAGGAGGTTATAGTCCCCCACAAGAACAATGGCAAGTGACCACAAGATTTCTTCCACCTGTGCACAGAAAGCTTCATCCACCTCACACTTTGGTTGGGGGGGTCTATAGCAGACTCCCACAGCAAGTTCTGCTTTATTGGCCCTTAACCTAATCCAAACACTCTCAACCCTGTTATCTCTATACTTGATTTTTGAGCTCTCCTAACATTATGTAACATACAGAGCCACTCCACCACCTCTTCTTCCCTGTCTATCCCTCCTGAAGAGCTTGTAGCCATCAATTGAAGCACTCCAGGTGTGTGAGGCATCCCACCACTTTTCTATTATAGCTACTATGTCATAATTCTCGTGCTGCATCATGGCCTCAAACTCCCCCTGTTTTTGTTGCTCATACTGTGTACACTGGTATAGATGCACTTGCAATGAGCTAATGAATCCAACACCTTCTTGTGAGTGTGGGCCCCATTCCCTACCAGAACCTTCTCAGCTGCTTCCATGGTTTCTCTACATCTTTCCCTTCTCTCAAATGAAATGGCAAGGGAGAGCCCTCATCAGTCCACCATCCTTCAAGCTTTGGCATGCTTCCCTTGAGCTTATTCATGACAGGCCTATTTATATCCCCATTCCCCCTCAGATCTAGTTTAAAACCCTGTCCATAAGCCCTGATAACTCCTGCCCCGGAATCTTTTTCCCCCTCTGGGACAGCTTGATCCCACTTGTCTCATTTGTTGACAGCAGACCAGGTGCCTTATAAAATTTGCCATGATCGAAGAACCCAAATTTACGACAGTGGCACCAGTCTCTGAGCCACGTGTTAATCAGATGTGTTTTCCATCCTCTTTCAGTGTTCTTTCCCTTCCACTTGAGGGATTGATGAAAACACCACCTCAGCTCCTGAGCCTTCAGCTAACCACCCCAGTGCCTTGAAGTTCTTTTTTAGTTACTTTAGACTTCTCTCTACCACCTCATCATTACCTGCCTGGATAACCAACAAAGGGTAGTAATCAGAGGGCTGCACCAGAGTAGTGACCTTCCTTCTAATATCTCTAACCCCAGGCCCAGGGAGGCAGCAGACCTCCCTACGGTATGGATCTGGTGGACATATGGGCCCTCCGTACCCCTCAGAACAACGTCACCTGCTACATTTACTCTCCTTTCCTTCTTACTGAAGAAGTTGCAAGTCGTGGGGCTGTGGATGACTCACTGATCAGATATAATACAGATAAATATGTAGAATATGTCATACACACTTTATTATCAGACTTTCTAGAAAGTAAAAAAAATAATTTATTTTTAATGTTAAGACTATATGAAAACAAGGGATTAAAGTGAATGATTTAGAGGCTGTCAATTTCTTCTACTCACTCTGTTATTATATATAAAACATAGTCGACTTAAGAAATGATGATCTTCAGGAGTAGATGAATTGGAGTAGCGAGTAATAAATCATTTTCTTTCCAAACCCTCAGCTACCAAAGTCTGTCAATACCAGAAGTGATTAGTCCAAGTGTATCTGCTCCATGGTCATGCTTTAGTGACTTATTTCCATGTAAAACACAGCTGAGGAAAGCCAAGGTTTTTCTTTCTGTGAGCCAACAATATCGATATATATGGAACAGAAATGTCCACTTACTTTCCAGCAGTCTGTACCACATATTATCAGCTGTTACAGTAAAAGCAATAAAGCTTTCCATTTGTTGTTTAATTGCAAGTTATGGTTTATGAATTACTACTTAGGTGCAGAGATTTTAGAAGCTGAGAAACAGCCATTCTCACAGAGGCACTGACACTGTTAATAGCGATGTGCATGAACTCTTCTTTATTGGTGTAACTTCTTTATCAAGAAAGCATTCCAGAGCACCATTGTCTCAGGGCGTTTTCTTGTCACTGAAGGACCTCGTCATGAAATAAACCTACAATGCTTAGATATTTCCACATGCATGTCAAAATTATACTCTCTCAGATTTTCACCAAAGTGGAGGATTGGCCTTATCAGTAGCATTGACATAGGCTGTAAAATGCATGTAAAGAAAGATAGTGGAATTTCAACAATCCAAGAGAACAGTAGTCAAGGTGGGCAATTCCAAGAGGACTTGGGCAAAAAAATATACAGCGTAGCATTGTATTATCTCTTTTTTAGGACTCACACCTGCAGATGTTGCACCAAAGAGCTGATGTCAGTAAGACTTTAATTACCTTTCAGATACTCTGTATCTTTTTTTTTTTTTTTTTTTTTTTTTTTTTTTTTTTTTTTTTTTTTTTTTCCAGAAATCACTTTCTACTTCATTAGGATACAGTTTACATTGCCTTTATGAATAAATAACCATAAACTGTAGCTACCACATGCTTTTCCTTTCAGAATAAAACAGGGAGAAGAAACACTGCTTAATAAGACATACTGTAGTTTAAAATTTAGAGCATTTAGTCATGCTTAAAGGCCTTTAAAAGGACATTTTTTGTTATTAGTCTTGAATCACTACACAGAATTTAAAGATAATTTTGAATAGCCCTTCTGAGCTTGTTAATGCCAAGAGAAAGTGTAACTTAATTCCAAATACAGCTTTTTCTAGATTAGACAATTTTCTTATCTCCCTTGGGATTCCTTTCATTTCATTTTGCCATACTCTCTTTCTTAATGATTTTATTCTGTTTTTCTTTCCTCTCTTCCAGAGATATTCCATTGTATTCCCTTCATACTTTCCTTTCAACTTCACAGAAACTTGTGGTTCACTTGACGAAATTTTAACTGTCACATGTCCCTCTGAAGTCTTTTGAGCCTTGAGGGATTATTGTTTTCCTCTCATATTACTCCTAATTAACATCTGACTATCCTTGTCTTTTCCTTCAAACTCCAGTGACAATGTAATTTCTGTAACCAGAGGAAATTTAGCAGAAGAACGATAACACTATATTTCTAGCATTCCATGAAAAAAATCTTCGGCAAAGAAGTAATATGTACACCATTCAGTGGGGATTGGAGCATTATTCAAGAAATCACATGGTTTAAGTGACTTATATTCTTAAAAAAAGACAATATTTATTTACAAATAAGATCTATGCTTTTTACATTTCAGTATTGCTTTTGCTGTAACAAGAACTATGTACAACTTCTAAAACCTGCACAACATACACCACTACAGAACTACTGCACAAGTATATCTTACAACAGGGTAGAACATAAAATTTGTATCCCCAGATCATAAAAGGCTATTCAAAAAGTATTAGGCTGAAAGATTCACCAGGAGAGATTGAGACTATCCCCATGCAGACAAGAATCTCTGTTTCATACAGTCTTATTTCCTGGAAGATGCTAATTTAATATAAACAGTAAAATATGAAAAAAAAAAAAAAAAAAAAAGGAAAAAAAAAACCCAAACCACCAACCAAACCAAACAACTAACTCGTATGTTTTAACAGCTTTATGCTGTTGCACCGCTACAAAACAGGGCATCCTTCAGCAAAGATTTTCATGTTTTTACCTCAGGGAAAAATACAGACAAAGCCAGTTAATCCAATAGAGTATAAAGAACATGGATATTTTTTGTAAATTTATGTAATATTTGATAATACAGCTGACAAGAATATAGGAATTGTGGCCATCAGTTCATAGGGTGGTGTAATACACAAGGACACAGAAGCTTTATCCTCTAAGTTTCATTACCACCACTAGCAAGTATACCTATGATTAATAAAATGAATATTAATGACTATATATCAAGCTATTACAAATTACTATCAGCAATCAGTAGTATAGTACCAATCAATAGTATGGTATCAACAATAGAATCAACTGGTGTTGTAGTACAACCAATAAGATCAGCAATCAAGTAGTTATATGCTATTAAATATTACTACAATTTGTTATTAGTGAAGCAAATTTATCAGCAATGTAACAGCAGGTATACTTAATATAGATTAGTTATATGACTATATATAATATAAAAATGAAGTTAATTAGACTTCAGAAGGAGCCAAAGCATCCCAAAAGGGAGGGAAAAGCCAATCCTGAGCGAGGGGACACAAACATCCCCAAAAGAAGTGAGGACAGACCAAACTGATAAAATAGCAGAGTCTCACTTCAAAAATTACCCATATCACAGAGTCCAGAGTCAGCCAGGCATCCCACCTGGGAAGTTCTCAGAGAGACAACCTCTGTTTTGGGAAAAAAAAAAAATCCTTTATATAACAGAGACATAAGAGAGTGTAGGACATCCTGCTTTGATCAGCCAATAGATGATGTTAATTTCTATTTTTCACCTATAACAGTTAATAAATGATGACATTTTCTGTTCTTTACAAGCAATTTTATTTTTCTGGACTGTTTTCCAGCTTTTGAGATTATAAGTTGGCATTACAGGCCTTTGGTTTTGTGCTTATCGGTGGTGTCTCAGGATGGCTCCATTTTCTGTAGCTGCACTTCAAAGAGTCTAGCTGCACTTTTCAAGTTTGTTTCTGGTTCACAGGTCCCATTCCCATGGTCACACAGTTCAAGGCTGGTAGGCCTTCCTATGTCACTACTTTTTAGCAGACAGTTTCTTCTGTTCAATAATTTTCTTCTTCTAACCAGGCCACCTTTATGGCTGCCCACATCACCATAGCTGACTTTTTATTTCCTGATGGAGTTCATTTCAGGGGTACCCAAAGCTCCAGTAGTCCATTTCATCCTGCAAACATTATTTCACTGAATTTGCTTCAATGTTAGTTTTGCTGCAATGCAAAAAAAAAGATACCCGAAGGCCTCATTTAAACAAAAGAATGTTTACAGCATTGACTGCAGTTAAAAGTACACTGAAGCTTTTTTACCTAATTCTTTCATCTGGTGCTATCCAGATGTTTGCTGTATCTCTAATCTTCCTCATACTGCATACATTAGTAACTTCTGCTCTTGAGATGTATCTTTGCTTTAATTGTTAGAAACACAAGAGAAAGATAAGAATGATAGAATGGCCTGGAGTTCTTTTGTCTGTCATAGGATCTCACAGGCATTTGCAGAAAACAGAATATCAGTTTGTGAATGAGAATAGCTGAGAAACCTAGTTTCAAACCAGAATAAATAAAATAAAATTCATTAAGCAATTTTCTTGTTGGGGATGCAAGTTTGAGACAAGTTGCAGACCAAGGTTCACAGAGCACTCCCCATGTAAAATATTTTCAGTGAAAATCAGAAATTCTTTTATCATGCCTTTTCGGAGGAGTCCTTACTTCATGTGGCTCTTGAACCCTTTAAGAGCTCAAAAGGGAAGGAGGTTAAGTCTCTTGAATGCTTGCTTTCTACAGACAACAGTACATTACGGAAAGAAAATGACAAATTTTTCTCACATTTTTCAGATCTCTTTCCCAGGAAAGGATTCTACTTTGTGAAGGCAGTATGTTACACCTGTCAGATACTAGGAAAAATAGTATTTTATCTCCACAAGCATGAATACCTGGAGAGAGGAGGTGAGGAGAGCTTGAGAAAACTGCCATTCACAGGAGACTGAGTCCTACAAAAAGTAGTGTGTGCACCTTGGGAATGTCATATTCTTAGGCAAAAAGTCTGTTCAGGCAAAATATTCATGCCTTAATTTCTGGAAATTCAGCAAAATTAAATCTGTTTATTCTTAGATGGGTCAATCTTCTACAAATTCCAATGAACTTGCCGGTTCACCGTTCTTGATGATTAAATAATGTGTAGCTTTTAATCTGGACTGAATAGGTGACAGGCTGTAAACTATGGCTTGGGCTCATCCTTTTTTTCAGGTTAGACATGATCTAAATTTGGTTAGCTTCTGTCTGACACCTTTTGACATATCAAAACCGTGGAAGTCCAGTTCGGTGTCCATCTTTCCTTCATTATCTGTGCACATACAGAAAAAGTAACTTTTAAATGAAAGTTGTTCTCTTTTCAGGGCAGACTAATAGTTTTGGTGGCTAGTTAAGGTGGCAAGATAGTAAAGAGAAGTAGGCACATAAAGTATTCAACAAAAAGTAGATTATAGCATCTCCGAGAATTAACTGTAACAGAAACTGTATATTAACATGGTTTATAAGGAATAGCATAAGGAGTCTCTACACAGGAGCAAACCCACATAAGCCTCCATGAGTAACCCTTGATAACAGTCCTTGATGCAAACACTGTGTAAAAATAGATTGTGTGAGGCTGATGTTGATATTGATGATCCAGGGAAAGCAGTAAAATTTCTCAGAAAGTTTCCAGCGTTATTGGAATTCAGTTGTCTTTCAGGGGTAATGTTTTTCCTTTAGATACATTCCACAGATATCTCTTCTGCTGTTTCACTTACCCTGCAAGACAAATGGAAGGACAGAAAACACTTTCTAAAGGTTTATTAAAGTATTTTTAACTATAGAGTGTGCTTTAGATTTTCATTTAGGCTTGCTTGGCAGAAGAAACTACTGAAGGAAATAAATTATATATTTAGGATTATATAATAAGATTTAGACTTTTACTGATTATTGGTCACTTATATAATTAAAATTATCAGTCAGATGATTATGTTTGTGCAAATATTATCACTGGTAATTGTACTGTAACTCTTCAGAACCATTAACTCCTTTCTGAACTACCATGCATTCTAAGACCAAAGTGCTATGAGGAGACCAGATAATAGATTATATAGCCACATTTCAGCATAGTAATTATCTTTATTGATCTGATGTCCTGTTCTCATCTTATAGGATGACTATTTTATAGGGTGGTCCAAATATACTCTAGTTGTTCTAGTTGGTAGATAGACTTTTCTGAACAAATATAGTTGTCAAAAAATTGATTGCTTCCAATTTTACAACCCTGTAATCACTTGAATGAAAATGCAGGTTGCTTTGCAAGTGTGTTTCCTTTAGATACTGAAACTAAGAACTATTTTCTGATCATCAGCTAGTATCTTAAAAAAGGTAATTGGCCAACAGATTCCAATGTTCTTTAAAGAAAGCTGACATTTTTTAAGAGCCATACTGTCAAAGTATATGTGTGACATAAAATTATTCTCATCCTAATTTAGAATGAAAGTAGATTAAAACAGAACTTTCTTTTTCAAATAACATAATCTCAGAGTTACTTAATGGCATTTAGGTAACACTAATAGAAGTTTACAACACACATCAGGGAACAAAGAACAGAAAGGACAACCAACATCAAGTTGGAGACTGTATGTTGCTGTATTTATAATTGTGAGTCACTTTTCCCATTAGAAATCTTTTCATTAGTTTTTGTATTTAGTAACAACTTTGATTGTTTACTTTTTATTTGTCCTCTTCCAGAAGTACGCGTATGTTTGACCTTCTTCTTCATTATTCTTTTTGGTGAGGGAAGGACATTACATTCAGAAAGATATAACCCAGATGTTCCAGTCTGAATGAAAATTTTAAAGAAGAATTTTTGTTATCTATGCAAAAATTCAGAAAATAATATTATCTATTTTCTAAATGAAAATATGTCTGTAAAGAAATTAGCCATACTACTCAACTTCTCCAGGGAAACCCACAATACCTTTGGAATACAGAATAATGAGAACATAAGAATTTATTAATATTAATATCAAATAAAATTGGTTTCAAAACTATTTCTTTCTCTAGTAAACTACCTTACAAAATTTTGAAAAGTGTACATCTATTTGAACATTTTATTGAATAGTGCTGTGAGATTAGGGTTTAACGTGACAAACAGATTGCTACAAACAGAAATCAGTGTATTTAAAAACAACAGAGTATACACATGCATACTTTTATTTCTGGATTTAAGAATTTAAGGTGGCAGATTAAGAACTTAAGGTGGTAATTCTGCTGAAGGCTTTTTCACCCCTTGTATATCTATGAATTTCAATGAAATTATTGGTAGGAAAAAGCATGCGGGGTGCCTTGAGGTCATGGATGTAAAAAGCAAAAAAAAAATCCCATCCCTTTAGAAATGTAAAATGTTTGAAATAAATTTTTAAAACAATAAAATCAGGTACCTTAAAATATTAATTTATTCATGAATGAGTCAAGTGAGCTACTCCTCAGGGCATAATTTGTGATGTCATTTTAATTCCAAAATGCATGGCAGGGAAAAGCTCAAGAAATTATGCACAGTATAATAGGAAACAAAGAATTCATTCAAAGAGCAGTTAATGTTATGGAATGAAATTCATTCCAGAAGAAAAGGTTAGGACCCTGATTGAGCAAGGAATGCTCTCAATACACACCAATGTTCTGTACACAAAAATAAGAAGCTTCATGATAGGGTTCTTGGGAAATACAGCTTAAAAATGAAAAGCAAATGCACATAAAGAGACATGCATAAAACTTGTAAGTATGAAAGCTGTCTATCATCTTTTGTTCTGTCTTACCTCTCTTAATTTTATCATTCATTTTTCTGAACATTTTAAGACCATTTCTTTGGCAGTCTTTTTTTATTATTATTATTATTAAAAAAAAAAAAAAAAAAAAAAAAAAAATGCAGCTGTCACATACATTGAATTGCTCTACCACTAAGAAATAGGGGTACTTAGATACTCCCCCGTGGAAATGTCTTGCTTACAGTATTTATCGTTCCATGCCAGTATTCCTTTTCAGTTAGAGTTGTACACTTAGGGACATTGTTTAGTGGTGGACTTGGCAGTGTTAGGTTTACAGTTGGACTTGATGGTCTTAAAGGTCTTTTCCAACATAAATGATTCTATGATTCTAGGATCATGAACAGGCTACTAAAAGGATATAATGTTTATTTTATTAAATAAAATTCTGAGAGGTTTCTGCTTTGGGAAACATGAGCTTCATTTACATGGCATCTTTGACTAACAAGTTGGGTATCTGCACATTTCAATTTGCTATTTCTAATTTTCTTAAAGACTTATAGTATTTTCCACATTACAGTGTATTCTGAAATGAATAATAGGTGTTAGTGAGTGTAACTATGATAGAATATTTAATGGGAACTCTTCAGGGTAACTGTTGGTGGCTGTTTTAATTGCAAGAATAATAAAACTGTCTGGAAAAAAAAAAAATTGCTCTGAATGAACAGAAACCATCATCATCTACTGGCTGTTACAGGTGAAAAATAGGAATTAAGAATATCTATTGCCTGCTTAAAAACATGATGTACTATTCCCTCTAATGTCTCTATAAAATGGTTTCATTTTTATCCAAATTGAAACTTCTGTCTCTGAGAAATTCCTGTGCTGCACAATTTTCCCTTTCCTAAACAGGTCTGTATGAACTTTCTACAAGATCTTGGACCCTTACCAGAGACACCTGGCTGACTTCAAACTCCATGATGTGGATCCTCCTCAAAGACAGCCTGTTATTCCAACGATTCCCTTCTGGGCCCACTTCTGAGGTCGATTTGGTTTGTCCTCCCACTTCTGGGATGGTTGGGTCTTCTTCTGGGATCCGTTTTTCCTCCCCTCTGGGACGTTTTTTAACCTTCTCAGTTCTCTCTAATGTGATTGGTGCAATACATGTAGATCAATATTATATCTGCTGATGTATTAGTAATGTTTGCTTCACTAGTGATAAGTTTGTAGTAACCTGTAATATTATATATATACTTGGTTGCTGATATTGAGTCCTATAATTGATTATTGCTATACTATTGATTGCAGATAATAATTTGTAATAACTTCATATATATATATATGTGTGTGTGTGTGTGTGTGTGTGTGTGTGTGCACTTTATTAACCATAGGTATACTTTTAGTGGTGCTTTTTGTAGTATTAGTGGTAATCCTTAATCTATAGGAAAGTAGTGAAATTTAGAGGATAAAGTCTCCTTGTCCTTATATATTACAGAATCCCACAATCACAATCTCTGTATACCCATAGACTGAGTAACCCTTTAGGTCATTACAGCAGGCAAACCAAATTAAATCTAAGCTTAAAAGAGTTATAAAATTGCACATAGAAGAAGTGAAATACACACACATGATTGTGTGAATGAACTAAAATGAACTGAAATGCACACACATAGAACTAAAATGGACTTCTTAGGATGTCAAGCTCAGTTCCCACTATTTCAGGCAGTTATGTTACACCATGTCACTCAAAACACGATAAAATTCCATTTTGTTGGAGAATTGCAGGAACAGTTTCACCCGTACTATTTCAATCGAAGGCATATCTGCACACGTTTGAGGGATAAATGTCTTGCACTTTCAATAAAATTATTCTTACTGTCATTTTACATTTATTATCAAGCTGGTGTTGTTTCTTAGTTTAAATTGTTCTATGTGTTTATACAGAAAATGATTTTTCTACTTAGCTTTCATTTTTCTAGACTAAATAAGTAATTTAGAGTACATCTAAAGAAACAAGTGCAAGTAAGTGAAAGAATGTCTTCTTAGTATTGTGCAGTCACAAAATTGGGCTCAATATCTTCCAGAATAGAGTTGGGTAAGTTCTCATCAATTTGGAGTAAATGTAAACCAAATGTCTACCCTTCTAGGTAAGTGTACTTTTAGTCTCCTGTATTGTCCCAGGATTCTAGTAGGGCTTCTTCGTCTTGTTCCCATCTCATGTAACCATTCTAGAACACCAACAACTGACCTGTGAAGTCCAACCACTGGGATTGAGTAATCAATTTTTACCTATCTCTGACAAAAAACAGTACCAAAATTATCTTGCATGACTGCCTCATACTGTGGGACTCAGTCATCTCACCATCCTACTTTCTTTTCAAGTCACATTGTCTATGAAGGATCTCAAGAAGGCATCTAGTCCAACTACTGTCTCTAACATAGAGCATCTATATAGTTAACTATTTTCCCCATCTCTTCTTCAAAATTCCACAGCCTCTGTAGGCAATCTATTCTAGCACATCACTACTTAAACTATTATAAAATATTTCACAGTTCAATCTTGAATTTTCTGGTTTTCAGTGTAGGTTCATCAAGTCATCTTTTATGAACTCAAAGGAACAATTATTTCCTTTTGCCTCTGATAAAACTTTTGGGGTTTTTTAGTCGGTGTCTGATCTTATCTCAGTCTTCTATTTTTTAGGTTATCCAAACCCTTCTGCATTATTTGTTTTGCTCTCCTCCAGAACATCTCCATTTTGGCAAATGTAATACAACATTCCAGCCCTTGATGTAATACAGAATCCAAAACTGGTTCCACACATTTTTTTTCCACTTGCACTACTCAGTTTTCATCAGACTTGGAAAAAATTGAAAAATAATTATGTTTATTAAGATTATTTTTAATAATGTTTTTACTATGAGCAAGATGTAATGGACCAAGTCTTCCACATTTCCTTTTGCTGTGAAAACATTTATGATCAGACAATGAAGATAGTAGCCTGACATCAGGTACTTTGGTAAATTCATGTTGAAACATACTTGTTGGAGAATGGCTTGCAGAACAAGGCCATGGGTCTGTGCAGGAGCTGATTACAGCTATTTGATGTAAACAAAGGAAAAACCCAGGGTACAGTTATGCTAACAAGAAAGGAGATTCAGGGCACAGTTATGATAACAAAGGACAGTTATGCTAACAAAAGAAGAAACTGAGGTACAGAGCGGCCTTGATTATAATGGTAAACAACCTTTGGGGAAAAACAAGCCAGAAGAAGGATGGTGTTGTGACATAGTCAAAATACCACAAGGGGCTGGGATATTATAGTGTAACCTTTTAGATGTATCCAATATATTTATGATTAGGATGCATAATTATAGTTAGTGCTTATATAAGGTGTGATTTCTTGCAATAAAGTGAAGCTTGCTTTATCATTCACATTGAATCGAATGCTTGCTTTCTCCGTCTGTTGCACATACTCTATTTCCCTTTTCCTTTCCTGTCTTTATCATGTACTTCAACAATTTATTTAAAAACTTACACATAATTCATATCAAGTTAATAACCATGCAGTCTCCTCAATCATATCTCCATTAAGTAAATATTGATATTACATTTTCTATTACTTCATTATAAAGACAGTTTCATTAAGAAATCTTGTTTCTGGATCTATAATTTCATATGCCAACTCTTTCAGGTTTTCTGCAGTGTATATCATATTATTCCCTTGACTCTGAGATCTTCAAAATTTGCTTTCATGTAAGAGATAATTATATTTCTATTTTCACATACTCATTTAATGAATTAACCTGATTTTTCCTCATGTGCCATATCTTTACAGAAAATTGATCCAGATATTATTTTAAGTTTTAGATAGTACACAGATTATTTTTAATTTCTACTATATCCTGGCTGAATAGGGGCCTCATTTTTCTTCTGTACTTGTTCTGATTTTATTTATAGGACAAAGAAATTTTATTATTTCTATTAATTTCCTCTTTGGGGATGAACTGACTTGACTTTTTAGTAATATTCATTTTATCCTTATGCCTCCTGATATCTAGGATTGTAATTTTATTTTCTAGTTAGTGTTGGTTTCGATTCCACATAGGCTTTCTACTTGTTCATAATTCCCTATCTAAATGTGTGGTGGGTTGACCCTGGCTGGATGCCAGGTGCCCACCAAAGCCACTCTATCATTCTCCTCCTCAGCTGGACAGGAGAGAGAAAATATAATTAAAAGCTCATTGGTCAAGATAAGGATGGGGAGAGATCGTTCAGCAATTACTGTCACAGACAAAACAGACTCAACTTGGGGAAAATTAATTAAATTTTTTTACCAATCATATCAGAGTAGGACAATGAGAAATAAAAACTAAATCTTAAAACACATTCCCCCCACCCTTCTATTCTTCCTGGGCTTAAATTTACTCCCTATTTTCTCTACCTCTTCCTCCTCAGCAGTGTAAAGGGGCAGGGGTGGGGGTTACAGTCAGTTCATTGCATGTTGTCTCTGCCGCTCCTTCCTCCTCAGGGGGAGGACTCCTCACACTCTTCCCCTGCTACAGTTTGGGGTACCTCCCATGGCAGAGTGTCCTCCAAGAACTTCAACGTGAGTTTCTCCCACTGGGCTGCAACTTTTCACAAACTTCTCCAACATGGGCCCCTTTCATGGGGTGCAGTCCTTCAGGAACAGACTGTTCCAGCATGGGTCACCCACAGGGTCACAAGTCCTGACAGCAAACTTGCTCCAGCATGGCCTCCTTTTTCCATGGGTCCACAGGTCCTGTGGGGAACCCACTCCAGCACAGGCTTCCTATGGGGTCACAGCCTCTTTCAGACTACCCACCTGCTTCAGCTTGGGGTCCTCCCCAGGCTGCAGGTGTATAACTTCTCCACCGTTAACCTCCATGGGCTGCAGGGACACAGCCTGCCTCACCAGGGGCTGCACCACGGGCTGCAGAGGAACCTCTGCTCCACTGCCTTAAGCACCTCCTCCTGCTCATTCACTGACCATGATGTTTGCAGGTTGTTTCTCTCATGTATTCTCACTCCTCTCTCTGGCTGCAGTTGTTGTTGCACAGCAACTTTTTACCCCTCTTATGTTATCAGAGAGGTGCTATCACCATCGCTGATGGACTCAGCCTTGACCAGCAGTGGGCCCGTCTCGGAGCCGTCTGGCATTGGCTCTGTCATACACTGGGGAAGCTTCTGTCAGTTTCTCACAGAAGCCACCCCTGTAGCCCCCCTGCTACCAAAACCTTGCCATTCAAATCCAGCACAGAGTGGTTGTAATTATAATTGGCTTGGTTATCCTACAACACTAGCTTTAAATTATTTTAGTTCTACCTACTTTATCTCATTTTTTACTAAAATAATGAGGGAAAAAATAAGTTCAATTATGTTTAAACATAAAGAGTTCTTATGGCTCAGGATGTGGACACCTAATATTGAGGCAATGAAAACTTGGTGCAAAGTTCTAAGTTTGTAGTTTTAGTAGTTTGTAGTTTTGTAGTATTTTGTGCAATCATCAATTACAAGAGAAAAACACTGAAACTTCTGGCTGTATGACCTTAATTTACATTGCTGTATATCCTGTGTCTTCTATTACTAATAGCTTCTGTTGAACCTGTCACCTTACAAAAAGGTAACTGGAATAAAACCAGCTCACAAATATGGGGTTCCTGTGGTATGTACTTGTTCCATGAAAGTTATTGTTCCATAGAGATGGAAAAATAAATATAGGCTGTAAGTCTACAGGGATGAAAAGGTCATTATTCTCTTAACACTGAAATAGTTCTAACAAAATATAACTGATAAAGACCAAACATAGATTTGGGAAGGACAGTGAGTTTCACTTTTGCTCCCAGAAGATGTAGCTTTTTCAGGATCATATTATGGGCATGCTGGTTAGAAATTGAATGAAATATAGGCTGTTGTTGTCTTTTAAATTTTCTTTATAAGGGTGCACTTTCATGTGCTCATCAGCTCTTTCACTGCCATTATTCATTTTTATGAGGAAAAAAAGAGAACATCTTCCTTGTGACTCCCTCAGTTACTAATATTGCCTCCCACATCCCAGAGTAAATAAATTTCATGGGAAAGAAAATCTTTCTTGAGAATGTGAGAAATGTTCATCTTGCATTAAGTTGGTCTGGCTGATTACTTGTCTCAGTTATCACAATGAACATATAACAGTGTCCTAGAACAAAAATTTCTGGAGTTGCCTGTAACTGCACTTTTAACTGCAGTAGTTAATATAGATTATTTTACAAATAATTACTCCTAATTACAAGATAAAAACTACAGATAAAGACTGGAGAAGTATTTGTTCTCTGAATTTTTTTTTTGAATTTTTTTTTTTTTTTTTTCATTCCAGGAGAGGCAGTTTTATTGAAACCAGTAAAAGGAGACACAGCTCGCATCCAAATTATTGAAACAGTATTTTTATGTTCTGGGTTCAGGTGAACATCTTGATTGTTTCCTGACTGTCTATTGGTATAAAACTTTATCAAATTTGTTTATGTATTACACACACACAGAGAAATGTACATTTCTCAATAATCATATTTTCACTAAAAGCAACTTCAGGTACACAATAAGGGACAAAGCTGGGGTAACGTCCAATCTTGATGAACATGTGAAAAAGGCCATGGAGTGTATCTTATAGGTGAAAGAGGTGTGTGGAGTGTGTGGAGTGTATCTTATAGGTGATAACGTCCAATCTTGATGAACAGGTGAAAAAGGCCATGGAGTGTATCTTATAGGTGAAAAAGGTGTGTGGAGTGTATCTTATAGGTGATAACGTCCAATCTTGATGAACAGGTGAAAAAGGCCATGGAGTGTATCTTATCTGAGGCAAGGCCAAGAACCACAGCTCTGCATGTTGGAACATAGGTTCAAGAAACTAAAAATTCACAATTGTGACGACAATTCTTGAATTTTAGGTGTTTGACTCAATCTAATGACTGAGTCAGATTTTGTTTTGAGTGTTTAGAGGAACTTGACATTCTATTAGAAAGTTTTTCCCAACATTTTTTTATAGTTTTACTCTGAAATTAATATTCACTCGGTACATTCTCTGTGACAGACTGTACACACACTGTAGCAATGCCAATAGATTGTAAAAAATAATCATAAAGGTTTTAATTGCAACTACTGGAAATAATCTTAAAACACTGCTAACAGAATTTGCATTCAAATTAACAGACATTTTATTTAAAAATATTGGATTTTATATTTTTCAATATGCCCTCAATATCTCAGTATTCTAAAATATGCAGAATTTGTTTCTTTAGAAATATATTATTTGATCATTGGGGACGTGTTTGTAGACTGAAAAAAAACACTTTTAATTTGCACATTTTTGAGTGCATGCTTTAGCATGACTTTTGTTGATGAAATTCTTCTTGATGGCAGAAAAAACCCCACAAATGTTTCCCCAAATCCTTCTTCAAAACAGCAGATAACTGCTTTAGTTTTTGTTGGTTTTTTTTTTTTTTTTCTCATTTAAATCTGAGCCATTATTGTTCTCCCATTAATCTCTACTAACTAAAAGTGTGTTTTTTTTTTTTTTTTTTTTTTTTTTTTTTTTTTTTTTCTCCTTTATTCATAAGGTAATACAGTTTGAAGGGATAGTGAAATATAACATTGTTGCACCCCAGGGGAGATGATAAACAAAATGGAAGAGCTCAATTACTTTGTCTAAGTAATTTTTCTTTAGGTGCTAATTTGCCAAAGTATTTTTAAATTACTTCATATACTTTGAGTATTGTATTCTGGTATTGGATAAGCTTTTATGAAGAGCTTTAAAAATATTACTTGTAAATGTTTACTCAGTGTTTCATCTTTGATCTTTTTTGTACGATCTTTATACCAAAGCTGGAATTTATTTTCAATGACTACATATAAATGCAGCACACGCTCTGCGTCCTAACAGATGCCATCTGTAAAAGCATTTACTTTAAATTAGTGGAATAAGTAATCAAAAGGGCTTTGTACTTAATGCAGAACTTTTGGTGACTATTAAATGCTCATTAGAGGGTGTTTTTGCTGTATGACTGTCAAAATCAGCAGGACGTTTATGTTAGATTTCCTGAGTGGGTCAAGATTGAATATGATTTTACAACTTAAATAACGTAAATGAATGCAGGTTATTTCAGAATCTCCAGATGTTCCTTAAACTCTCTGCCCCTAAGCAAAACTCACAGCCAATTTAAATTTTGCAGCAATATTACAGTGAAGAATTTTGCTTCAAACATTTAACAACTCTCTTATTACATTCCACTGATTTGCACCTTAACCATTACAAATTAAAAAGATGAACAGTATTATATTGGAGGTCTCTTTCTTTAAAACATTTATTAAAATAGATGGCTCAGATCAGCCTATCATAAAAAGGCTTTTGGTGAGACAAAATCTTTACATAAGTGCCTTACAAACCCAGGTTGCCTGTCCATATTTTAGGTGCCCTGAATAATCTTAACTCAACTTAAATGAATTTTAAAACTAGGTAACTACTGAAAACATGTTCTACAGGTAAATAGAAGCTTGGAAGTTAACTGTACAGGCGTATGAGTTTTCTATATCTTAAAAAGATTTCTGCATTGTTATATACAATGTATGTATGATACAATAACTTTGTCAATAAGAAGAATATCTACTTGTATCTTATTGGTTATTATTAGCACATACTTATGCTAATTTCAACCTTTGAAGATGGCAACATCTGTTAGGAAGAAGGCAATAAAGGTAGATTTAGAGCCAACTTGTAAAGTTTAGTAAAAACTGCTTAAAAGTGGCCTTTAAATAAGACACATTTCTAGGTAAACTTTCAGTGAAGAGCAATCACTCCAGGGTTTTGCAATTATATAGGTAGGCTAAATGGCCTGTTAGAAATTATATGTGAATGCCCAAATTCCAGTATAAAAACATTAGAGCTTTCTATAATAAACAGTGTTTTTACATAAGTCCAAGACAAGATGAAGAATGTATGGTGCCAAAGAGAAAATGAGCAAAAGAGATAATACCATAGACCTTTAACACTAGGTCCTATGGTAGCTGCAGGTTTTTCTGTCCCAGATCAGGACTTGCATGAATGGCTTGTACAATTTTCTTTAAAGAATCACTGTTTAAGAGATTTAATCATCAGTTGAATTAAGGTTCCCTTTAATTAGTGAATACAAGAAATAATTAAAATTCTATGGAAATCATAAAGACAACTCAGTTCAATATAAGGTCTCTTTTCATATTCTGGAATGAAAACAGAGACTTGGTCACCCAGGATATGGAGGAGACTGAGATACTCAAGGACTTTTTACCTCAGTGTTCACTGATAAGGGCTACAGCCACACAAGACAGAGGAGACAAAGACAGGGAATGGGTGATGAGTAAATTGAGAGCAGCCCAGAGGAGAAGGACTTAGGGGTATTGGTGGATGGAAAACTATGAGCCAACAATGTATGCTTTCAGACCAGAAAGACAACTGTATCATCGGCTACATCAAGGGAAGCGTGGTTATCAGGTTGAAAGAGGAAATTCTCCCCTTCTATTCTGTTCTTGTGACACCTCGCCTGGAGTACTGTGTTCAGCTCTGGGGTCCCCAGTGTAAGAAGGACATAGACCTGCTTGAGCAAGTCCAGAGGAGGGCCATGAAGATGACTGGAACACCTCTCTTATGAGGACAGGCTAAGAGAACTGGTGTTGTTTAGCCTGGAGAAGAGAAGGCTTCAAGCAGACCTTATAGCAGCCTCCCAGTACTTAAAGAGGCCTACGGGAAAGCTGAGGAGGGACTCTTTATGAGGGAGTGTAGTAATGGGATGAGGTGTAATGGTTTTAAACCGAAAGAAGGTAGATTTAGATTAGATATGAGGAAGTAATTCTTCACTGTGAGTGTGATGAGGCACTGGAACAGGTTGCCCAGAGCAGCTGTGGGTGCCCCCTCCCTGGCAGTGTTCCAGGCCAGGTTGGATGGGGCTTTGAGCAACCTGGGCAAGTGGAAGTTGTCCCTGCCCATGGCAGGGGGGTTGGAGCTAGATGATCTTTAAGATCCCTTTGAACCCAAACCGTTCTATGATTCTATGATAGTCAGTGTACACACTTGTATTCTCTTCATCAGGAATACAGGATAATTCAGGTTGGAACCAACCTCCTGTTAACATCATAGTCAGACCAGATCTTGAGGGCTTCTTGAGGTTCTGAAAACATCCAAGGACAGAGCCAATACAACCACTCCAGGCAATGTGTGACAGTGCTTGACTGTACTTGAGAGAAAAGTTTCTTCTACTGTCCATCCTGAACCTCTCTTGTTTTGATTTATGTCTGTTATCCCTTATCCTGTCACAAAGAACCAGTGTGAAGAGTGCATCTGTGCCTTCACAGTCCCCACCGTGCATTAGGCTGTGCATCTGAGATGTCCCAAAACTATCTCTGCACCAGTCTGTACAAGCCCCATTCTCCCCGACTCTCCTTATGAGGCAACTACTCCAGCCTGGTCATCTCGGTGCTTTTCCATTGAGTTTACTACAGCATGTTGATGTCTTTCCTGTACTGGGGGGCCTCAAGCTGCACATAGGATGTGTGAGTGCTGGGCAGAGTAGAATAAAAATATTCTTTAATCTCCTGGTGGTGCTTCTGCTGATGCAGCCCCAGATGCTTTTGGCCATCTTTTCTGCCAGGGCTTGATGTTGGCTTCCTGCCCAGCTCACTGCACTTGGGGTCCATTCCCCAGCGCTCTTCTCCACTCAGTCCATTCCCTCTCTGATTCTTTTTTAAAGCTCTGTCAATTCTGATTTAAGCAATTAAAACCATCCCAATCCCCCCAAATAACCCCAGACGAAAAAGAACGAATGCTACAGACCTAACCATTGGCTATATATGCCATAGATTTGATACATTCTTCTGTTCCAGAAAAACCCATACTTGATTGCTAACCAGGTTATCTAGCTGACTAGAAATAGAGAACAAACAGTGCTCATTTTTAAAGCACTCAGACTGATCCCTATATTTATAAAAAAAGTCTTACAGACACTGGATTATTTATATTTCAATATCCAACTTGCAGCTGAAGATGACTGGAGGAGCAAACTAACATACTATGTTTATGTTTGCAGGACAGTTATTAATAAAAGTTGTAAACTGTGTGGCTGTCTTTCTGTTCAGAAGGCAATGCAGAAATTTATGAGAATTAAAATAAGAAGTTTGTCCCAGGGGCATAAATAAACAATATTTTTTGCATGTCTCTAAGCCTTTGACCACCCAATTCCTTACACCTGTTCTAGCTACTTGTACAAGTTATTCAGACTTCAGCTCTGTAGTAGTGCTGCACACATATCTTCTGCCGAACAGAGGCATCAACAACAAACAAACATCTTTGATTAAGCCAAAATTATTATTATTTTTAATGATTACCTTTTTTAATATATTTTTTCAGTGGCATCTGTGACAGAGTAAATGAAGCGCAGGGTTAATTTCAACATGATTTAGGGCTGTTTTGCTCAATAACATTATTAACTAGTCTCAATTGTAGAAGATTTTACATCAGTTCCTAAACAAGAAGTTTTTTGAACTGTATTCTAAGAATATAACCTATCATGTTATGAGATATTATGAGGAAAACACCTCTCCATCCTGGCTATTGAACTTGACTGATTAATTGAAACAGGTTGTGGAAGACCGTAATTTTTCATTCTCTGTTAAACAGTAGAGTCAGTTATTTTAGTTCCTATATTTTCTCCCTCTACTCCTCCAACATTCATTTATTGCCTCTTTCAATATTTGTTTTATACAAAATGAAAGGCATCAACAAGAAATCACTTCCTTTAAAAATCTATCATGAGTAGTTAGGCCATGTATTAGGCCATTTAAACTAGTTAAAGATTATTCTTTCTCTGACTCATGAAGTAGTTGTGTATTATGGGCTCCATTTCTTTATTTTTTTCTATTAATGCTGGTCTCATACTGAGAAAAAAATTATTACATGGTCACTGAGCCAAAATAATAGTCAATGAATGACTTTTAAGTTGCTGGTGATTGCACAGACAGGTCAAAACTTTTCACAGTGAGTACAGTGAAGCATCCTTTACAAAACAGAAAGAACATCACTGTAGAAATAGGAACAGGATCTTTCTGAGGATGTAAAAGCAACTTTTATGAAAGGTCAGTTCCTTTGGATTTGCAAAGTCAAACTTGACTAGCCCCAACTAGATTTAAAGCCCAAAACGCAAGACAAAAATAGTTACAAGTAGTACATAAACCTAGGGTTGTTGTTTGTTTGTATTTTCACTTCAGCTACAATTATTTGCGAAATTCAATCTAGTTTTATACAGTCAATATAGTATACTGCTCTAAATCCAGATTTGCTTTAATTATCTTCCATGGACTCTACTACTAAGTGGATAGTTTAAGTTTCCCCACTCTAGGACATATGTAGCTTCCTCTTCACATCAATTGTTCTCCTAAAATATGGAGGAGCACTTCTGTATCCTGGTAAGTGTATACAAAAGTTGATCACTTTTACCCAAGAATTGGAACTGCTTGTCTTGCTGAACTGAGTTTAGTCTTATACTAGCTAAAATCAAGCTTTGTCTATGCACTAACTTATACCTGTTTATCTGAAGTTTTCACTGGATTTTTAAAATATCCTACAACTATTCATATATGCATGTTTACTTTAGTGATTTATTGAAAAGGAATTTTATTTAACTCCTGTAAAAAAAGGTCTTAGGAAACTGAAATAAACTACATTTTAAATATAAGAAACCTTTCTGTACAAATTTTAGCACTAAGCTGCATAGATTGACATATTTTTGTGTGTGTAGATAATGCCTCTCAATATGGCATAATGCCATTATTTTGCACTAAGTAAATACTGTTTCCTATGAGGATGGAACAAAAATGCAGTCAACATAGGAAGACATACTGGATGCAAAAATCGGTGGGAAGCTGAAAGCCAACACTTTTTTTGCATAATTTCTCTCTGTATGAGGTCTATTAAACTATTTTGGTTTTGTTTCATCTAATTTTTTCCTACTTCTGAGCTAGAATGTAAATTCAAGTAAATATGTTCAGACTGTGTTTCAGAGTACTTGCTATATGAACTTATGAAAAAGAAACAGCTTATACACTTCTGGACTGTCCACATATGTTTGGGTTTTTTTTCATTCGTTAATGTGGCTGCTTACTTACTGTTACATTATTCGAGGTATGGTTTTTAAAATATAAATAATTATAATGTTCTAATCCATTTGTGGTGCTTCATCAACAGTAAGTCACTGCAAAATTGTCCCTATTATAGTCTGAACATTTTGTCAGAAATGGAGTACAGTTGGCCAGTCTGGATGTATTCTCCACAAGTAGACCAGCTCAGTTCTGTGTAGACACGTTTATGGTAAGCATTTCCTTTTCCTAGAAGTGAGATTTAAAACCATGTTGGGCTAGTTGCTAAACATATCATTGCCAGATGAAAACCAACTTCAATAACTCCCCTCCTCACCTTTTTTTTTTTTTTTTTTTTTTTTTTTTTAATGTTAAAATTGTTATTCCAGGGTAAAATGATGATGAGAAAGCATGTGGAAGTGCTGTTCTCAGACAGTATAAATAGGAGTCTATGTCCTTGTCTTACAATTTTCAGTTCTGAGCCTCCATGGAGCGAACACATTAGAGCAAGGAAATCTTTACATAAAAAGGATTAAGGGATTAATTATATTATACTCTTTTTTTGGTGCCCCCAAAGTATACATCACGATGATGATGGTTATTGTATCTCCTGTTTCATATATGCTGATGGTCTTTGTTTTCAAGGCTTAGGAAACACAACATGCTCAGATAGTAGAAACAATGAGGGCAGGAAAGAAATTGTTCCTTATATATTTAGCCCTTCTCCTTCTGTCTACTTTAATCTACTCCAGTCTATTTCATTCTCAGATATTTCTTCAGAAAACAATTCACCACTATATTTTTTTAATATTTTATCTGAATATTAAAGGGAGAGAGAAGGAAGGTTTTAAAAGTTCATTGAGACTGTTGCCTTGTACCTAGATGTTGACTCGTGCTTCCGTAGCTTATATGTAGACCTCACTGTCATTTTGCAAGACATTCTTGGATAAAATTAGCATGATTAAGACTATTTAAACCAAATCTTTCATGAACAAAGTTGTAGATCAAGGTTAGGCAGGAGATATGAGGCCATAAGCAAGTTTCACATTAGTAAAGTCATTAATTCCTTCTTACATTGTCTGCCAGAATATATTCAGGGGCACAGTAAACTGTTTTTATTGTTGACATTGACATGGCAGTCAAGTTGATCTAATAAGTTTCACTGTAGTCTTTTTTTTTCCATTTTTTACAGTCTCCAGGCCCTCACATATCTCCATGATACAGGTCTGACTGAAGGTGAATATTATTATTCAAATAATTCAGTCTGAATAACTGATTTATGAAAGTCTGTACAGAGGTTCAATAGCCTTCTGTATCAGTAAGTCAGCTTGATAAAACAAGCACAAATACTCATGCTTTTAGTTTTGTTTCCTGAGAGGCAAAAGATTTCCTGATCTGTTCTTAGTCAATTAAATCCAAGAAAGTGTTAAGTGAAATTCAAGAGCAATATTTAAATTGTGATATTCATTTATTAGTTGATTACTTCTTTTTGGAGAAACCTCTTCATTTAAAGGGACTCTTTGTAGAGTTTAGTAGGTGAGTAGGTAAAGAAGATATTCACTGTTCACTGCATCAGCTCTTGATTAATGCATTTATTTTGGGCATTACAGACCTGTTGAATTTCTGTGGAATGTACACTATTTGTTTCATATCTCCAGTAACTAAGGACAGGCTATAAAGTTTTTCAACGTACCACAGAATATTGATATGTTTGAATATCCATAATGTGTATGGTAGTTTATATACCATTATTTACAATCCTAAGAAATATGGTTAAGGTTTGACGAACTTACTAAATATACTTACTTTTATACTTGTTCTTACCAAAGTTAATCTGTGAACTTTTATTTTTAAAGTCCAGTTAAGATGTATTTTAGTTACTAAGTAAGATTTATTTTAGCTCTTCTATTTCTACTTTTTTTTCTTAATCTTTTCCTGGGATGAGACAATGCAGAGGTCAAAAGGCAATAAATTCTTGAACTGATGATCGTAAAGAGAAAGAGGTACTCAGATTTTCCAATCAGCTGCTTTTTCTTAGCCAGCAGTGCCAGTTGTCCTGGTATACTTGTTGTGATAAAGTAATATTTATATTTAAAAAATATTCTTTATGTAAAAGGACAATGTTAAGAATTCTTGTTTACTTTTTTCAATAAGTTTGTCCATGCCAGCAAAAATATTTTCTAAAAAAACAATTTAAAAAAAAATTTGTCCTGAATACCTGTGAAAGACGGAGTTACACTGTAGGTGGTGTTCCTCTGCAACTTGGTGTTGTGGTTTAACTCTGTCAGGTAGCTCAACCTCACCCACCTGCTTCCTCATTTCCTCTCCAGTGGGTTGGGTTGGATGGGCAAAAGTGAGACAACTTGTGGATTGAGATAAAGGCATTTCAATAGGTAAAATAACTGCTCATGCAAGCAAAGCAAAACAAGGAATTAATTCATTACTTCCCACGTGCAGGCAGGCGTTCAGCCATCTCCAGGAAAGCAGGGCTCCATCACACGTAACAGTGACTTGGGAAGACAAATGCCATTGCTCCCAATGTCTCCTATTCATTCTTCTTCCTCCAACTTTATATGCTGAGCATGACCTCATATGATAATGCATGTCCCTTTGGTCAGTGGGGGTCTGCTGTCCCAGATGTGTCCTTTCCCAACTTTCATGAACCCACAGCCTGCTTGCTGGTGGGGTGGGGTGAGCTGCAAAAAAGGCCTTGACACTGTGTGAGCACTGCTCAGCAAAATATCCCTGTATCAACACTGTGTTCATCACAAATCCAAAATGCGGCATCATACTAGCTACTGAGAAGAAGATTAAGTCTCTCAGCCAAAACACTTGGTCTTATACCATCTTTCTAGTCTCCAGGGGAAAAAAAATGTAACATACCCAACAGATATACATTAATCTTAAAATATGCAGTTTAGATGATATTCACATATTTCTATGATGTATTGGACTAGGGGAAGGTCTTTAGATGGTCTGAATCATTTCTCTACCCTGAATATAGCTCCACAGAATTTGTAAGTACCATAGTATCCTTTCCAATTTTTTTTTTTCTTTTATCCGTATGACTTTTAAATTCCAGTGTAGCTATTCATACATGATAGTTTTACATTCACTTTCTACAAATGCTCTCTAATATTTGCTAAAACTTAATGCCTTTTTTTTTTTTTTTCAATTTATGCAAATGAATTTGTTCATTGTGCTTTTCCTGGAGAGTAAGAACAAATGGATATCAGTAAAAAAGGCAATCATATTTTTTGTAATTAAGATTAAAATTCAAAAAGATTTAATTTTTGAACTCATCTCACTAGGTTCTAAATTTTTCCCTGAGGCTCAGAAAAATTCATCATCCTAAGTTATAGAACAAGTAGTCTTGCCATGAAGACAAAAAAAGTGTTTAGTTTTTATATATTCCTCTATACTTTACTTGAAGACTATTTTCAGTCTAATGTTATTGGTGTGATAAAATTTTGCTCCTTTAATAGAATCTATATGGATGTTCCCCTATAATTTTACATTCTGTCTAATAGTTTGCAGATTTAATTCAATGTCTGGCTTAAATCAGTTTTACTTCAAATTAGTTAAGATTAAATTTCCAGATCCCTGATATTTGAAATCAATAGTAAAGTTTCAGTGCAATGACAGGCATCAGAGAAAAAAAAAAAAAAAAAAAAAAAAAAAAAAAAAAAAAGTCAGTTTTATAAAGATATTATTTTAAAATGAGTGATGAATGGACTTTACTTAAAACTTCAAGTCCAAAATTGAAGACTAAATAAACAATTAGCCTAATTGGTTGATCCTCAATAGAGTGTTGAATGGCTGTAATGTATATGAAATATCTTTATAACTCCCAATTTTTTTTATGGGGCGAGCAACATTCAGTCCTTCTCACAGTAATTGCTACATTTGCACAATAAGCCAATCAGTGGAACTATGAATCCATTTCTGGTATGCTTCAAGGGAAATGGCATTTTCTTTCTTTATTCAAGTTTATTCCATTCAGGAAAGTATAGGTTATCATTTTTTTTTTCAGTCATGGGCATATCAATAAATCATCAATAGAGTAATAACAGATCTGTCATCAGAATGCTTAACCTTCTAAAGGTAAAGTATGGTGAAACAGATGAGTAGAATCAGTGAAAAGAAAACAATTATTTTTTTTTTTTTAAATAAGCTGCCTGAATGCATTACTAGTGCCTAAACCATGTGTAAATTTTAAAATTCAGTGACAAAAAAGAAAGGAAAAAAACCCTGAGTAACATATAACTCTGCATTATCTTATATTCTTTTAGCTGTTGATTCATTTCTTAAAGCAAAAATCTGTATATTCCTTCCAATTGACCACGTAGCACATTTAGTCTTCAAAGGCTGTAGCTTCATTTAGAATTTCTTTCTAAACAAAGATTTCTAAGTGTGTGTTTCAGCAGCTGTCTTGTCAGGTTTCTGAAAGAGAAAAAATAAAGCTCTACTATATTTATTCCAAGTCTTCTCAGTGACTGATCTAGTATGAGAGTTAATTTTATTTTCTGTTTATCAGGAATAAGGCTTATCAAAGATGCCGTATGTAAGTAATTATGAGAAACTATCACACAGATGGTGGATAATAACGTGTAGCTGGGGAGGATAATTTCTTCCTTTTGACAAGTAAAGAAAAATGGCATTTGACTTCTCTTCAGAAATGGTAAGACTCGACTCTTGACAGAGATATAGTCTGCCCCCATTTTCCTAACGAAAGGATACCTAATGTTGATAATCAGCTTGTCTTTCAGAGAGCTTTCATTGCCCTTCTTCACTTTAATGTTTTATTAACTTTCAAATACCTAAGTGGTTCCCCTACCTTTGGGATGTTTATTTGTGGAGATGAGCCTGTAGGGAAGAAGTGGGCACTGACCTGTGTTTACACTGTTTAAATTGTCAGATAATCGAGAAAACAGCAAAATTTACCTTTACTACTGTTCAGATGCCTTTCTTATATGCAGGGCATTCTGGAATATCTTTACAATATGCAGGTCTTTGGGCTGTTTGAACATGTTGTCATTTCCTGGACTTTATTGATGCTGATCGTGAAAAAGTAAAATTTCAGTCAGCGTGTAAGACCACATGTTTTAAAGTAATCTGTCTGATGAGATTTTTGTGTCTAGTTCTGGAAAGACATTAACTTCTTCCATGGTGAAGGCTGAGACAAGCCTTTCAGTGACTGTTCTTCTCTACTGACCCGAAGGAGCCTGCTCTTGCCAAACCAAACCCAAACTTCCTGAAACTCAACATGCAGGTTTTAAGCAGGAAGAGAATTTTATGTAAGTTTTAGTATCAATCAGAAAAGGATCTCTGGGAGGACAGAGATTCAAGCAGAAGGTGTTTTGGTAACGTACCTTTTATCTGAGATTTTGAATATTACTGCTAATTTGAATCTGTGCTTGGCTTTATGTTCCCAGTGAGCAGGTGGTGCTGGTTTTGAAATGGATCTACAGTTGTAGTGAAGAATTAATTTTCAGTATTTGTTTTCACTTAAATAAAGCTATGCAGACTTTCCAAATATTCTTCACATTTGTTACTTTACAAATTCACCATGTCTCTGATACCTAGGGATGATTTTGCCAAATCTGTACGACTCCCATTTTGACTCTACAGGCTCTAAATGGTTCACTCAAATCACTAAGATGCCAGTATAATTTTATTATTTTTCTATAGTTTCATTTTGCAATACAGTCATTAACATATATGTTGTGGTACTTCTGGTTAAAAAGGAAATTGACCTATGGGGAAGCCAGAGGCAGAGACATACTGCATGAAAGGAAGTGAAAGGCACACACTGGCCCTCCAGGTCTAATAAAAGTCTAAAGGAAAGTTAAGAATGCAAAGCCACAAGAACATTTGCACTACTCCTTCTCTCTGGGTTCTCCCATAACCAGTTAGTAGAAAAACACCCAAGGAAATTTGTCAATAAAGAGAAGTGCTCCCAAGAAATAATAGGTAGTGGATGTGGAATTTGGACTCCTCAAAAAGGTAACGGAATTTTTTCTTATATTTTTTTCCTAATCACAATATTTTGCAGTAAATGTGAAAAGTAAGTACAGATGATGTTACAAAGACACATAGCAAAACATGAAGAAAACCTCTAAAGGCAAAACTCTGATAACACTGTCAGTGATTTTCTCAATAATATAAGTAGAGTAAGTCAGTCAAGAAGAAGCTTGCCATATCTCTCACCAAGAGTATCTAGGTTTCCCCAGAAAAGACCCAAGTGTCTCCTTGGTGTATATTGTTTTCCAGGCAGAAACAGGACTAAAAACTCACCTAGAAACATTAAGAACCGTTTTAAATAAAATGGATGTATTGCTGCCTACCAAGGAAAAATTATTCATAAAATAAGTAAACTACCAGAAAAGAAATTAACACCCTAACAATTAATTGTAGGGGCAACCCTGCATGGAAGTCAAAAAAGAGTTTCACTGGTTTTCTAGCACAAATAAAAGTGCTGAACATGAGGCTTGTTGCTTGTTACCTTCAGAACTGAATGAATAATTAAGAGAAAAAAAGAAATGAATAATTTATTCAATGAATTTGGCGGTTGGGATTTTTTTTTGCTACAGCTTAGTGATCACAACTTTCTTAAATGTATTCATTATGCAAATTAATTCAACTAATATTCATTTACATTCTTAAAAGATTAGATTTAATTATCCAAAGGGTATGTTGCTTATATTTGTGACTGGTCAAAAGAAGTCAGATAGAATTGCTTTTATCATTTGATTGGATAAATAGATAACAAAAGTTAGTGAAAATATACAGCGGTATAATTATAGTCACGTATAACAGTACAAGCTTTGAAATACACTTTTTAAATACTTATACTGGGGTGTCAGCCTTCAGACATTTTCTTTCTGGAAACAGAACCAAAGTGAACTAATTCAAAACTTGAAATGAAATATAGTTATCTAGCTCTAATTCTGTTTCTATCTACTTTCTGCAAGCTGAAAGATTTTTCCAAGAAAATGAACCTTGTATGTTTACCCTGTCTGTTTACTAAAGAATAGTTGCTGACACCTCTTAGAAACATAACTCTCTGGATATTCATTGGTCATTGGTATGACCTAGGACAGCTCTTCTAATGTTTTAGGTACTGCCTGAGCTGGCAACTAAGTACCATGCAGCTGCTTGCTCACTCCTGCAGTGGGATAAAAAAAAAAAAAAAAAAAAAGTAAAACTCATGAGCTGAGATAAGAAGAGCTTAATGACTAAAATAAAATAAAATATGATAATTATAATACTGTAATGAATATGAATATAGCAAAAAGAGAGAAATAAAACATGAGAAAAGACAAGTGAGGCACAGCACAATTTCTCACCACCCACTGACCAATGCCCAGACAGTCATCAAGCAGTGATCAACCCCTCCCAGACATCTCCTTCAGTTTATATACTGAGCGTGACATCTTATGGTACAGAGTATCCCTCTGGCTAGTTGGGGTCAGTTGTCCTGACCACACTCCCTCACAGTTTCTTGTGCACCTGCTCTCTGGCAGAGCATGGGAAATGGAAAAGACTTTAACTTGGGATAAGCACTACTTAGTAACAACTAAAACATCAGGGCATTATCAACATTATTCTCATATTAATTCCAAAATACAGCACTGTACCAGCTACTAGGAAGAAAATTAACTATTACAGCTAAAACCAGGACAGGTACTCAAATCCCAACAAAATGAAGCACGACCCTTTATGACAAAAAGTCCATAACAGTTATAGTATTGCATAGAAAAGGCTGACAGACTATTTCTTGGAAATACTCTAAGGCTTATTTGTCAGTGGTTTGCCTTCAGAGCTAGCTCTGCTTATGTTTTCACCTAAGTGCATCTCTCAAGCACAGTCAAATATGTTGCTATTCATGACTGGAGTAAGTGACTACCCTATAAAGGTCTACTACATCTATTTGCTGAAATTTCCAGTTTGTGCTTTAACAATAACGTCTCAGCAACAAAACTTCTGCTCACATTTTGCTCAGCTGTTCCCATATTTCTCTGTCCTTAACCATGCTGTTTGGATGTTGCAAGAGTTTCTCTGCTTTCATTGCTGACAAAAAGATTAATAACACTGCTAATAATCTATTTATTTTTGTTCCTTTTCAAGTATGCATGATCAAGACTCAGTACTGTTAGTAACGCTAAATTCCAGATCTTTTCATGTATTTGGACCATTTTAGCTAAAGAAACTGAAAAGACATTTCAGAGTGAACACCATATCCTGCTGCAGATAAAGTGTTCTTCACATAGACATTATCACGTAACTTTCATAATCAACAGATAACAATTTAATTCTTTTTTAATCTAAGAACATTTACAAACAATGGAAAATATCCAGAATTCATGTTCTGACAGAGCACAATTCTAGAACCTTGGATGTAAAAAAATTACTTTTTTAACATGTCACATTAATAAAAGGCTTGAAGGAATGTAAAAAATTATGCTAGTGATGATTTTCCAAACACTTTATTGCACTGTTACCTAAAATTATAGATGCTATAACCTAGCTCAGTAATAAGAATTATTTTGCTTGAAATGCATAATTCAACAATTAGTTAAAATCTCATTTGGATATATATGCATATGTATTTATGTATGCTTCCATGTGCATATACGTATATGTGCATTTGAAACCTTGAGCTTTCTTGTTGCTTAATCAGGATTTTCTCTTAAATAATAAATTATAAGAATAGAAACATTTCTTTAGCAAGCTTTTATCCAAGATTTGTGGTCAAAGAACTGCTTCTGTCACAGGCAATAATAGAGTATTTTTTTTAAATGATGTAAGGTCCAAATTCTTACAGTGAACACATGATTCAGAAGCCTGAGTTGTAGCTCTTGTAAAAGGTTTCTCTTTACCTGTGGAAAACCTAGTCAGAACATAACCCAAATATTCAAACCTGAATCCTAATTTCAAACCCAAGATACTCTAACAGGTGCAAAATGAGGCAAAGTGGTTAATGTGTCTATCTTTGCATTGCACAAAACTTCCACAACAGAAAATGTACAGAAATTAATTTTACACTTCAGAATCTTCTAATACTCGAGTCATTGAAGCTTTTAGTTTTAAGATCTGCTAGGTTTTATATGTCTTCCTGGAGTATTATAGTAGTTAACATTTTAAAAACATATAGAAAGACAAACTATTTTTAATTTTTCATAAAAGTTAAATCCTTTCATAATTCAAAACTTATAATAGTCTGCAACCTAGCCAGATCTGAAAAATTAACAACTCTATAAAAACCAAACCAAACCAAACCAAAAAATCAAAAGCCAAAGAAAAAACCTACTGTAACTTATAAAACTTCTGCCCAGATGATGAAGTGAGAAGCAAAACATAACTGCTGTCCTGTAGCAGAGAGCATCAGGTTTTCTTGATTTTCAGGGGTCTAGGAAATTTGGAATTGTTAGCGCTGCATGTCATTTGCAGCTAAAAGGTGTTGTGAAGAAAGGCAAAAAATGTCACAGCTGAAAACTTCAGCTCATTTGAGTTGTTAATGTCTTCTGATTTAAAGGCAAAATTGTAAAATTGAAGCCATATACGTTTATGCTTTTCATAGATTCTTGCTTGATCTGTAAAGTCTGTATGAGTCTGGGTTAAGAAGTAGGTTATCTGGTTAGTGGGAAAGAAACCCATGTTGCTGTGGTGTAGCTCTCATATAGCCTTCTATTGCATATCTACAGTTTTCTAAACTCTTTTCAGGAATCTGGGTTCAAATTATCTATACATTTCTAGGAAAGGACCTGAAGGCCACTTATCTGCCCAATATTGTCTGCATGTAATAGATGCAATGGCTGATAAAATCCAGAGTATGAGAGTGCACATGTGGACCTCTCATTCACACAGCTGAAGAATCTGTGCCAAATCCCAAATTTTCTCCACTAGTGTGCCAGGTAGGTTTGCCTTAGTACAGTACACATGGGTTTGAAAAGGTGTGTATTTCACTTGTGTGGTCAGCATTGCTCTCTTGGTCTCTGCTAAATCAATAGCTATGACAAGCTGAACTGGAAGTTCTCAGTTTAATTACTATTTAATTGTATATGATTTCCCATGTAGAAACCCATCATAAATGCTTAAGCTTTTTACTTAAAACCAGAAAAAGACAGTTTTGAGTAAATAATGACATCGGAATCCTAGAACAGGACCTAACATTGACCTTAAAAATTCAATGAGCCAAGCAGACTTTGCATGCCTGTTTGCCACAGACAGTACA
Organism: Athene cunicularia; assembly: GCF_003259725.1. Lineage (NCBI taxonomy): Eukaryota > Metazoa > Chordata > Aves > Strigiformes > Strigidae > Athene > Athene cunicularia. Next base: position 59,430,008 of record NW_020799091.1, on the reverse strand, counting down.
AGATGAAATAAATAGATTTAAAGCACATTAAAGTGCAAGGTTTTATGCTTTTCAGTTTTGATGTTATTTTTAAATGGTGCAGAGCAATAGAAGAATCAATAACATATGGGCTTACCTGATTGACTCCTTGGCAAACAGACCCTTGTTTTTAGAGAAGTTTTTATGGAAATAAATGAGGATGTCTTACAAACATGTAGTTTACTATTTTAATATACAATTTATGAGATTTATTATTGCAGTTTCCAGAAATAGTTTGTAGGACATAAGGCAGCATAACTTACTCAAAATGCATACCATTATTTGAAATAAATTCAATAAAGGTAATAAAATGTGTATTTTAGTTTTAGACTTCAACAACTTTTTCTATACTAAAAATAAAAAGTTTAACAAGTAAGAAATTCTGACTTACGCCAAAGTACTTCTGAAGCAGATGAGTGGATGGATTGTTCAGATTGTGTACAATTATAGTGAAAAACACATTAGCTTACAAAAAAATGCAATAATGTAACCTTATACTAAGAGAGGAAGTTTCATCCTAAAAGATGTTATGGAGACTTACTAAGTATGTAATTTTGTATAATGGAATCAACATCTAATGGAAAACACTGTCATTCAATGTCAGCAGTCTGGAGGCCAGGAAACCATCTCTGTTGTGGGTTTTGCCAACAGCCACCTGTATGATTTTTAGCAAGCCATATATCTCTTGTGGTTTTCCCCTGATCTGTTGCATTTCTCATCTGCTTATAAGTTTCTTCCTGCAGTGACTGGATGTTTTGACACTACATACAGCAAGCAGTCAAATAGATATGATTCAGCTTAGAAAGATCCACACCCTCCACCCACCAAAAAAGTGTTGTGAAAAGCAACACAGTTAACTTCCATTGAATATTTTTGTTGTGTTTTCTTTTGTTTTCAAAAAGCACTACCAGTTCTTGGTTTAGCTAGAATTTCTACACATTGCTACTGCTGCTATATTATGGACAGACCTAAAATAAATGTTCTTATTTAAGAAATTAAAAACCTAATAGAGATTTAAAGCTACAAGCTCCTGTAGCTCAGAAGAAAATATTTCAGCAGGTTACTTGTATTATCTCAGATAAAAAACCTTTTTATCTTATACTTCTGCATTATCAAGAAGGGAAACGTTCACAAGATCACTGAGCCCGAAGAGAAAAATACCATTTGGAAATCCAGGTGAAGGAACTCTTCTAGGAGCAAGGTTTTTCACCCATAGGCATTCAAAACCAAGTATAGGGTGGTACAAATGTTTGGGATACATTCAAAGCTCTTTCAACCATGTACGTCTCCCATGTAATAAGGTTTTCCAGAAACCAAAGAAGTTTCTTAGTGAAATTGTTGTTACCTTGTGCTCTGTGTACCAAATAATTTCTTAGCAGCTTAATATCTGTATTTGGCACATGACAAGAAGGGTTACTGTATCTTTAGAGTAACACATACAATTTATACTCAATATCACTATCTATTATGATGTCATTAGGAACAGTATAACATACCAAATAGGAACAGTATGAAGTGGATGCCTTATAACCCAGAAATGTCTTCAGACTTGAAAGCTGTAGTGATGGTGTAAATCATCTTGGCCCTGCTTTTCCCCCCAAATTATGCTATATCAGAGGAAAGGCTGGCTTACTTTGAATGCATTGCTGCTGCCAGCGTCTGAAAATAAGGCATTTCATTTATTGGTTTGAATGGCTACACAGGATATAAAATGCTTTTCTAAATGGAGAGGAAGAACAGCAAGGTAACTTCTAGTTCTTAGAAAACTACAGTACATGAAAAACAAGCCAAAATTAATACAAATCACAGCATACAGTGTATAAAGAACAAGAGAAAGCTGCTGTTCCAGCTGCATTATCATCAAAATATTTAGAGAGAAAAAAACCCAAACCAAAACAAAACAAAAAGAAACCAAACCCAAGCCCAGCAACAATTAGAAACAACTGTTAAGTTCAGAAGAAGTAACTGGGCAGATGAAAGACAAAAGGAAGACTTTTTTTTTTTTTCATTTGGTAATGATTTCTTTGTTAATTTTTGGCTTATACAGCTAGGCATTTTAGTTACAATACCATATTTTGAGAATAATTAGGAATTTTATTATCTTAGTACAAAAATTATTCAGAGATTTGTACTAGACTCATTGTTTTAATTAACAAATTAATTAATTTAGGCAATATAGTATTTTTAAATTCAGTTGGTATATATAGGGTGTTTGCATTTATGTATAAAATCAGAGGAAAAATGTGTGTTTTCTGAGAGAAATGTTTAATAAATGTGTTTTAGAGATCAGTATCAGTAAAGTGTAATCACCAGGACATTCAAAGAATGTAAGCAAAATAATGTAAGACTCAGAAACCTGAGAAGGGGAAGTTGCAACAGGAATGCCTAGGGATGACTTAGTAGCTGGCTGAGATCAGAATTAGTAGGTTGCCCAATATATGTGACATGTTATAAGCTTCTGATCACAAAGAAGTAGATGATACCTTCTTCAGACAACTGGAAGAAGACTCACATTTGCAGGCCTGGATCCTCATAGGAAACTGCAGACACCCCGATATCTTCAGGAAGGACAACACAGTAGGGCACAAGCATTCAGGAGGTTTCTGGAGTGCGCTGTTGACAACTTCTTAACACAGGTGATTGAGGGGCCAACTAAGCAAGGTGCACTTCTGGACCTCATTTTACAAGCAAGAAATGACTGGTCAGGGATATGAAGATCAAGGGCAGCCTTGGTCACAGTGAATGTGATGGTCAAGTTTGGGATCCTGCAAGGAAAGCGTAAGACAAGACCACAATCTCCATCTTCGGAAGAGGAGACTTTGGCCTGTTTAGGGTCTGCTTGGAAGAATCACATGGTACATGGCCCTGGAGAGAAGAGGGGTTCAAGACAACTGGTTGATATTCAAGATTAAGTTCAATCTCAAGCTCAACACAAGTTCACCCATCTTGATGAGCTTGAAATTATGCAAAGTAATCAAGCAGCTTGAATGGACGAACAAGGATGTCTGACTAAGCTTGGACATAAAAAGGAAGTATACAAGAACTTGACATGGGAATAGTTTAGAGACATTATCTAAGCATGCAGAGATGGTATTAGGAAAGCCAAAACCCACCTGAAGCTGAATCTGGCAAGGGATGTAAAGGGCAATAAGAAGGGCATCTACAGGTACATTGTCAACAAAAGGAAGCCTACCGAAAACATGAGTCCACTCCTAAATAGGGCAGGGGACCTGGAGACAAAAGACATGAAAAAGAACAAGATACTTAAAGCCTTCTTCACCTTAGTTTTACTGGTAAGATTTGCTTATTTGTCAGGTTGGCCATGAGCCAGCAATGTGCCCATGAGTTAAAAGACACCTACAACATCCTGGGCTGCATTAGGAGTGTTGCCAGCTGGTCAAGGGAGGTGATACTTACCCTCTATTCAGCACTGGAGAGGACACATCGGTAGTACTGTGTCCAGTTCTGGGCTCCTCAGTGTGAAAGAGATATGGAGCTACTGGATAGAGTCCAACAAAGGGCCAAAAAGATGATTAAGGTACTGGAGCACCTCACATATGAGGCAAGGCTGAGACAGTTGAGGCTTCTCACCCTAGAGAAGAGATGTCTCGGTGGGGTTTATTAATGTGTATAAATCCCATAAGTGAGGAGTAAAAATACAGAGAGGGGCTCTTCTCAGGGGTGCCCACTGACAGTACAAGAGGCGATGGGCACAAACTGAGGTTCCCTCTGAACATCAGGAAACACTTTTTTTACTGTGAGGATGTCCAAATCCTGGAACAAGTTTCCCAGGGAGGTTGTGGCATCTCCTTCATTGGATATATTCAAATCTCATATGGGTATTGTCCTGAACAACCCTTCTGTAGCCAAGCCTGCTTGAGAAGTGTGTTTGGACTAAATAGGCTTCTAAACTCAACCATTCTGTGATTGTGAGATATAGAGTGAAATTGCATCAAATTGCTAAACTGTAGGATGTTTTATGGTGATTATTAGAAAGGTGGGTATAAGTAGTTTATACCAAATAGTTGTATCAATAAAATATGAAAATAAAACATAAATGGCTACATAAAATAAGAAACTGCTCTAGGAATCTATCTGGTATTTCAAGTTAAATAAATGACAGAAAAAATGATACTTCTGGTTAAGCTTTGCTTCTTATGAGGCAATAATTTACCATTTTAATAATAATTTGAAGTACAGTATCAAAGAGTGACAAGATGTAATATAGTAGAACACTGTGATGGTTCACATTATATTCTCTTTCCAGCTTTTCCCTGGTGATAGGTTAAGCCAAAAATTTGCATTTCATGAGCAACAGATAACATCTGTACAGCACCTGCAAAATACTGGTATGGATATGTAGCACAATTTCCCAGATACAGAGGCCTTTTCTGTAACAAATAAATTATCAAGTCATTTAAACCTTGGAAAAGAACTTTATTGTAAATAAGATTTATTGAGTATTTTAAAGACAAACAGGTTGCATTTCTTATTTCCTTCCAGATATGAATTTTACGCATAAATTTTAAACAATTGGGATCATAGATTGGAAATGTACCACCTTCTAATACTTTTTGACACATCACATCAAAAGGAAACAATTACCTTCCTTTTCTAACACAAACAAATTTCTAAACAAAGGAATATGAAATAATGGACTGTGTTAAGACACTGCACAAATAAATGTCTGGTTAGTTATGTAATATACACTAGGTTCAGGGTATGTTTTCATACTGCATTAGTGCTCCTATTACACTTCCTACTCTCTTTGGCAGAAGTCTTTCTCATTTATTTTTTGTACTGCAGGAGTTTCTACATCTCTCTTATAGCCCCCTTTAAAATGTCAGCTGTAGCTATGATGGACAGTTTAGTCTAGTGGATATGGCATGAGAATGTGCCTAAAACTTCTGGACTTGTTTTTTTGGCAGCTAAATATGGATTTATAGGTCTATGTGCAAAAGGGAGTGGTGGGATACATTTTCAAGGAATTTTCCAGAAGTTGATCAAGCCGAGTTCATGGTAATTGCTAAACCCTTGTGGCTACATAGCTGCGAGGTACCCCATGGGTACCCCATGGGTACCCCATGTGGTAACTTAAGCTATAATAAAAGTAATATTATGCCTTGAATAATCAGTGATAAGATATCCCAGATTGGATCTAAGACAATTAAGTGTTGGACAATGATGTCCAGCACATGTGGTAAACTGTATATACTCAGAGAAAAACTTTGACAGACACAACCCCCATAAAAGGATGTGGTATATATTTATTAAGTGTCAAGCATGGATGGAGATGGGGAAAAAGTTGAGTATTTTAGATTTCCCATTGAAATTAGGAAGTGAACAATCCCTTAGAAGACAAGTTTGCTCATAGAAATTCTGTAAAGATTTGAGAGTGTAAATTTAATACTGATTTCTTTCAATTTCAGTATAAGCTTTGGCAAATCCCTTCATGAAATCAAAACTACTAATCAAGGAGAACTAGAAAGGGCCTTATCCTAGCTGCAGTCAAGGAGAAATTATATATATTCTTGTGACCACCCATTCTACCTTGTCACAGAGAGAAAGCCTTGTCAAGATCTTGTAGTGTCAGTGGAAGTTGCTACCATTATCTGTACAGATTCTCCTGGCAAAATACTGTGTGAGTGCTTTGTAATTTGCTTTACGTAAAATCAGACACATTGCATCAGATCACAAGATGAACTTGTCAAGCTGCCTCAGCAGATTGAGTATCATTCAAACAGCTTCCACATCATTTTTCACTACATCATCCATTCTCTTCACAGTATGACCGTCAGCCATTTACCAGGCTTATCAGAAAGCAAGGGTCTTTCTTTGAACTTTGGAGTTATCATTTTTACCTTCTTTTGCTTCTTTCCTTCATATTGAACTTAAGGAAATGGCTTCTTTGGGACAGAAACTTAATTCTCACATAACTTAATGCCAACATCCAGTGAGCAGTTGACATCACCACTTAATTACAGCTTTACAAATTTTGGGCTGGATAGAAATGGAATTAGTACATGATAATAGTTCTATTTGGGAATATGCTAATAATGACATATAATGTTGGAGCTGCCCATAACTATGAGGCAGGTAGCCTGTGAGATTTCTTTTCAAAATGCCAACAGAAAGTGACAGCAGTGCTCCTGATTATACACCACTTTCACAAGGATACCTGACCCAGGCGTTCTTCATCCATGTCATGTACAAAATAGCAGTAGTCTTGACTGACTGGGTAATACAGTACAAGGAAAAGGTTAGAGACATATTTTGGGAGTATTAAAGAACTCCTAAGTTATTTGTCTCCAGAGCAATTGTATTATCCTTAATAGTGATCCTCCTTTCCCTATGGGGAACTATAATTTCTTTCCCTGACTGTTCTTTTCCATTGTAAAGTTAATGGCCTTTGTTTGGGGGAGCCAACTGGACAAGGCAATCAAATACAGACTGTAGATACTAAGAATTACTATTACAGATTGTATATATGTGTATGCATATGTCTCTTATAAGACATATCTCTGCATGAAATAGTTGTAATCTGAATTAGTAGATGGTTGTTGATATGGAGAGACTGAGCAAGAAAGGAGTATTTAAGCCAGGTATAGGCATAAGAACATACCAATGAATTGCACAACGGATTTCAGTTTTTGGTCATGTATCGTGAATATGGCAAAATAAATTGCATTAATTTACTTAACTTTTTACTGAATAAAATTTTCTGATACAGACCTGATTTCAAAGCAGATACCTACATTTCACAGAAGCACCATGTAGATCTGTAAGGAGGAAAACTGAAGTTTAAAATGCTGTCTTTTTCTAATAATAAATATGAGATGGCAGGGATTAGAGAATTGTATTCTCAAGAATGGAGGTATTTTGTTTCTCTTAACAACTGATATAGCAATATTTCACATTGGGTGTTCTGAGATATACCTACTTTACAATATGTTCAGAAGCTAGTGATGTTAACAGAAGTATTACCATTGTCTTCATTAAGAGTTAGCTTCCAAATTACATGTGCAGTTCTAAACACATAAACAGATATGATTCTTTTCAGACCTGAGAAAGAACAGAAATGTTAAGTAAAAATAAGTTTATAAACATTTGTTTTCCTATATCCGATAAAATTACTTTTTTATATTTGTATTCATATACTTTCAATGCAACTGTTTACAAGCTTGAACATGATTTCTAAGAAGATATTAATAAATCTCACTGCTACCTTAAAACATTCCACTAAACTAATAATTTCTACTGAAAAGAACAGACTTTATCAGAGCACAGATGTTCAAAGGGATCTCATTATTATTGTGCCATTTTAACAATCAGAAAAGGAATTTCCCAGGATCAAAAGAAAATTTGTAATTTTCTGTATATTTTAAGATTTGTCTTTTACCTTATCTTTAAGATGGAGAATTTAGAAAAAAAAAATCTTTCATCTGAAGGTTGATTAACGTATTTTGTCTATTTGTTCTAATACTATTTTTTTCCCTAAACATAAACCACAAAGTAATGGATTCTAGAAGATATAATCCATGTACTTTAAATTTCCATATCAAAATACAGCCATTCAAGACCAAATGATATACCTGTCTTTAAAACTGTCCATAACAGAAAACAGAAAACATAGAAGAAAGTGAATAGGTATATTTTTTCCTATTTAAACAGAAAATGAATGAAATGGTGTCTCTCTAGCTAAGACTGACCTACTCAGACCTTATAGCAAAGCCAAACAGGGAAACAAAAAAGCCCCTAAACACTATTTTTCGCTTTCAACTTCACGAGTACAAATATGCTTACAAAATCAAATTAGAATGAAATGGGAAAGTTAAAAATCACACAAATGCACAGTCGCTGTCTCCCCCAGCATAAGGGATTTTGTTTTGTTTTATTTTGCCTAGGATTTACCATTGGCAGCTGACATTTTTAAATAGTGCATAAATATTGACTTCGATATTAATGACTCAGTTCTAAGTGTGTTCGTATTATTTCCTCCAATATTTTGTCTCCAGTATATGGGTAGTTAACTTAGTCACAAAAATTAAATATGTCAACAGTTAAAGTAGCTTGCACAGATGTCAGTTAGGTTTATAAACTGGATAAAATACAATCAGATTTGAGGCATTTAAAACCAGTCTGAAATGCTATTCATTTACCAAAAAAATATTTATTTCACCAGGGTTTTCCAGCAGTAACTAAAATATAACAAAAGCAAAGAGGGAAATGTCTCACTCATACTGTACTCCCAGTATGATTCTGTCAACATTCAGAAGTTACATAGGTGTTCCTGCAGATTGCAGATACATCAGTGATTTATTCATGGTGTCTAATCTATGTGCTCTGTTCTGGTGTAAATTCCCACCCAGGCTAGTGAAACTGAATCTAAACCCCATCATTTAAAGTTCTGTCATTTACTCATGCCACTTTTGGTTCTGTGGGTACAGGAGGCATTTCCACCCAAGATGGAAGTTCAAACCCATGAGTTTCAACCCCAAATTCAGACTCTTCATAACGTTATGAAGATACCTTTGAGCTTTTCTGTATGAAATTTGTGTCAAAAATTTCTATCTGAGCTACATTCTTTTATTCTTGTGTGATGGATGGGTATCTCCTATTTTGCATAACAAAACCAGAGGACTCAGCTGTCAATCTGATTTCCCTCAGAAGCTGACCTAGATTTAGGAGGAAAAAAAGAGAAGAAGAGAGAGAAAGGAGGAGAGACATGAAGAGATGGTGGAAGAGAGAGGACTTCATTGCAAGTTGATGTCCAGTACTTATCTAAACCATATGGACATGTGACAGCAGGCACCTTTCTCTATAAAGCCCTGCAGAGCACTAATTTAGCAGGGCCAGCATGGCCAGCATGGCCAGAATACACCAGCAAGACAGCTCTCCTGACACAATGAGGTGTTGGTTACTGTTCTTAGGAACTTCTGGGAAGTATGAGACTGTGCCTTGTCTTTATACACTGTCTTTGTGATCAGAAAGTGGCAGGCCCACAGTTCAGGCTCCCCTCGGCAAAAGGAAGTTAAAACTCAACTCCTTATCCTCCTAGGTAGATTCTGTATTGAACAGCTATGTTGCCTCATAGCAACAGCATTTTCCAGAAATAGTAATTATTTCTGGTGATTGGTTCATCGTCATGGGTCTTGTGACTTTGAACCTCTGCAGACTGGGAAGGAATCACCCTCATTTTTCCCACTCAGTGGATGACTTATCTACTTTCTTTGACACTGAACATGTACTTCCATATCCGATGGTATTTGCACAATTTCAGTCAATGTCAGAATTAAACCTTTGGTTTTGTATTTTTATTAAAATTGGCTTTTTTTTTGCATCATATATATTCTGCTATATGTGCCCTGCTCCTTCCTTCCTTCTCTTCTCGCCATTCCCAAAATGCCAAGCAAACAAAATAAACCTGAACCCTCCCCAGATTACCTCCTACAATTTACTTAAATAAGCATTTCTTGATACAACCAACTGGTTGATGATTGACACTCTTAAGTCCACCCTGTTAACAGTTTGTTATCACAGGAGTTGTGACCAATTAGTGTCAAGCCTTGTTTCTCCAAGATTAATTTTCCAATAGTTCAGAATCAGTTTTTTCTAAAATTAATAAGAACAATTGAGTACTTTAAACAATTATAAATTTGAAGCTAAAAAAAGATCTGGCAAGAAATATTTTTTTTCCTTTTTTTTTTTTTTTTTCCTGATTTAATTATGTTTTAAGCAACACCTAACAATCTGTATGAGATAAAAAATTGAAAAACTAGTTCAAGGGTCAAGATGAAGCCGAGAAATCTTAAATATATTTGAACTTAATGTGATTAATTAAATAAAACTCTATACAAATGTCACTTTTCATTTTAAATGTCAGTTAAAAAGATACAGGAAAAATCCTGGTTTAAACTATAACATTTTTTCTACAGATATCAACTTATTTTCTAGAAAAGTTTTTCAAAAATTTTATTACTTTGAAGTTAAAAATGTCAGTAGCTCACAAATTGAAAGAATCTGATGGAAGTCAGTAATGGTTATGTCCATTCTTATCATTCTAACTACGTTGAAATGGTTGATTTTATAATGAGTTTCAGAAGAACAGTTTGACACAATATGAGACACTATTAATGAATGCTCAGTTCTTAAAGGTACAAAAAACTCTGTATTGCAACAACTATGATTTTTTTAAGAACAGTTTTTTTTAGTTGGTTTGTTGGTTGATTTTTAATTGAATAAAGATGATTCACTGAAACCAACGAATTCAGTTTTACAGAAAAACCATTATTTTCAGTGAAACTGCTGTTGAGAAAGTTTTCTGGCTGTTTCACTCCTTTGAAGAGAGTTTGGAACAACCTAGATGAATGAAATTCAACTTCTTTTTCCATCATGTGCAAAAAAGACATTTGAATCTTGTTTTCTATTATACCAGATAAGAAAAGAAAACTAATGATTATTACAGGATAAGGATGTATTTAACCATTTGTGACTATCTGGCTACTTGGGAACTGGTGTAGAGGATCTTATTAAAGAGTTATATGGGTAAGTAGAATGTGCTTGTGTGTGTGCATATATATTATATATATATATATCTTTGTAATGTACATGCATAGAAAATACAATTAAAGATTTGTTTTCAACAGAAAGAAAATAAAATGCAATATTTTTTTTCACTCCCTCCTCCTCCCCTGAAATGCAATTGTTGTTTCTGACCAGCTGTACATCGTAATTGTTGTCTAAAGATAGAATGGTCACCACAGTGTCATGCCTAAGGCTATTACTGATTGCAATAGCCATGGTTATTATTTTAACATTATTATTATAAGATTAGCATAATATATTATTATATAGCACATCTATGTAGTTATAGCAATGGAACATCTTTTCAGTCTGGACAATGGTTTCTAATTTTATATGCATGATTCAGGTCTGGCCTCAGCCAATCTTAGTCAACAGGGAGTGTGAAGAATCTGAATAGGTAACAGGAGAGACAACATTTTTTCTTGCTTGATGCGAAAGACAAGATGGGGAAAGAGAAGAGTGGTTGAGGGTCAAAAAAAGGCCTGGTATGTATTTAAAATCTTGAATACATTTCATATTGCCATACCTCAGGCATTTGAAAAAAAAAAAAAAAAAAAAAAAAAAAAAAAAAAAAAAAAAAAAAAAAGAAGAGAGAAACATAATAGTCAGGTAAGCAGTAGATCAACAGGATTCTGATGAGATTTAGCCATCATAAGGTTTTTATATGTCTTCATATATCATTTTTATCCCTACAGTCCTGTGATCAAAACATTTTAAAAATTCAGTGAAGTATATTTCAAATGTAGCCTGTTTGAGAGTATCTAGCAGAAGCTACTGGATCACCAAGCATATAGGTAAACCTCTGAAATGTTATAGTCACCGTATATTTATTCTCTATACAGACTTATTATCAAATACTCCAGTAACAAATGAAATTTAAAAAAATAATTTCAAATTAATCTGCCTACTGTTTAGGCATCATCTCAGCACAGACTGTCCATATTAAATATCTGCTCTAAGAAGTCAAGCACCTTTACTATATTCCAGATATATTTTAAATTATTTTCACATTTCACATGCTAAACTCAGTTTAATTTCCTCTACTTAATATGTCTTAAATTGATACTTAATTATCCAATTCTGTGTTAAAAACCTGAACTGAAAATCAATTAAAATACTGTAGTCTTCTAGAGTAAAGACAAGCAAGAAATTATTTCCATAACTTTTAAGAACGGTTAATTTTAACATCCCTGCGAGCTTTGCGTGGCATTAACATTTCATGGGTTTACCTTTCTAACATAAACATCTTGAATAAGATAATTTGCATCAGCAGCAACACTTGTAAGCAGCAGTGTAACAAACTGTCAAAAGTGAAAAAAGTAGAAAACGTATGTCTTAAAATTTTGAATAATTTTAAGCTTTTTGGGGGCTGTTTTTTTACAGCACTTTTATTCAGTGCTGACACTGATTGAGTTCTCATTCGGAAATGTCATTGTTATGATTAATTTATAGCCATAACCTACAGCAGGCAACCATATAATTTTAAATGGAAAAGTCTTAGATAGAGTCCAATTAGTACCATGGCAAATGATGAGCAATTTTACTATCAAATGTCATTCAGGGTCTTGTTATGTCTCTGTCCTTTTTTCTTTTTTCTTTCTTCCATCTCCTCTCCTCCCCTAATTCAGTCTTTTATTGGTACCAAATAACAATATTTTCAAGATTTCTATATCGTAAGAAAAACCCTAAAAACCTAATTCCTTTAAGTAAATGAAAATACATCAAAGATGAACGTGAAGCATCCCTCTAAGGAGTCAGCAAAGGCCTGCAGGCCTGCTTGTGAATGTAACCCCTAAAATATGGGTGTAAACAGACGCAGTTCTCAGAGAGTGACACCTGGGACCAAAGCCACGCTTACTGTATGCCTCTCCTGTGTTTTCCACTGTGTCCTTCTGGGGACAGTGATGTACCAGGATCCACCTGTGTGGTTCCAGTTGCAGGATCAGAGCCCTACTTTGTAAATTGGTAATGGTTATTTACTTACAAACAAGCATTTAACTGACATTACAGCAAGCACTATTCAAGTGTTTATTTAAAATCAATTCATTAAAATAGTTAGATTGTATGATGCAGAAAATAAATACATTTTAGATGCTATTGAATGGCTGATTTAATAACATATTTCTGCTTACCTTATTCAACATATATTACCTTTCTAAATGCTGGATTTACTAGATTGGTAGATGTTAGATGAAGGTTTATCAGCATATTACCTTCTATCTGTTTTCTGATTCTGGATCCTGTCCTTGTAAAACACCTAATCCACAAGGTATTTTGGGACATATAGAGAATGTAGCATAATTTTTTAAACCTGTATTATTTATATATAACAGACTGTTATATCTAAAATTCTGCACATAAGAAAATGAAGAAATAATTTATTACAAAAACATTTTTGTCTGCTTTTTTTTTTTTTTTTTTTTTTTTTTTTTTTTTTTTTTTTTTTTTTTTTTTTTTTCTGAATGTTTAAGGCTAAAATTTGTATCAGAAGTGTGAGAAAATATGCAGTGGGACAAAGTAGCACACTTAAAATTGGAGGGCAGGCAAAGAGTAGAAACAAATTAATACAACAGTAAGTACACCTTGCTTGTACTGAACTCCGATATATATTGAGTCTTAAAGTCTAGTTTTATCTGCATTTTTTTTTTATCATTCATGTTTCTCTTAATTGGTTACAAAGCGTCTTGCATTTGCATGTATTACAATATTAAGATATAGATTTCATCATGTCCCACCTGACAGCATAATTAGAGAATTTGATCCCCAAATTTTCATTTGGAACATTTCTCTTTAGTGTCTGGGGATTAGATGCGGAGGAGTTTTGTGGAAGGAGGTACAGGTGCATGAAATTACACAAACCATAGTATCAATTTTATTACTTTTAATCTCCACTAAATACAGTTCATAAGATGAATATGGGACTTGTTGACTTGGTATTTTATATAAATCAATCAACTGTTTCCTAATTTAAGGTGGAAATCTTACATCACTGGGAAACTGTCACTATTAATGTTCTGAGCATTCTTAGTTTAGTCTCCTTGTTCTCCTCCACTTCCAAGTGGAGGAGAGGGGAGGTCTTCTAGTGTGTGACCTGACTAGTTGTCAGTTCGTTCCATCAGGAAAATGCTGAGTCTTCATAAATATTTCCTCCAGGGATTATTTTAGGAAGAGTGACATCTGATGCCAGTGTCAGTATTTTTAAATTATTTTCTTTTTATATCTCAAAGGCATTTATAACTGTCACTTGCCCCTGAAAACTTCCCTTTTTAAGTGTCCAAACCCAGCATTTCTCAGATCATTTGATCTTACAGACAGTCCTAATCAGATAAGCTTGTTAACTGTCATGGCATGTAGGGTTAGTTTGATTATAGAAGATAGGTCATTCTCTGTATAGCTTTGATTTCCATTCTAAGTGTTTATAGAGGTAGCATGGATTTGCCACTGTTCCCTGAAAACAAAACATAAAAGTACAAATCTTTAAACCTTCTTTCCCACCACATTCTTTGAATATTCAAAGACCACACTGATAAGCTGGTGCACATAAGCTCCCATTATAGACCTTGCTGTTTAAGTAGTTGCTTTTCTTGTCCTGCCTATTTCTTCCCACAAAACATAACTGTCTTTCACTTTCCACCTTCACTATGCTCTTTCTCTTTAAGCTGAGTTGGTTTTGTGTGGTTTGGAGTGGGGTTTGTTTTGTTTTGTTTTCTCTTTCCCCAAACTATAGTGATGAAGTTTGTTTATTTCAGTAAGGAAATTGGAGTGCATCAGAAAGTAAGCCCAAGATACTCATTTAAAGTTGAAAACATTTTTTTCCCCTAGGTCTCACCCTCATCAGGAAGTGAGAAATGATTCTGTATAATGATCTGGACTAGACAAAAAGAACTGACATTTCAATGCCCTTTATTTGCTAATACAAAATAGCATATAAAAACAGTTACTGATATAGAAAATATACAGTTGCCTTATTTTTTTTTTTTTTTTTTTTTTTTTTAACACTTAACTCATAATTTCAATATCTGGGTATTGGATAACAAACACTTTACCATATTCTACCATGGTAACCTAATTAGTCCGACATTTACATTAATTTTACAGCAGTGAATGATGAAACATCTCAGAAGCGGAAGTTACACCATGTAACTTGGCTGCAAGAAAGTGTTGCATTTTCATATATGGCTTTGTGTTTCTTGTGCTGTAGCAACTTTTAAATTTATAGTCTCCATTTCAAATGAACAGCACCCACTAATAAGCCATTTGTTACTTTTACCTACATATGGAACCTTTTCACTGGCATTGGTTCAAATGCCCTGTGTCCATTGGACTTTCATAAAATCACAAGCTGTCAAAAAAGAATGTTTATAAACTAATTTGCATTACTCATGATTTGTGACTGTGCAAGAGAGAACTCATAGCCATATTTAGTGTGGAGGAGTAGAATGAGGAAAACTGGGAGTAGGCGTTATTATTGGCTCAATTCCACACATACCAAATGTGAATACTTATGTTCTTCCCACAAAACATTAATTTCTTCACATACTGTAGACTTTATTCTTTTACCATGTTCCAGATAGCAGACAGCTCTTGTTTTTCACTTATGTTTTCCTCTTAACAACAGTCATTAATTTACTGATATGCTGTCTATCAGAACCACATCATCTTGATTAGAGCTGTTATCCTAATCAAAAGGCTGATAATTAAGACTATCCATCTGTAGAGTTCCAAGTGCTAAGATGAGCTGAAGATCCTAATTAAGATTATTTAGGTGTTACTTAAATGCCATCATTTGATTCAGCTAATCATACCAGCAGGTACATTAGATTTGCATTAATGTTCTGCTGAAGCCAGCAGCTCTTTAAGCAGATCAAAAATGTAGATTACAGCCACCATTTTCAAACATCTTTGTATCAATATAACACTGAGACAATGCATTAAAGGGAAAATTGGAAGAAAGAAGCAATTTTGGTGGTTTTCAGTCTGCTCTATGATAATCAGCAGGGTATTTAAAATAAGTAGTTTATTTATTGAGTTGTGTGTTATAATAGCTCCATACTTAAGTTTTCACTTGAGCTTTGAATATAGACTGTATGGATGACTTTCAATTTAATGTGTATTTTTCTAGCCTAAATGAAACAGTAGACTGTGTGGAAGTGTGCATTCCTGATGATGTTATTAGATAGGTAGTTAGCGAATAAGTTATTGGAGAAGTCATAATTCTCATCTAATAAAGAATCTGTTTGAGGCTGAAATTCTCAAAGACTCATCATTTTCTGTTTAAAAAGGAGTTGTGTTAAACTGCTTTTCTTTTTTCTTTTTTCTTTTTTTTTTTTTAATCCAAAAAGTGAATATATTTTCATCAGAATTTTAGTTCATTATGATTTTATAGTCAAAAAAATTTAATTTTCTATTTCAACTTCAGCCTGGCAATTGTTCAGTTTGTAGGAAAGAGATCACTTGGTACTACTGTTAGCAATGTTAAGTCAGAACAATCCAAAATCTCCATGCAGGCATGTTCTTTTTGTCTGAAGATATGAGAGACTATTAATACACCATTAGGCTAAAGCTTATATATATGTTTTATGAGGGAGCCTACCTCAAAAAGCAAGGTACTAGTTGACACAGATAATGCGCTGGACATCAAAAGAGGCTGTGAGTGTGCTTCAGACATAGGTCAGACCCCTAGGAGAAGGTTAAGATAACTGTTTAAAAAAATAATTAAATCTATTCAAAGAAATGTTTAATCTAAGATTCTGTTGTGTATCAACAATATAGGTGTGCATAAAGCAATTTTCAAAGAAGTGAGAGACCTAAGTTCAAAGCACACTCCAGTAGTGAGAAATTAAGTTCATATATGGACTGTAAAACTATCTGGAATGACAAGCTGAGTGTTGTGGTCATCAGTAACTGATTCAATTGTCCAGTGGATATTAGGAGTATACTTCAGAGGTTTATACCAAGGCCAAGTATAATTAAGTTTCTAATTAAGGACATAGATGATGGGCTGAGGAGTAGAACTGCCATTCTGCGGGCAGCAGGCTGGGGAAATGGGCTGATGGGAATCTCATGAAGTTCAGACAAGGAAAATGCTAAGTCCTGCACCTGGGATGGAAAACCCCAAGCTGAC
Organism: Athene cunicularia; assembly: GCF_003259725.1. NCBI lineage: Eukaryota > Metazoa > Chordata > Aves > Strigiformes > Strigidae > Athene > Athene cunicularia. The sequence goes on along the minus strand of NW_020799091.1, from coordinate 59,413,282 downwards.
TGACTAGAAAGCAATTATGCAGAGAGAACCTTGTGGTCCTGATGGACAAAGTAAACATGAGGCAGCAGTGAGACCTTGCAGCAAAAGAAGACCAGCCACATGGCTATTTCTGCAGGTGTTGCCAACAGGCTGAGGGAGCTGATTCATTTCCTCTATTCAGCACTCGTGAGACTGCATCTGGAGCACTGTGTCTGATTTGGCGCTCTGAAATACAGCTACGACATGGGTATACTGGACTCCAATGGTGGGCCACCAAGGTGACTAGTGGAGTCTGGGGTATGTGATGTATGAGTAGAGACTGAGGAACCTGAGTTTTTCACCTGTAGCAGGGTAGAGGAAATGAACACCGTTCTGCTGTCTTCAACTATCTAATGGAGCCAGGCACTCTTGAAGGTTCATTTTGCTTGAAGGAAAGGCAGTGGACATAAGGAAACTCCAGTAAGACACTATGATATCATAGAATAACATTTTCCACTGTGAATAATACCAAACACTCCACCCTTGGCTATATTTAGAATTATACTGAACAAGGCCCTGAGCTGGAGCCTCTTTGAACAGAAATACACAAATTCAGTCCATCAGTTAAAGCTCTTTTAAGAACTATAGGATGATTTAATCTCTGGAGGTGATTCATCCAGTATAGAAGGTGTCCAGGTTTAGAGAACTTTCTTTTAGATGACTCAAGTGTAAAGAATCCCACCCTTTTAGTCTCATTCTGTTTTTCAGAGTCATCCTTTTCTGTCAGAGATTGATTTGGAGGATAAAAACTTCTTCTGCAGAGGAACTGCTCTCTAGTCCAACTACACACTTAAGTATGGGGTTAACACAGAATGTTTACCTGAAGATAAATTGGACTTGACCAACTAGTCCTGAGGAGTACCTGAGTTTCAGTGCTCTTCAAGAATAATGTGTTATGGACAATATAAAATGCTGGCCCAGTTCACAAAATACAGACCCAGTTTTTAGTCATGAAAACCATCCCATGACTATAGTTTGTGGGACACATGCCTAATCGACATTGATCTACAAAAGTGAACACTCACTGCATGAGTTTTAGACTTTTATTTTGGGAAAACTAGACTATCTAGAATAACATAAGACATAAGAAGTTAAGAAAGAGGGATATGAGTAGGATGTCTAAGGACAGAAGGTTAAGGTAGTTTGGAAATCTTAACTACACATATTTTTGCTTTGAAATGTTAATTTTGCCTTTAACTCTGAAGTTCTTATCCCTACATTTTTTACAATTTTTGATGTTTTTACAAAGAATTTTGCTCACAAGCTTCTGATGCTTAATTTTATGTTAGAAGATTTTATTATCTAATATATACCCAGCACCCAATAGAAGATGGATGGACATTTTCAAAGAAATTATAGCAATTACATCAAAAGAACAGAGATATTACAGCATATTTTAGTGGTTACATTTAAGAAGTGAATCATCTTTTAAAAAATTCCATTTTCATATTCTGTTTTATTTGCATATAAACAGACATATTCACACTGAATTTGCATAGAAATAGATGCATTCAAAACATCTTTGCAGCAATCATGGAATCACAGAAGTTACAGATGCATCAGACTTATTAGTTCCGATTATTTAAACAGGGCATTTATTTTTCTGAGAGTGATTTTTGGGACAGTTACTGATTTTACACATCAGTTTTGCACCTGCAGACCCAGAACGTAGATTTAAATATTTAATTTAGATTCTGCCCACACAGCAGGCAGTTGATGCCTAAGTTTTCCAAACTTGTCTCAGGTTAGGAGAGAATTTCTAGATAATTCAACTTAAATGATCTATGTGCTTAATGTTAGGGTCTGTGAATATTGGGAGCAGCTGGCAATCAGCACTGATTAAAAGTATCCCTTACAGTTTCAAATCTTGCCTTACACCCAAGAAGAGTCATTCTGTATCAGGAGACACTTCCAAAGATTTTGTTTTTAATATTCCAGCATTAGTATCAAAAACACTATACTGAAATTAATTAAAGGGTTGCCCATACTGAAAGCTAAGACAATTATGCCTTGCATAGAACAGTTTTTTAAATTTATCATGTTTAGCGATGTTAATGATGTATTTACTTTAAAATTTTCTCATTGCTTGTCATTTGTTTTAAATAAGAGCTCTGTAGAGAAATGTGTAATATGAGGGTGATCTTTAGACAACAGAGGAGTCTTAGGCACTGAATCATCAGGTGTGCAACAACATAACTTGCCTTTCTACTGTTATTTTTATGGATAGATAGCAGATACATTTATTATTTTTCTGCATCCCTGGACTGAAAACAGCTCACCTATTATTAGCTAGCTGAACATTTTACTCAATCCTCTTGTCAGCTAAGAAGGCAATAAATTCTGGGATGAGAAAAGCTGAACTATGAAGGAAAAAGTGTTTTTTCCCCCCAAAGTTTTTAATAACACATTTCCCAATTAATAAGTTTTAAAAATTGATAGAGGTCTTTCTCTCTAAACAATCATGATTTTGTCCAAGGTCAAGGAAGAGCAATCTTTCTAATTTATATATTAACAATATTAAATTTACTGTAAATTCTTACTTTTCTGAAAGGGAGCTGCTCTGCAATAGAAATGGTGAACTGTGAAGTGTTTTATTGTGTACTCCAAGGAAACAACATTCTCTCAAACCATTTGACCTAACAGCAGAGCTATCTTTAAATAGTGAGACCAAACCAGAAGACTCTACTGACTGATTCTAAAAAATCTTCTAAAAATACAATGCCTATTGACTGTACCTGGCTACTTCCTAGCAAATGCCTAAATGCTTTTAAGGTTATATTTTAAGATTGTGGTTCTAGCAATATTTCCTGTTCTGATATTTTATTAATGCTGCTAATGTTGAATTGATTATCTATCACTATAATTCCTTTTTGGAGCTTGTTTCTTTAATTATCATTTTATCTTTCCACAACTTTTTAACAGTGTCAGGCCATAAACCTGTTACTGTTTTTACTGCACTGGTGTGACAGTGAAAATAGATAAACTGCATGGGCAAAACTATATCTTCATGCAGAAAACTGCAAAATAAGGACCTTCAATCACAAATTTATGTAATATATCTATGCAACACTTAAGAAAATAGACTCTTGAACCTGATGGAAGAACATTAAAATCAGAATGTAAGAAATGCTCTTGGAGTTGGAGCAAATATCCACCTAGTTCTGCTTTCAGTAATGTTAGTGGGATATGCCATTTCAAAACAGCATACAAGCCTGGTCACTGCAGTCCATTTCCTTTCTAAATTTTATTATCCACAGTCATAAAATTAGAGATGTTATAAGGTACATTCCTATGCACTCACTTCAGTATCTGTTTATGGACCTGCTATTTATGAATTCTTCTAATCCACTTTAGCACCTGCTGATATAGTCTTCACCCACAAACTACTGTGGCAATAAATTCCAGAATAGTATTATTTAATTTTTTAAGTATAGTATTTTTTTCTATCTGTTTATCTTGTACCAGCTTCAATGAGAGCCCCCTATGTCCAGTACTGTGGGATTTGGCAAATAACTGTTTGTATTAATCTTATCCACTACCTTCCTGTTTTTCTCCAGATCTTACTAATATACCTTCTTACCCTACTCCTTTTCAAATTAGAGCCCTAGTATTTTCAAATCCTCCTTAAAAAGTCCCAGCCGATGGAGAACCCCATGCTGGAGCAGGTGGCTGCACCCGAAGAAGGCTGGGACTCTGTGAGAAGAAGCCCTTGCTGCTACAGTTCAGCTCTGGGAGGACTACAACATGTGGGAGGGACCCATGCTGGAGCAGGGCAAGAGTGTGAGGAGTCCTCTCCCTGAGGAGGAAGGAGCGATGGGAGAGATGATAACCCCATTCCCTGCCCCCTCTACAACTGGGGAAGAGGTGAAGAAATCAGGAGCAGCTGAGCCCGGGAAGAAGGGAGGGGTGGGGAAAGGTGTTTTTAAGAGATGTGGTAATGTCTATCACTGTCCTATTCTGTTTGTTAAGTGTTACTGTTAGTGTTTGAATTAAATGTATGTTATTTTTCTTCCCCTAATGAATTCTTCCCCTAATGACCACAATGGGTGAGTCATTCCTCCTTGTCCTTATCTCAGTTCCCAAGTCTTTTGCTTTATTTTTTCCTTCCCATTCCCGAGGAGGAAGGACGGGAGTGAGTGGCTGTGTAGTGATCAGTTTCCCTCTGGGCTCAAACCATGACAATAATTTAACATCAATTTGTTGTGATAAGGAGCTGATGACCATTTGCAAGCCGAAGGGAGCAAGCCCTTCCTATAATTTACATATTCTTCTAAGAAAACTAAACTCAAATCTGAAAAATTTTTAGGGCTTAGATCTATTAGGGAGTTACTGAATCAAAGAGTTACTGAATCAAACAACCTGAGAGGCAAGGTTGTGACAACTCCATGCCCCTAGGTCTAACCAGTAACGAGGTTGAGAAGGTATTCCTGATAGGCACACCACAAACACACTTATACGGTGCACTGATACTAGACATACAGCCAGCCATGTAGATCAACACAGGTAAAACCACACAGCACAAACAGCCCCATCGTGTTATGCTCTCTGGCCGATCAGTGTGAAGGTCTGCTAACAGAAATATAACTGGCCATTAGCTGGCCTTAGACACCCTGTCTTCACCAGTCAAGCGTACTTACCAGCCACCTGTCTTCATGTACTGTGCCTCTTTTATCCCCTTATCTCTCTATTTTACCACTTGTATGAGCTGATGTGTTTCCTGTGGTGGCTGTGATATTAGCCAGGGCAGGGTACTATTTTGGCTCCCCACCTGCCCTTGTTCCTCTACTCTCCTCTCTGTGTGTGTAGGTTATCTATTTATTAACATAGCCTAGCAAGAACCTTAAAGATTTTCTTGCCTCACAGAAATATAGGATGTTAGATGTCAGACTACCTTTTGGAATCTCAGCCAGAGTGATCCCTCATCACCTGTAATGACTCAGAAATTCTACAGTCAACACTTGTCAGATTTCATGGACCTTGCTCTATGCCAGTGATAATTCTGAATGTCATAAGTAACTATATTTAAATATCTTTGTAACTGTAAAAAGCATAGTCTCAACATCCCTTTTTAAAGTAATATTTTTCAGTTAGGTTACAATCAGAGCAAAACTTCATTATGCAACACAACTTGCTACTGCCAGCTATAATCCAGATAAGCTTTCCCAATAATTTTTAAAGCATGTCAATTATTTCCTCACAGCTCATCATATTCTATGAAAGTTCATTCAAGTACAAAGGAAAAAAGTCCCATAAGTAAAGCTCTGTGGCTTTGGTTTTATTTTTTTTTTTTTTTAGTTAGTAACATAGTGTTGCTCGTATTACTGTGATGGCAGGCTTACCATCACAAAACAAATAGATTAAAGGCACTTGAGATATTAGTTTTCCTGTTACTCAAAAGTTTTTGGTAAATATTCATGGTGTGGTTTATTTGCAGAAGTGGAAAATCTGCTGAGATCTCCACCAAGAATATTCTGCCCAGTCCTTGATTATCTAACTCTCAAAAGGATCATTTGCACTGGGTGGGGAAAAAAAAAAAGGGGGGGAAAAAAAAAAAAAAAAAAAAAAAAAAAAAGAACAAAACAACACAAGCTTTAACAAGTTTGAAGTAAGCTAGGTATAGAGCAGTGAAGACATGTGAACTGAACATTGACATTATAATGCCCTGATATTTTGCAGTGTTTGTGATATGCTTTTTCCCCTCATCTCTTTGTTCTTCATCAGATTGAAGATTAATCTTAATAAATCAGTTCCCTATATAGATTATCCTATCATGTTCCAAACTAATACCTTTCTCCACATGTTTATTACTGGGCTATCATTTAGTAGAATCTGTTTTACTGATATTTTTAGAATTTCAGACTTCACAGACTTCTACAACATGGTACTACAATTACAAAACCCATTAGAGAGAATATAATTGCTGTTAGTGCACAATGTTTGTAATATATATTAGGCATCTGATTACCAAAAGGCATACATATTTAATGAACCAGCTCTGAATACAAGGTTACTAATGATTAATAGCCTGAAAGGACACAGAAAGCAACATGCATTTTCCCCAAGCCATTATATGCTGCCAAAAAGATTGCAGAAATTATGGGTGAGAAAGTAATCTGATGGGGCAGTGAAAGTCAAAAGAGAGAAACATAACCTTCCATGAAATTATATATTGAAAAATATATTCTGTGCAGGACAACTTCAACATTATATTACCCGGAACCTTTTAAGTATCCCAGTGTAATGCTTTTAGTTATGATAATTGTCTGCATGTTCTTAAGGACATTTCTTTACAGGCTTACTGCAGAGTTTTAAGTGCAGAGAAGCACTCTTAGGGTACTCAGTGTGGGGTACCCAGATGTCATAGGGTCTGACTTCAATCTGCTTATATTTTGCATGGGGAGATTAAGAATCTGGTTTTATATTCCTTCTAAAGGCTATGCATTAGAAAAGGATTAGGCCTGATGACTGCTGAGGGGGACAGTTAAATCATATACGGTGTGTTCATCTCCTTACCAGAAACTGAACATAGAGAAGCCAAGATCCAGATAGTAAGGGCATCTAATAACTGGTGCTGGTCTCACATCTGAATCCTTCATCTGCCAGTGGCTTTTGATCTTTACTGCCATGGTTTTGAGGGGTGGAGTGGGAAATAAAATTGAAAATTGCAGTGAGAACAAAAAGGGTTGTTAGGTTTTCAGGAAACTCTTTTATTGAAAACAAGGACTATCTTAAGCTAAAGTAAAAGGTGGGATGGATAGAATATTCAGTGCTGTGTAACAGCTAGATACAAAGACACTTGGACTGTATTTCAGCTAAATCCCTGTGGCACTGGACTAGACTATGTGATGGTGCCATTTCACTGGCACTTTACCCATTTGTGATGCTATTGATCAACATTCAGAATGGAGTGTCTGGGAAGGTGTATTAATATGAGATACTAGAATAACAGCTTAAATATAGTGATATCATATGTTTAAGTACATGTACAGTTCCTGACTAGCAGTCACTCTCACAGGACGATTCTATCTTTTGCATACACCAGGTTATTTCACAAAACAAGAAGACAGACATAAATATGATCTTGATAATTCTGGTAAGTCCATTACCTAAAATTACTCATATAATATACTAATGAAAAGACTCATTAGAGGGGGGGCATAGCAGTTGTAAAGTTAATCTCCTGTCTAAGAAGAAACAGGTCCAAAATACTTGATACAGAGTAAATAGAAACAAAGAAGTCTGGCCTTCAGTCTCTTGTGTTATAGGGTAACTAGAGTGAGGTGCAACAAAGATTATAAAGCAATTAATAATTTTGACTTGAGAAAATAGCAACTCTGCCTGGATGCCAGAGTTATATATTTGTTCTTCGCACACAGGAAGGGGTTTTTGTCAGGTGATCTCTTAATCAAAGTGGCAGGTCCTGCTTCCCTTCTCCTTGCTGACATTAATGTTGATGCATTTATGTTTTGATTTTTCATGTGTTTCTGCATGCCACAGATAAGAGTTAGCCCAAAATATGGAGCTTTTTCTTGCATATCATCTGGGTGATAAGCAGTTAAGGTTTTTTGTTTTGTGGTTGGTTTTTTTTTTTGTTTTTTTTTTTTTTTGTTTTGTTTTTTGTTTTTTGTTTTTTGTTTTGGGAAAAAAAAAAAAAAAAAGAAAGCACTAGTGAAGGGGTTTTTGTTTTTAAGCAGACATTCCATTAACCATGTAGCCAAATATAAATAAATAAATAAAAAGGAAATTCTTTCATTTACCACCATGTCAATTTTAATGACAGAAAGATGTTTAACATTTGCCTTCATATGCTATGGCCAGCACTGGATGAATCATTACCTTTTTCAAGACTGCTGCAACATTTCAAAATACAGCAATTATTATTTTTTGAGGCTTTTGTGTTTTATCTTCCTCTACTTGTAGGTGCACATGTATAACATACATAACCAAGTGTGATTCACGGATAAGATAAAAGAGAATGAAATGTCAAAAATTGAAGTATTAAGAAGATTATGATGTGGAATACTGAACACAATAATTTATGGGAGAACAGAATAGCACAGTATTAAATGTTATACAGTTTTGGGCAAAACCATTGAAGCAAGGGATGCTTTACTTTTATACAAAACAGCAGACGTACACATACATGCAAACACAGAGAGAGCACTAAAGAGCAATTAATACCATGCTGAAATGGCTTGACTGCAGTATGTTTGAATATCACAGACTCATAGAGGTTAGAGATGGAAAAGATCTGTTAGGTCAAGGAATCAGCTTCTCTGTCAAAACATTGCTGCCTAATATACATTCTGCAGCATTCTGCCACAATACCTTACTGCATCTCATTGCCTGGAAGCTTCCAGGAAGTAGATTAAATTCCACAAAATAAATATTTTTCTAGTGCATTTGAGAACCAGAAGGCTGAGTTTCTGCATTGACTTCATGCATCATAAATGTTTAGAATTGCTCCTTTCACCAACAAATCATGAAAAAGGACTGCACGTAAAACAGGTTCCATTGGATTGCAAGGTGAATGAATATGAAATATTATGGCAAGACATGTGCAAAAAGGTTGCAAAAACCTTTTTGATTAGCAGAGTTTCATACCAGAAATATGAAAATGTTGAGGTGGCAGAAAGAAAGAAATTACAAGTGGCAAAGATTTTTTAACATCTTGTGAATTATATTTTAGCACCAAATAGATACCTCATGTCCTGATCTTATCCAACAGTTGTCTATGGAACCAGTGAGATTTTATACAGAGAAAGAAGCTTTTTTTTTTTTTTTTTTTTCCATATATATACTTTGCCTTAATTAGGAACACCTTAGAGCAACACAAAGTGGCAACTGTAGCCAACTAGCTCTTCAGAGATCACTGCTTAACACTTTGCTTATGAGAATAATCCTGTTGATAACTGATGCAGTAGTATTTGTGTACTGTGATCCATTGAAATAGTTAATTGATTTGATTCATCATTTCTATTCGTGTATCTATCTAAATATCTATCTACTTATATGTATTGATATAATAGGCATCTGCTGGTACAGATGGATGGACACAGAAAGAAAAGAGAATAACACAAACTAGTTTACATGCACATTATTTATGAACGAAAAACCACACCAAAACATGGTTTATTCACCATGACAAAGGGATAAAGAAGTGTGAAACATTTCCCTTCACCCCTAACTTGCCAAAATTTAAAAAAATAATTTATGGATTAATAAATAATTGTATATTATGTCCTAGAATGCATATTCTGCTAGTACATGTTCTAGTAACATATGTCATTATGAATAAATATGTATTATTAAGGGTGCTTCTGGGAGCATTTGGATATTTCCCTTTTATGCATCTAGAGTGAAGAGTAGTTGGAATGGATATAGCTATGTAAATGAACAGAGGAATGTAAACTATCCAACTGTAAAACTGAACTGACCTAAAGCAATGAAAGAGGCAGGTAGGGTGATTCCTGAAGTTTGTTCTCCTTGAAGGCAAAGAAAGAATATTTAGTCAAAACAACATGGGCAAAATAACTGAAAACTTCCTCTACCAAGAACTGGAATTTTGATAAAACTAATTTTTTTAAGGTTCTTGAAATTGTGAAAATCCAAACAACTATTTGCTTTGAAGATTTACAATGAGATGTTTAAAAGATAAAAATAAATTCTGACATTTCCATTTGTTATATCTCTATGCATTAACACAATCAAAAGAAGTAAATTATTTTTTAAAAATACATTCATTAGTGTGGATCTTTTGGATTCTTTTATTTTAAAAATAAAATTGTTGGCAGGCCTTTTATTCTGACAAAGAATGGAGGGTGAAAAGAATCTTTAAAAAAACCCCACTGTTCTGGTTATTTATAATAAAACTCTATATTTCTCTCTATTTTATATGATACATTTGAAAAATACTCTATTAAAAAAGAAATTCAAATTTACTATTTTCATTACGCATATTTTGGCAAGATATGATCAGTGATCCATAGAGTGGCACCATATAGAAAACAAGAAGTTCTTCAAGTGGAAAAACTGAGCTAAAAAACAGGGTTAAAAGTCACTTTTACCTCCATTTTCTTTCCTCTTCAGAAAATAGCTTGTTCTCTTATCTGATTGATACCATTTGCAGTTTTGACCCTGGTGGCAAATTATTCCATGTGGTTATTAACTTTATAGTGAAATATTTCTCTTTCTATCCATTGTTTACTTTTCATTTCCTGGTTAAACTATGTTCCCTCTGCTTTTAAGCCCTAAACAATGCTGGTATTTAATTCTGTTTTACTTTATCACTCATATAGAATTAAATACAACCCTCAACCCAAAGCTTCCCTTTTTTCCCTGTGGTATATTGCATCTTCTTTTCTATGGGATATCATATATTCAGATGCTTTTAAACCCAACCCTGTGACCATTTACTGTATGACTGGTAGAACTGGTTTCAGATGAAAAGATCAGATAAAGAAGGGACCTAATAATAAAAATAAAATATTTTTTAAAAAAGAATATTTTTTAATTAAGACTTCAAGGGCTAAACCCCTTCATTTTAGAAAGTGATCACAACAGTAGTAGGCATAAATAGCCCAGAACTAAGAGCAACTACTTAACTTCTTTTTTGACTGCACTGTTTTATATTTAAGTAAAAATTATCAATGAAATCCCATACTGGTTTTCTGCACTGTACTGATGCAGCCCAATTTCTTGCTGTATGCCACACTTACTGGAGTAGTAGTAACCCTAGTTACTTTGCTGGGTAAAAAACTGTCTGGATGGCCGGGCCCAGAGAGTTGTGGTGAACGGAGTTAAATCCAGTTGGCGGCCAGTCATGAGTGGTGTCCCCCAGGGCTCAGTTTTGGGGCCACTCCTGTTTAACATCTTTATTGATGATCTGGGCGAGGGGATAGAGTGCACCCTCAGACAGTTTGCAGATGACACCCAGTTGGGTGGGAGTGTTGATGTGCTTGAGGGCAGGGAGGCTCTGCAGAGAGACCTGGACAGGCTGGAGCCATGGGCTGAGGCCAACTGGAGGAGTTTCCATAAGGCCAAATGCCGGGGGCTGCCCTTGGGCCACAACAACCCCCAGCAGTGCTACAGGCTTGGGGAGGAGTGGCTGGAGAGCTGCCAGTCAGAGAGGGACCTGGGGGTGTGATTGACAGCCGGCTGAACAGGAGCCAGCAGTGTGCCCAGGGGGCCAAGAAGGCCAGTGGCATCCTGGGTTGTGTCAGCAATAGCGTGGCCAGCAGGGACAGGGAAGGGATCTTATTAACTGTGTTTTTTCCATCTCATTTGATGTACTGTCAGCATTAGGTAATTTTTAACCTAAACAGGCTTTCTTAACTACTTTTCTTTCTGAAATCTCCTGCTGCATGTACAATATGTTTCTACTTCTGTAATTATCCTATATGGATCATTGAATTTAGTGCTAACCGTTGCAGTACGACATATTGCCAGATAATGTTCAGTATCAGGCAAGTGGTATATGTGAGTTGATGCCTTCCTCAGAAGGCACCTACAGTTATCTGGGATTCAAAGCATTTCTTTTTGGGATGGTCCCTAGGGGTAAAAATAAGGAGGAGCCTTCCTCCTTAGTCATAGTATAATTTGTGGTTAGAACCCAGGAAGTGTGGCACAGAGAGTCTAGAGTGAGTAGTAGTGAAATTACCACTTTACTTTTCAGGGATAATTTACTCTAGACTTCAGAATAATTTGACGAAGCTGTGCAGATAGAATCATGAGCTGAGTTAAGAGAATGAGTAATCAAGCAAACAAACAAAAAGTAAGCAGAACCCAGAGCAGTCATATTAGAAAACAGAATTTAGGTTAAATTTTTCTCAGGATTTGTTTGTGTTAATTTCCTGTCTCTGGCATCTCAGATCGTTATCCTTGATAAGTGTCTTCATAACTTGAATTAAACAAACCTGCTCATAACTAACTTATTAATAATAAATACCTGCGAAGTTGATATTTTCCAATAAATTAAAAATATATTTTATGCCTACTAAATATTCACAGATTATATTTCATTGACCATTCAACTGTGTACATATATTGAATGAAATAACCTATAACTTTTATGCCTTGATGATAAATTTCCCCACGACACACATTCATCTCCAGGTTTAGATGGGCTTTATATTCTAGAGTATTTTCATTATGCCTGTAATATTCACTATGTCTTCTATGAAATCCTTTGTGGAAATTATTCATATAGACTAAAACAAAGGAAGAACAAGCTTTTAAGTCTGTGTCTTTTTTTCTCTTTTCTTTTTTTTTTTTTTTCCTCTTGCTTTTTTTTTGTTTGTTTGTTTGGTTGGTTGATTGTTTTTTGTTTTTAATTTCTTACTCTTATGTAGTACTTGAGATAAATTTTGCATGTAACTGTAAGGTACAGCAAAGGGATTGTTGCTACAAGTGTCTTTGCTTTGACTTCCCAACATATTTCAGTCTTGACCTTAGAAATATCATCTCCACAGTTCAGGGAGAAGTGCAGAACTGCATGCCTATGCAGCCCCTTCATCACTGTTAAGATTGACAACAGCAACATCAATTGTGAGGGTGCCTTTTTGATGTGGGTTAGTGTCTAATAAACACGCAAAAGAGACTTTCAACTTATTTCACACTGGTCACAAAGCCATAAGGTACCAACAACTTTTGGTTGCCATTGACCTTGGCTAAATTTGAAATAATGACCTAGAGGTGAACGGGTCCATATCCCATTGCCGTCACTGAAAGTCACTCAGAACTTCATAATGATAACATCTTTGACGACCTCTTTAATTTACTTGAGCATGAGTTTCCCCTCTTAAACCTGTGCTGAATGTCTCTAATTAACTTGCATTTGTTCATGGTATTGCTTCAATAATATCTTAAGATCCTCTGGAACTTTTTCCAATGCTTTCTATTGCTTTCTTCCTCACCTGGCAGCCAATGTGAAAGTGAATTATACTTGATAGCTATTTTTGTGACCCTTTCAGTATTTTGATTTCCAATTACTGGCTTTTGAGAACCAATCCTGTAACAAGAAAATATACTAAAATACCAATCAATTACTAGCTTTTATTTAATTGTAACGTGTCTACTTCCTAGAACTATGAAGGGCCCCAAATACACATCATAAGAAGGGAAATACAGCCACAAACCATTCTTTTCAGAGTCTGGATTAGATACACATCAATTGATTTTATTCTTTGCTAACATGCATTTAATTAACCATTTGTTACCTTAAGTCTCATTGAATTATATGGTTTATTTCTTACCCATGGTAACATATGAAAACTGTTCCTTGTGCCTTAATGACAAATAGGATAGGTTTTGATTCCTACAACTTCTAATTGCACCTATTCTGCTACATTGATGGTAAAATGTGCATGAATTAATATTTTTCATTTAAAAAATACCCACTTTCAAAAGTCACTCCTAGGATTTCAGTGAAACACTGAAACTGATTAGTATCCAAGAGACAGCACAACCAGTAAAAGGAATCACTCACCATTACCGAGTATACCTCAGGGTATAGCTGAGTATACTATTTCCCAAACTCACTCAATGGACTATTGAACATGTAATGACAAAGTCTGCATTAAAGTCTGATGTCGTTTCATGGATTACACAATGCTGTTTTAAGTTAGATATTTGGAGCATTAAAAACCTGTTCTATTACATGAGAGGAGGCAGATTTCTTTGCAATACTGCAGACTTCTGTGAGCATATTGCTGATATCCCTAGGCTGATACATGTTGATAGACCTTTCTATAGTAAAGCCATTCTGGAAGTTCTGAAAAGCCACCTTAAAATAGCCCATATTTAAGATATTAATACACAAAGAAGGAAACTCCAGTCTCATACCTGAATCAGACAATCCAGCACTCAAACATGGACTGATCCTCTGATTTACCATGGGGTTGTCTGTTGTCTGGGTATGCTCCAACTCTCTCCACCTATAGATCTACAGAAAAATTCTAGCTTGAAAATGAGATTTTTTTTTTTTCTGAAACTTTCATGAATACTAGATATGGTCCATGTGTCCAAAACCCAGTAAGTTTCTGTGTCAAAATACTATGTTAAGCATTCATTTAAACAGAGAGTTCTTTTTTAGAAAATATCCTTTTGGCTCCTAACAAAAATAAAAGATCTTATGTATAACTTTGATTTCCACATAAGTCTACATAACTAATGTGATTATTGATCTTCAAATAAAACTATCTTCAAGAAAGAAACAGGTCCCACCATTTGCCTGGGTCATTAATAAACTTGGCCTGTTTGGGGGCCTGGAAAAATGGAAAGATTTTTACATAGTTCTCTAGAAAGTTCTCTGCTAATTCTCTCAGCATTTTTATTAATACTGCAATCAAAGCAGTACCAGCTAAAGAGGCTATGGTCTTTACATTAGG